>NW_022436976.1:24271535-24288010 GCF_009761245.1 Sapajus apella | reverse complement strand
CCTCCCAGGTTCAAGTAATTCTTCTGCCTCAGTCTCCCAAGTAGCTGGGATTATAGGTATGAGCCATCACACCCAGCTAATTTTTGTATTTTTAGTAGAGAAGGAATTTCACCATGTTGGCCAACCTGGTCTCAAATTCCTGACCTCAAGTGATCTGCCCACCTCAGCCTCCCAAAGTGCTAGGATTATAGGCGTGAGCAACCATGCCCAGCCCAACTTTATATATATGTGTGTGTGTGTATACAAATACATAAATATAAAAATATGCATACATGTATAAAATAATATATATTATATATACAAATAGATAAATATTAAAATATACATCTATGATCTCAGTTCACTGCAACCTCCACCTCTCAGGTTCAAGCCATTCTCCTGCCTCAGCCTCCCAAGTAGTTGGGACTACAGGTACAAGTATGTCCAGCTAATTTTTGTATTTTTTAGTAGAGAAGGGGTTTCACCATGTTGGCCAGGATTGTCTCCATCTCCTGACCTCATGATCTGCCTGCCTTGGCCTCCCAAAGTGCTGGAGTTACAGGCGTGAGCCAACGCACCTGGCCACATACATACATATATATATATATATATAGTTTTTTTTTTTTTTTTGAGATGGAGTTTTGCTCTTGTCACCCAGGCTGGCATGCAATGGCATGATCTAAGCTCACTGCAACCTCCACCTCCCAGGTTCAAGCCATTCTCCTGCCTCAGCCTCCTGAGTAGCTGGGATTACAGGCGCCTGCTACCACACCTGCCTAATTTTTCTATTTTTAGTAAAGACAGCGTTTCACCATGTTGGCCAGGCTGGTCTTGAACTCCTGATCTCAGGTGATCCCCCCCACCTCGGCCTCCAGAAGTGCTGGGATTACAGGCATGAGCCACCATGCCTGGCTCTTTATACGTATTATAGCTAAGATCTAAAATGGAATAGAATACAAAACATGTCACCATCTTTTTATATGGCATATATATATACAAAAATGGTGAGAGAAGCCAAAGAGGTGAATGAATGAAAAAGGGGAAAAGGACCAAGGATAACAGGACTTAAGGAAGAAGGAAAGAAATAGGAATGAAGCAACTCAGAAGAGTGTTTTATACTATAAGCCAAAAAAAGAAATTTTCTTTTTTTTTATTTTTTTGTCTTTTTGAGATGGAGTTTCACTCTTGTGACCCAAGCTGGAGTGCAATGGCACAATCTCAGCTCACTGCAACCTCCACCTCCTGGGTTCAAGAGATTCTCCTTACTCAGCCTCCCACATAGCCACTCCTGACTAATTTTTGTATTTTTAGTAGAGACAGGGTTTCACCATGTTGGCCAGACTGGTTTCAAACTCCTGACCTCAGATGATCAACCCACCTCAGCCTCCCAAAGTGCTGGAATTACAAGTGTGAGCCACCATGCAGAGCCTCAAATTCTGTCTTAAAATTGTAACTTTATTGTAAGGAAATAAGTTGGCCAGTAGTTTTGGAATATCTGGTTTCCCTGATGGTTATATTTCTTATCATAATCAATATCAATATCTTATGAGGGCCAGGAGCCGTGGCTCATGCCTGTGATCCCAGCACTTTGGGAGCCAGAGGCAGCCTGATCACTTGAGCCCAGAAGTTCGAGACCAGCCTTGGCAACATGGTGAAACCCCATTGCTACTAAAAATACAAAAACTAGCCAGGCTTTGGGGCATGCATCTGTAGTCCCAGCTACTTAGGAGGCTGAGATGAGAGGATGGCTTGAGCCTGGGAAGTTGAGGCTGCAATGAGCCGTGATTGTGCCACTGCACTCCAGCCTGGGCTACACAAGGAGACTGTCTCAGAAAAAAAAAAAAAAAAAAAAAAAACGTATAAGCATGATTAGTGTAGCTCAGTTGTATGCAGCCTAATCCATTTTGAGACACTGAAAGAAAAATCAGCATTAACTTGGAAATTAAGTAACAGACATTCTGGTGTTAGCATTATAGATAATATAAACCTGTAAGTTCTAACCTGAGTGGCTGGCTGTTCTCAACAGATGATTTTCTTAGTTGTTGTACTATAACCTATGTCTTGGACCAGCATTTAATACATTAGTTGTTTGGAATGTTTAAGGTAGAAATAGCTATAAATTTAAATATTAACTAAATTTAACTTATCTCTGTAACAGAAAAAAAAAATGAAACAACATCTAAGTACATTGGAAACTATTCCTTTTTAACAATTTTTACTTTACTAAGGTGAAATCTTGGAACCCAAGAAGATTAAGTGGTAGGCTTAGGATTATACAGCAAGATAGAATCAAAAGCCCCTTATTAACTCAATGAGGTAGGGTCAAAAGGAAAGAAAGAACGCTAAGAGTTCTCACTAAGAATTCCAGCAACTTGTAGGAATAGTCTAATGGTGGTTTCTTTTTTTTCTTTTTCCTTTTTAAGGTTCAATTCATCTGTACAGTGGTTTATTTCTTGAAACAATCAAAACTAAGTGCCATCAAATAGAATGTAACAATAAACATTTTTAGGCTAAAAATATAATGCCAACAATTAAAAATAGATAAAACTAAATCATGTTTTTAGTACAATGCAAAAATATAATAATAATAAGCTTTAACAGAAATAGATATCGAACTTCAAAATTCTTTGTAAAAAATTTTCAGTTTTAATGCTTTTTAGAGACAGGGTCTCATTTTTTTATTGCAATCATAGCTCACCACAACTTCGAACTCCTGGGCTCAAGTAATTCTCCCACCCAGCCTCCCAGTGGCAAGGACCACACGCAAGCACCACCTCACTGGGCTAATTTTTGTGTTTTTTGGAGAGACAGGGTCTCCCTACTTTGCACAGGCTGGTCCCCAACCCCTAGCCTCAAGTACTTCTCCTGCCTTGGCCTCCCAAAGTGCTGGGATTACAGTGTAAGCCACCACAGTAGGCCTAAAAGTCCTTTAAATAGAGAAATTCCTAAGAAAAGAAAGCCATCTGTCTTACTATTCCAAACTAATCATTTTTGTTGTTGTTTTTATAAAAGACAGTGTCTCACTACGTTGCTCAGGCTGAACTTCCGGCACCCTCTGGCCTCGGCCTTCTGAGTAGCTAGAACTAAAGGGGTGTATCACTGTGACTAGCTAGCCAAACTGACAACTTTGAATTGTTTAACATTACCATTCATCATCCATAGTTATTACAAAGAATAAAACCAAGTTTAAAATGCCCTTTATGCTGAGAGACAACAGATGCTGGAGGCTGGAGAGGATGTGCAGAAATAGGAACACTTTTACACTGTTGGTGGGAGTGTAAATTAGTTCAACCATTGTGGAAGACAGTGGGCGATTCCTCAAGGACCTAGAAATAGAAATTCCATTTGACCCAGCAATCCCATTACTGGGTATATATCCAAAGGATTATAAATAGTTCTACTATAAGGACACGTGCACACGAATGTTCATTGCAGCACTGTTTACAATAGCAAAGACCTGGAACCAACCCAAATGCCCATCGACGATAGACTGGACAGGGAAAATGTGGCACATATACACCATGGAATATTATGCAGCCATCAAAAACGATGAGTTTGTGTTCTTTGTAGGGACATGGATGAACCTGGAAACCGTCATTCTCAGCAAACTGACAGAAGAGCAGAAGATCAAACACCGCATGTTCTCACTCATAGGCGGGTGTTGAACAATGAGAATACATGGACTCAGGGACGGGAGCACTACACACTGGGGTCAGTTGGGGGGAAATAGGGGAGGGATGGTGGGGGTTGGGGAGTTGGGGAGAGATAGCAAGGGGAGAGATGCCAGATGTAGGTGTTGGGGAGGAAGGCAGCAAATCACACTGCCACGTGTGTTCCTATGCAACAATCTTGCATGTTCTTCACATGTACCCGAAAACCTAAAATGCAATAAAATAAATAAATTGGAAAAAAAAAATGCCCTTTATGTGCACAAAATTAATTTGCATTTTTCTGATATAATAGGTACACAATCACTATTTGTACTCTAGAAAAATCCTATATTTTGAAGACAATTTTTTCATAACTCAATTAGTGGCACAAACTGACTGAGCTGAATTAACATGGCATGAGGCCATTGATAGTCTTTATTTATCTCACATACTAACTACTCAGGTCAACTTGATTGGTGAATTGCATTTATTAAAAAAAAAAAATACACAGTTGGCTGGGTGTGGTGGGTCATGCCTGTAAATCCCAGCACTTTGGGAGGCCGAGGTGGGAGGATCACATGAGACTAGGAGTTCGAGACCAGCCCTGGGCAACATAGGGAGACCTCATCTCTACAAAATATTTAAAAATTAGCCAGGCATGGTGGCACAAACCTGTCGTTCAGCTACATGGGGGGCTGAAGTGGAAGGGCTGCTTGAGCCTGGGAGGTTGAGGTTGAAGTGAGACATGATATGCCACTGCTGGGTCACTGAGCGAGACCTTGTCTCAAAAACCAAAAAACACTTAAAATAGAAGTTTTCTGACACAAGCAAAAAGATAAAAGATACATTTTGAGGATATTCCCCATAAATTATCTCATCTCTTTACTCTATGTAATCAAGATACAATACAGGCAAGTAATCTGAAAATTTAAGTTTCAGTAAAGTACTTACACATTTCGGCAAGATATGGGCTTGAAAAAACCAACTTCATTCCCAGTAAAATGGGTTTCATTGCCACTAGAATCCTTACAAGTTATGTTGGGTGCTGGAAAACATGAAACTGAAGGCAGGAAAAAGTCAAGAAACTGTTACTTTTTTTTTTCTGTAGAAACAGCATGTAATTGTTCTAGGACTACCAAATATGTTATAACAAACTACATCCCAAGATAACATGAGACAAGCTTTTAATTTTAGATAGGAAAAGTGACATTACATATGTACTTATATGCAAGATGAATATAAAATGGTATAGTAGTCTCTTAACACAAAAATACAAGAATTGCCACACTGGATTAGATTCGTGGCTAATCTAATTCAATCTCCTGCCTCTGACAAAGGTAACAAGGGAAGAATTGCACAATGTTACTGCCCTTTACTTCATCTCCAGAATTAGGAATGCCTCTCAAATTTTTGTTGAATTCAATGGGCAATTTATCTATTAAATTATTTTAATATAATCTGAGTTTGTATTTTTAGCTTATGTCAACTATTATAGACAATTGCTGCCACAAATTATTTTCATTGATTCTAAATGTATTTGTTTCTCGATTCCCTCTAGGGTTTGATATAGATTATTTCAGAACTTAAGCAATCTTGAGCTTTCCTCATAACCCAAATGACATTAATAAGAGGAAGTAACACTTACAGACCCAGGCAAGCACTGCCTTCACAGCTTTATAGCCTCACAGTGTAAAGAACAAGACCTTTGGAATGAGAACAACCTACCTGGACACTGCTCCTTTCAGAACTTTGGATTCTTTATAGGTAAAAATAGTACTAAAAGGCCGAGTGCAGTGGCTCATGCCTATAATCCCAGTACTTTGGGAGGCTGAGGTGGGCAGATTAGGAGTTCAAGACCAGCCTGGGTAACATGGCGAAACTCCGTCCTTACAAAAAATAAAATAAAATAATTGGTTGGGTGTGGTAGTGCTCACCTGCAGTCAGAAGGCTGAGGCAGACCCAGGAGGTTGAGGCTGCAGTGAGCCGTGATCATGCCACTGCACTCCAGCCTGGGCAACACAGTAAGACCATCTCAAAAAAAAAAAAAAAAAAAAGGAAAATACAAAGAGATGTTGTAAAACTTAACAGACAATCGACACGTAGCTATTTGGCTACCTGCCTTGGCACAGGGATAAAATTTGACTTTTGTGAATGAATTAATATCATATCCCTTAGATTATATTTCTTGAAAATCTTCCAATTTAGATCATCCTTTTGATTAGCTATATAGCAGACAACTCAAAACTGAGGTTAGCGAATGTCTGAAATGCTGATATAAATTCTATGTCACTGAAAGGAGATCAACATAGTTTTAGATCAGTAATTCTTTTTTTTTTTTTAAGAGATAGGAGGAGTTTGCTATGTTGGCCAGGCTGGAACTTGTGGCCTCAAGTGATCTTTCTGCCTCAGTCTCTTAAAGTACTGGGATTACAAGTGTGAGCCACTGTGATGTTACTGGCCCTAAATCAGTAAAATCAGTAATTCTTAACTGGTGGCATTTTTGCCCCCCAGAGGACTTTTGGCAAGGTCTGGAAACATTTTTGGTCATCACTAGGGAGCTGCTACAGGCATCTAGTGAGTAGAGACCAGGGATACTCAAAAACATCCTACAGTGTGTAAGACAGCCTCCCCACAACAATGAATTACCCAGTCCAAAATAGCAATAGCACTGAGGCTGAGAAACCCTGCTCCAGATCAGTCATCTTCAAAAAAATTCCACACATACACCTGCTATAAATTAAATTTTTATAAGCTATATATGCTGTCACACATTTAAGCAGACATCTAAAAAATAATTTATTTTTTTGAGACAGTCTCGCTCTGTCACCAGGCTGAAGTGCAGTGCCTCACTGCAACCTCCGCCTCCTAGGTTCAAGTGATTCTCCTGCCTCAGCCTCCTGAGTAGCTGGGAATATAGGTGTGCACCACCATGCCCGGCTAATTCTTGTATTTTTAGTAGAGAGGGGGTTTCACCATGTTGGCCAGGATAATCTCGATCTCTTGACCTTGGTATCTGCCTACCTCAGTCTCCCAAAGTGCTGGGATTACAGGCATGAGCCACTGCACCAGGCCTAAAATTTTTCATGATGAATTTAAATGGTTTCAAAAACATGTAATTTCCAGTTTGTCTCTTTATTTATTGAAACTGAGTCTCACTCTATCACATAGGCTGGACTGCATGGGTATAATCACTGCAACCCTCCGTCTCCTAGGTTCAAGTAATTCTTATGCCTCAGCCTCTCCAGTAGCTGGGATTATAGGCACCTGCCATCATGCCTGGCTAATTTTTATATTTTTAGTAGAAAAGGGGTTTGACCATGTTGGCCAGGCTGGTCTAGAACTCCTGGCCTCAAGAAATTCGCCCACCTCAGTCTCCCAATAGGTGTTAGCTATTGTACCCGGCCTCCAGTATATTTAATACTGTCTTTAAAATTAAAATGTTATAGCACTCTTTAAAGTGGAATCTAAAAACAACAGCAATTTGACAGGCATCATGATCCACTGGAGAACAGATATGAAAGAACTCTTCTCTAAAATTCAACAATTTTACATAAATTTTAGGAAAGGGTACACATTTAAAAGCTGAGAATTGGCTGGGCGTGGTGGCTTACACCTGTAATCACAGCACTTTGGGAGGCTAAAGCAGGCAGATCATTTGAGGTCTTAGCCTGATCAACATGGTAAAACCCCATCTCTACTAAAAATATAAAAATCAGCAGGATGTGGTAGCACATAATTGTAATCCCAACTATTTGGGAGGTTGAGGCAGGAGAATCACTTGAACCTGGGAGGCAGAGGTTGTAGTGAGCAGAGATTGTGACACTGCACTCCAGCCCAGGTGAGTGAGACTCCATTTCAAAAAAAAAAAAAGGCTGAGAAAATAGGCAGGGTGCGGTCTAGGCCGGGTGCGGGTGGCTCATGCCTGCAATCCCATCACTTTGGGAGGCCCAGGCAGGCGGACTGCTTGAGGCCAGGAGTTCAAGACCACTCCGGCCAACATGGTGAAACCCATTTCTCCCAAAAATACAAAAAATTAGCCAGGCGTGGTGACGTGTGCCCGTGGTCCCAGCTACGCAGAAGACTGAGCCAGGAGAATTGCTTGAGCCTGGGAGATAGAGGCTGCAGTGAGCCACGATCATGCCACTGCACTCCAGCCTGGGTAACAGAGTGAGAACCTCAACTCAAAAAAAAAAAAAAAAAAAAAAAAAAGAGGAGGAGTCTTGCAGAATATCTGTAAACACAGGGTTTCTTCTCTAAAAGTAGCTTTAAATCGTTTCATATCCTCAAACCAGTAAGTAGATTAAGCGTGCCACAAAGCACAATATTATTAGATTGTAGTTCATTTTTCTCTAAAAGTATTTATTACCTTGCACTTGCTCAGTCTGAAGCTGTCATTTTCTTGTCATACAGCCTTGTGAGATCTTTCTGCAGATTATCTAAAATCAGGTCTTAAAGAGACAGTTGCAATACAAAACACTAATTATGATTCCAGTTGGGGTTATTTTCCAATATACCTTGCCTATACCTTGCACTGTTTTTTTTTTATTTGAGATGACAGGTTTCTGTGCAAAACTTTTAAAAACCAAATATTTCTAGGTGAGTTGCAAAAATGCCTTGTAAAAAATATTAAAAACTAAAGAGCCCTAACCAGGAATGGTAGCTCATCCCAGCACTTTGGGAGGCCAAGGTAGGTGGATCACGAGGTCAGGAGTTTGAGACTCGCCTGGCCAACAAGGTAAAACTCCACCTCTACTAAAAATACAAAAATTGGCCAGGCATGGTGGCATGTGCTGTAATCCCAGCTAATAAAGAGGCTGAGGCATGAGAATCACTTGAACTCAGGAGGCGGAGGTTGCAACAAGCTAAGATCGTGCCCTTGGATGCCAGCCTGTGTGACAAATCAAGACTCTGTCCCAAAAACAAAACAAAACAAAAAAAACCCTCTGAAAGAGCCTGATCTTTTGTTTTATTTTTGAGGCAAGGTCTCACCGTCACCCAGGTTAGTGGCATGATTACAGCTCACTGCAGCCTCAACCTCCTGGGCTTTTAAGAGACCCTCCCGCCTCAGTCTCCCAAGTAGGTAGGACTATAGGTGTGTGCCACCAAGCCTAGCTAATTTTTGTATTTTTTGTAGAGACAGGTTTTTACCATGTTGCCCAGGCAGGTCTTGAACTCCTGGGCTCAAGCAATCCACCCACTCTGGCCTCCCAAGGTGTGAGCCACCATGCCCAGCCAACCATATCTATTTTTCAACCAGACAGTATATAAATTGTCAAAAATCCCATATGCTGAGTTTTAGTTTTCAATATTTAATCATTTTGAATAGCTGCTTTGTATACAATATGAAAAAGATGAAAGAAAGAAAAAAGCCCAACACTCCAGGATTAGATACTTAGGAAAGACACCATAGTGAAAAGAGGTATCACAGTGAAGGGATAACCACATTGCAATGATTTAAGAATTTTGACATTCGTTTGAGCTACTTATTTCAAGGGATGAAATTTATACTTGATGAAAAAAAGATGAACTGTTGCTCCAAATATATAGACAGAAGACATGAGAAAATAATAAGAGAAACTCAGACTGATTTGTTTGAAACGATAGAGAACTCCAAAGAGCAGTACTTTAGAACTAGATTTGGATTTAAGCCCTAACTCTGTCACTTAACTAGCATGTTCCTTCAGGAAAAATAAAACCCCTCTGAATCGTGTTTCCCATCTGTGACATGGGATATATCTTTTGTACTCCTGTTATATACATATAAAAAGCATAGAGGCCGGGCACAGTGGCTCACATCTATAATCCCAGCACTTTAGGAGGCCAAGGCGGGTGATCAGTTGACGCCAGGAATTCAAGACCAGCCTGGTCAACATGGCGAAACCCCATCTCTACTAAAAATACAAAAATTAGCCAGGCGTCGTGACCCACACATGCAGTCCCAGCTACTGGAAAGGCTGAGTCACAAGAATTGCTTGAACCTAAGAGGCGGTGGCTGCAGTGAGCCCAGATAGCACCACTGAGCTCAAGCCTGAGTGACAGAGCAAGACTGTCTCAAAAAAAAAGAAAGAGGAAGAAAAAGCACATGGTGTGTAAAGCATGGTGCTTGGTTAGAAACAGTATTCAAAACGTGTTTAGGGGCCAGGTGCAGTGACTCGCCTGTCATCCCAGCAATTTGGGGGCCAAGGCAGAAGGATCACGTGAGCCCAGGAGTTTAAGACAAGCCTGAGCAACATAGTGACACTCTGTCTCTAAAGAAAAAAAAAAAAATTCGCCAGGCATGGTTGTATGTGCTTATAGTCCCAGCTATTCGGGAGGCTGAGGCAGGAAGATTTCCTGAGCCTATGAGATCCAGGCTTCCAGTAAGCTATGATCCCGCCTCTGCACAACAGCCTGGGCTACAGAGCAGGGACTTTCTCTACCCACCCCGCACCCCAAAGAGAGAGAGAGAGAGAGAGAGAGAGAGAGAGAGAGAGAGAGAGAGAGAGAGAGTGTGTGTGTGTGTGTGTGTGTGTGCGCGCGCGCGCGCGCGATTCCCCACTCTAAGAAATAAGAGAACTTCAATATTTAGAAGACAAAGAAATGAATATAACATTGTGAGTGGCTATAAAATTAATGTAAGATTTTATGATACGAAATTAATCAATTCAAAAGAAGCCTACGACCCCAGAGTTTATTTGTTTAGACACACCTTACTATGACTTCATTTCATCCTTGTAAGAAAGAACTTGTTAAGTAAGCAAATTCATAATGTTCCCTTCTTTTCCTTTCACAAATAGGAAAACTGAGGTTCCGAGAAATTAAATGAGTTGACTAAAGAGCAAGTAATACTCTCTAAATCCTGGACTAAAACTCATTACTGTTAATCAATACTCTTTCCATTATATCATACTTATCCCATGTGAACACTGATTTCAGCAATAAACAAAAATAAACAAATCGATATGACAAGATCAAATAAGCTACTTATCAATAAATGTTAACTAGCAGACAAAATTAAGCAACATGCTACAAGCCTGAAAACAATTCAATTTGCAGTTTTCTTGCAAACAGGTTTGGTTCTGACCAATACCTAGAATTTAGATAATATCAATTCAGGCCAATAACCATACAGTATTCATTATAAAAAGCAGCAATGTGGTTTGTATGGTTGGTTTATTTTTAGAGATAGGGTCTCACTCTGTTGCCCAGGCTAGAGTGAAGTGGCATGATCATAGCTCACTGTAACCTCCAACTCCTGGGCTCAAGACATCCCACAGCCTCAGACTACCAAATAGCCAGGATTACAGGCACACACCACCACACCTGGTGTAGAAAGCAGCAATGTTTTTCAAATACAGAAATGCTAAACCAGCCAGGCACGGTGGCTCACGCCTGTAATCCCAGCATTTTGGGAGGCCAAGGCAGACTGATCACGAGGTCAGGAGTTTGAGACCAGCCTGATGAAAATGGTGAAACCCCGTCTCTACTAAAAATATAAAAATTAGCTGGGCATGGTGGTGTGCACCTGTAATCCCAGCTATTCAGGAGGCTGAGGCAGGAGAATCACTTGAACTTGGGAGGCGGAGGCTACAGTGAGATGATATCACGCCACTGAACTCTAGCCTGGGTGACAAAGCAACACTGTCTCAAAACCAAACAAAACAAAAGGTAAACCAGAAATAATGTAATCAGACAATGAAGTTTCATAACAATAAAGGACTAAATCTAGCCTGGGCAACTTTGCAAAAAATATTTATCTGGGACTGGTGGCTTATGTCTGTAATCCCAGTAACTTGGGTGGCTAAGGCAAGGGGATTGCTTAAGTCTCGAAGATGAAGGCTGCAGTGAGCCGTGATCACATCACAGCACTTCAGCCTGGGCTACAGAGCAGCAAGACTGTCTCCAAAAACAAAAAAAAAATGCCAGGCACAGTGCCTCACACCTGAAATCCAACAGTTTGGGAGGCTGAGGCAAGTGGATTGCTTGTGCTCAGGAGTTAGAAACCAGCCTAGGCAACATGGTGAAACCCCATCTCTACAAAAAAATGCTAAAATTAGCCTAGCATGGTGAGGCTGAGGTGGGAGGATCACTCGAGCCTAGGAGGTAGAGGTTACAGTGAGCAGAGATCCTGCAACAGAACTCCAGCATGGGTGACAGAGTAAGACCCTATCTCCAAAAAAAAAAGAGAGAGAGAGAGAGAGAAAAAAAAAAATAAAGTTGGCAAGAGCCAACCCAATCCCCATATTTTTAGCATTAAAATATGGAGAGTGCTAGATTTGGAAAATAATCATTTTGCAACTATCAGAGTAAAGAATAGTTCCAGGGAACACTTTTCCATTTTATGGAATGAAGTGTTGACCATTCTATAAAAGAATAATTCAGGCCAGAATCATTAATGGGATATAAATCTGGGGGTGGTAGGGAGATATCTGCATGGCCTTAATGAGTATCCTTTTGGATTATTTATAGTTGCAAAGAAAAAATACTAACTATACGGTAGAAAAAGCTGAGTGATCAATAATCAACATCACCAAGGAAAAAGAGATAGTTATGTGCCCCCAGATGTGAGAAGTCAGGAA
Organism: Sapajus apella; assembly: GCF_009761245.1. NCBI lineage: Eukaryota > Metazoa > Chordata > Mammalia > Primates > Cebidae > Sapajus > Sapajus apella. Next base: position 24,275,823 of record NW_022436976.1, on the reverse strand, counting down.
GGACACTACACCAATTATGTTACTTTACAGTGTGGTATGTATATCCTAAGTCTAATCATAAGGAAATATCAGACAATCCCAATGAGGAACACATCAAACATGTAAGTTAATGCCATAAAAGACAAAGAAAGTTGTGGAAATATACCAATAAAACTAAATGTGAGCTGGGTACGGTGGCTCACGCCTGTAATTCCAGTACTTTGGGAGGCTGAGGCAGGTGGATCACAGGGTCAAGAGATCGAGACCATCCTGGCTAACATGGTGAAACCCCGTCTCTACTAAAAATATAAAAATTAGTTGGGTGTGGTGGTGCCCACCTGTAGTCCCAGCTACTCGGGAGGCTGAGGCAGGGGAATTGCTTGAACCCGGGAGGTGGAGGTTGCAGTGAGCCGAAATCACCACCGTACTCCAGCCTGGTGACAGAGCAAGACTCTGTCCCAGCCAAGCACAGTGGCTCACACCTGTAATCCCAGCACTTTGGGAGGCCGAGAAAGGCGGATCACCTGAGGTTGGAGGTCGACACCACCCGTACCAACATGGAGAAACCCCGTCTCTACTAAAAATACAAAAAATTAGCCGGGTATGGTGGTGCATGACTGTAATCCCAGCTACTCAGGAGACTGAGGCAGAAGAATCACTTGAACCTGGGAGGCGGAGGTTACAGTGAGCCAAGATCACACCATTGCACTCCAGCCTGGGCAACAAGAGCGAAATTCGATCTCAAAAAAAAAAAAAGAAAAGAAAACTAAATGTAATATCTGATTTTAGGATCCTGTACTGGGAGAAAATGTTAAAAAGGCACGATTTGGGCGATTTGATAAAATAAGAATATGGATGAGATTAAAGCATGTGTATTAATATTACATTTACTAAAGTTTATAACTGAATTGTATTTATGTTAAGAGAATATTAATATACTTTTTATTTTTTATCATTTTTTGGAGATAGCATCTTGCTCTGTCGCCCAGGCTGGAGTACAGTGACGCAATCAGGGCTTACTGCAGCCTTACCTCCTGGGCTCAGGTAATCCTCTCACAACAGCCTCCCAAGTAGCTGGGACTACACGTGTACACCACCATGCCTAGCTAGCTTTTTGTATTTTTTGTAGAGACAGGGTTTTACCACATTGCCTAGGTTCATCAAGAACTCCTGAGTTCAAGTAATCTGCCCACCTCAGCCTCCCAAAGTGCTGGGATTATAGGTGTGAGCCACCAAAACTGGCCAGGAACATCTCTAAAGAAAAACATACTGGCCGGGCACCGTGGTTCACGCCTGTAATCCCAGGACTTTGGGAGGTCCAGGTGGGCGGATCACCTAAGGTCAAGAGTTTGAGATCAAGCCTGACCAACATGGAGAAATCCCGTCTCAACTAAAAATACAAAAATTAGCCAGGGGTGGTGGTGGGCACCTGCAATCCCAGTTACTCGGGAGGCCGAGGTAGGAGAATCACTTAAACCTGAAAGGTGGAAGTTGTGGTGAGCTGAGATCGCGCCACTGCACTCCAGCCTGGGCAACAAGAGCGAAACTTCGTCTCAAAAAAAAAAAAAAAAGAAAAACACAAAAGTATTCACAGGGGCAGAAAAAAGTATATACACAAAAAAATTCAGAGAGACAGAATATGTTAACAATTGGTCAATCTGGGCAAAGGGTATATGGGAGGAGTTCTTTGTACTACTCTTATTCTTCAACTTTTCTGTAGGTTTAAAACTATCTCCGAATAAAAAGTTAAAAAACAATATACAGGAGGGAGAAAATGATGCCCAGGTTGGGCTCCCCGGCCCGCCGGCCTAGGAAAGGCCTGCGTTGCACACGCGCAGACCGAGCATCCGCGTCAAGAGGGGAAGAGAGAGTGCGCTCCCCACATCCTGCGCGCCTGGCTGCCAGGCATTCGTCTCAGCCGTGACTCTCGCCAGGCCGGGGCTGGCGCGCCCACATCTGAAGAGTGATGCCCCAGGAGATCATCACCCTGCAGCTGGGCCAGTGCGGCAACCAGATTGGGTTAAACCACATGATTATCTCAATTGGTGCAGAGAAGCCCTTTGACAAAATTCAACAGCCCTTTTTGCTAAAAACACTCAATAAGCTAGGTATCGACTGAATGTATCTCAAAATAATAAAAGCTATTTATGACAAACCAACAGCCAATATCATACTGAATGCGCAAAAACTGGAAGCATTCCCCTTGAAATGTGGCACCAGACAAGGATGCCCTCTCTCACCACTGCTATTCAATATAGTATTAGAAGTTCTAGCCAGAGCAATCAGGCAAGAAAAAGAAATAAAGGGCATTCAAATAGGAAAGGAGGAAGTCAAATTGTCTCTATTTGCAGACAACATGATTGTATATCTAGAAGACCCCATCGTCTCAGCCCCAAACCTCCTGAAACTGATAAGCAAGTTCAGCAAAGACTCAGGATACAAAATCAATGTGCAAAAATCACATGCATTCCTATACACCAATAACACACTTAAAGAGAGCCAAATCAAGAACAAACTTCCATTCACAATTGCCACAAAGAGAATAAAATACCTAGGAATACAACTAACAAGGAACGTAAAGGACCTCTTCAAGGAGAACTACAAGCCACTGCTCAACAAAATAAGAGAGGACACAAACGGATGGAGAAACATTCCATGTTCATGGTTAGGAAGAATCAATATCGTGAAAATGGCCATACTGCCCAAAGTAATTTACAGACTCAATGCTATCCCCATCAAGCTACCAATGACCTTCTTCGCAGAACTGGAAAAAACCACCTTAAACTTCATATGGAACCAAGAGAGAGCCCGCATAGCCAAGTCAATTCTAAGCAAAAAGAACAAAGCGGGGGGCATCACACTACCGGACTTCAAACTATACTACAAGACTACAGTAATCAAAACAGCATGGTACTGGTACCAAAACAGAGATATAGACCAACGGAACAGAACAGAGGTCTCGGAGGCAACACAACATATCTACAACCATCTGATCTTTGACAAACCAGACAAAAACAAGCAATGGGGAAAGGATTCCCTGTTCAATAAATGGTGTTGGGAAAGCTGGCTAGCCATGTGCAGAAAGCAGAACCTGGACCCCTTCCTGACACCTTACACTAAAATTAACTCCAGATGGATTAAAGACTTAAACATAAGACCTAACACCATAAAAACCTTAGAAGAAAATCTAGGCAAAACCATTCAGGACGTAGGTGTAGGCAAAGACTTCATGGCCAAAACACCAAAAGCATTGACAACAAAAGCCAAAATAGACAAATGGGACCTAATCAAACTCCACAGTTTCTGCACAGCAAAAGAAACAATCATTAGAGTGAATCGGCAACCAACAGATTGGGAAAAAATTTTTGTAGTTTACCCATCTGACAAAGGGCTGATATCCAGAATTTACAAAGAACTAAAACAGATTTACAAGAAAAACACTAACAAGCCCATTCAAAAGTGGGTGAAGGATATGAACAGACACTTTACAAAAGAAGACATACATCAAGCCAACAAACATATGAAAAAATGCTCATCATCACTGGTCATCAGAGAAATGCAAATCAAAACAACATTGAGATACCATCTCACGCCAGTTAGAATGGCGATCATTAAAAAATCTGGAGACAACAGATGCTGGAGAAGATGTGGAGAAATAGGAACACTTTTACACTGTTGGTGGGAGTGTAAATTAGTTCAACCATTGTGGAAGACAGTGTGGCGATTCCTCAAAAACCTAGAAATAGAAATTCCACTTGACCCAGCAATCCCATTACTGGGTATATATCCAAAGGATTACAAATCGTTCTACTATAAGGACACGTGCACACGAATGTTCATTGCAGCACTGTTTACAATAGCAAAGACCTGGAACCAACCCAAATGCCCATCGATGATAGACTGGACAGGGAAAATGTGGCACATATACACCATGGAATATTATGCAGCCATCAAAAACGATGAGTTTGTGTTCTTTGTAGGGACATGGATGAACCTGGAAACCGTCATTCTCAGCAAAATGACAGAAGAGCAGGAGATCAAACACCGCATGTTCTCACTCATAGGCGGGTGTTGAACAATGAGAACACATGGACATAGGGAGGGGAGCACTACACACTGGCGCCAGTTGGGGGGAAATAGGGGAGGGACGGTGGGGGGTGGGAAGTTGGGGAGAGATAGCAAGGGGAGAAATGCCAGATGTAGGTGATGGGGAGGAAGGCAGCAAATCACACTGCCACGTGTGTTCCTATGCAACAATTTTGCATGTTCTTCACATGTACCCCAAAACCTAAAATGCAATAAAATAAAT
>NW_022436976.1:24259202-24271135 GCF_009761245.1 Sapajus apella | reverse complement strand
AAATGAAAAAAAATAAATGGGAAAAAAAAAAAAAAAAAACAATATACATTTTGCAACATGAATTCAGTCAGAAGTTAGAATAAATAGTGGTTACCCACTGAGGCAAAATAGCGACTATAAAAGACTATGAAGAGGGCTTCTGGCATGTTGATCATGTTGTTTCTTGATCTGGAAACATTTACAGGTCTGTTGTTTGTGAAAATCATTTGAATTATACTTACATACACTTTTCTGTAAATATAATATATTTTTAATTTTTTTAAAATTTTTTTTATTTTAGAAACAGGGTTTCACCATGTTGGTCACGCTGGTCTCCAACTCCTGACCTCAGGTGATCCACCCACCTCAGCCTCCCAAAGTGCTGGGATTATAGGCGTGAGCCACCATGCCCTGCCAATATACTATATTTTAATACAAACTTAAGAAAATAAAGAAGACTTCTGTCAAAGGACCATAACAAAATTTTCTGGAGGTAAAACCTAAGTATGTTTTTTGCATTTCAGTGATAGAAAAATTGAAAACACTGGCTGATATATGTGTATATAACCTAGACAGAACACTTTTTTTTTTAGAGAGTCTGGCTCTGTCGCCCAGGCTGGAGGGCAGTGGTGCAATCTCAGCTCACTGCATCCTCTGCCTCCCGGGTTCAAACGAATCTCCTGCCTCAGCCTCCTGAGTAGCTGGGACTACAGGTGTGTGCCGCCATGACTGGCTAATTTTTGTATTTTCAGTAGAGACAGGATTTCACCATGTTGTCTAGGCTGGTCTCAAACTCCCGACCGCAGGTGATCCGCCTGCCTCAGTCTCCCAAAGTGCTGGGATTACAGGCCTGAGCCACCTCACTTGGCTGACAGAACACTTCTTGAGGGCCAAGATTATGTCTTCCTTTGTATATCACCTATACCACCTAGCAGATACTTGCCACATAATAATTTCTTAATAAATAAATATAAATAAATTCTCAATCAATAAACAATATTTTTAATATAAATTGTCTTCATTCAATAATTAAAGTAAATTTAGTTTTAAATTATTCATTACAAATAAATACTTTCTCAACAAAAAAATGTGCTTGTTAAATGATATTGAGCTAACCAGGAACCATTTTAAGATCACATCAATTTATTGTCGTTGCTGAATTTCCATCGCCTTTTGTCCCAATTTTTACTCACTAGCCCCAAAATCCCCTCTGTAAAACACTGCTCACATTTATCCCTACCCAAACATTACTTTATGAAAATTAACAGCCAGGTGTGGTGGCTCATGCCTGTAATCCCAGCACTTTGGAAAGCCAAGGCACGTGGATCACTTGAGGCCAGAAGTTCCAGACCAGCCTGGGTAACATGGCAACACCCCACCTCTACCCACCCCCAAAAAGAAAATACAAAAAATTAGCCAGGCATAGTGGCATGTGCCTGTAGTCCCAACTATTCAGGAGGCTGAGGCAGGATGATCGCCTGAGCCTGGGAAGTGGAGTTTGCAGTGAGCCAAGACAGTGCCACTGCAGTCTAGCCTGGGTGACAAAGCAAGATCCTGTCTCAATAAAAAAGAAAAAGAAAATTAGGTTGGGCACAGTGGCTCACACCTGTAATCCCAGCACTTTAGGAGGGCGAGGCAGGTGGATCACCTGAGGTCAGGACTTCAAGGCCACCCTGGCCAACATGATGAAACCCCATCTCTACTAAAAATACAAAAATTAGCTGGGCATGGTGGTGCATGCCTGTAATCCCAGCTACTTGGGAGGCAGAGGCAGGAGAATCATTTCAACCCAGGAGGCAGAGGTGGCAGTGAGCTAAGATCACACCACTGCACTCCCACCTGAGCAACAGAGCAAGACTCTGTCTCCAAAAAAAAAAAAAAGGTAAACATAGTTTGAGAATTTCACAATAGTTCTTCACATACTCAGTGAAAAAAAAACAAAGGAAAAATAATTTTGGCTAGAAAAAGAGAGAGATCACTTAACTCACACTTTTCACAACTCTTAATATTTTTCTCCTATATTAGAACCAAAAAGCATGTTTCTTTTTTTTTCTTTTTTCTTTTTTTTTTTTTTTTTTTGAGACGGAGTTTCACTCTTGTTACCCAGGCTGGAGTGCAATGGCGCGATCTCGGCTCACCGCAACCTCCGCCTCCTGGGTTCAGGCAATTCTCCTGCCTCAGCCTCCTGAGTAGCCGGGATTACAGGCACGCACCACCATGCCCAGCTAATTTTTTTGTATTTTTAGTAGAGACGGGGTTTCACCATGTTGACCAGGATGGTCTCAATCTCTTGACCTCGTGATCCACCCGCCTCGGCCTCCCAAAGTGCTGGGATTACAGGCTTGAGCCACCGCGCCCGGCCAACATGTTTCAAGAGTTATTTTGATATCCTTCTCTGATCAGGACGTAGAATTGATTCACCACAGCTAACCTACGAGCTTTTGTGTGTTTTAAAAAAGGCAGTTAGCTGGGCACGATGGCTCATGCCTGTCATCCCACCACTTTAGGAAACCAAAGCAAGAGGCCTGCTTCAGCCTATGGAGTTCAAGACCAGGATAGGCAATTTAGGGAGACCCTCATCTCTACAATTAACAACAACCAAAAAAAGGTCGGGAAGCCAGTCCTGGTGGCTCATCCCTATAAACCCAGCACTTTGGGAGGCCCAGGCAAGCAGACTGCTTGAGCCCAGGAGTTTGAGACCAGCCTAAGCAACATGGCGAAACCTTTTCTCTATCAGAAATAGAAAAAAAAAAAAAAAGAAGAAGAAGAAGAAAGAAAATTAGCTGGGCATGGTGGTGCATGCCTGTAGTCCCAGCTACTCCAGAGGCTGAGGTGGGATGATCACTTGATCCTGGGAGGCAGATGTTGCAGTGAGCTGAGATGGCGCCACTGCACTCCAGCCTGGGTGACATGATGAGACCTTGTCCTGGAAAGAAAAGTAGTAAGATAATATATGCCTTATATAGGAGATATTGCTTAGTATGTACACATTTATTTTATTTAGATATATTACATTTAAAAGAACTTTTTTTTTTCCCTCTCGAGACAGAGATGGACTCTTGCTCCATCACCCAGGCTGGAGTGCAGTGGTGTGATCTCAGCTCACCGCAACCTCTATCTCCTGGGTTCAAGTGATTCTCCCGTCTCAGCCTCCCGAGTAGCTAAGATTACAGGCACCCACCACTGCGCCTGATTAATTTTTGTCTATTTAGTAGAAACAGGGTTTCACCAAGTTGGCCAGGTTGGTCTCGAACTCCTGACCTTGTGATCTACCTGCCTCAACCACCCAAAGTGCTGGGATTACAGGCATAAGCCACAGCACCCAGCCATTAAAAGGAACTTTGTAAGTAATCCTTCCCTTTGTAGTTAACTTATAAATATGCTCTGATTTGCCTGTTTTACACTCTGAAGTCTTTTATGTCGCAGCTTTCAGAACACAGAGAACAGACTTAACACATAGAGTTCTCAAGTAGTTGTTTCAATCACTCATATGAAAGATGCTAGAAATCTGTCAATACTATTGTAACTCAAGCATCTCACTTCAAACTAGGAAGCAGGCAGCCAGCCATCTCAAAAAAAAAAAAAAAAAGCATTTTTCTAGCCTGGAGGGTTTTTTTGTAGATATGGGGATTTCAAAGGAAATTATACAACTAAAAAGAATTTCTCCTCCAAAAGAAGTCTGCCCTCCTGCCCTCCAGTTAGGTGTCTTCTGGAAAAAAATGTTGAATCCACTTGAGAATTATTAATAAACAAGTTTATAAACGTATACAAAATCATTTTGGTGCCAACTGAATGTTAAATACGCACACACAAACACACACCACAAATCAAATATAAACCAAAGTAATATAATCACAGTAATATAAATGGCATTTACCAAAGTGATATAAACGAAAGTGATGAAATTGCTGGGAAGCATAAAGGACTTCTAGGTATTACAGCATTAGCCAAGAACTATTAGGTAAGTATTCACAGATGATGCAAGTAGAGAGCTAAAGGAAAATAAAAGGAAGGCTTTCTATATGAGGGAATGATACGCTTATTCATTTGGGGAAAATAAAGTATATAAAATATAAGTACACTTGCCTAACTGAATCTGAGAACATCCATACCCAGCCCTATTACTGTTTATATGGTGAAATTTCACCATTTCAGAAGATGCTTTTTTTAATCAAATACTGACAACCCTTAGCTGGTTCTCCAATTTTAAGTTACTCCAGAAACTAAATAATGTTATAACTTGGAAAAAATGCATTTATTAATTACCTTTATTTTTATTATTATTATTTTATTTTTTTTACTTTTTAAGATAGGGTTTCACCATGATGGCCAGGCTGGTCTTGAACTCCTGACCTCAGGTGATCCACCCACTTCGGCCTCCCAAAGTGCTAGGATTACAAGCGTGAGCCACCGCACCCGGCCTATTAATTACTTTTAATGATCCTACATTAACCTATGAAATAATGTTTTTAAAATTATTTTTAAAGACACATTTCTGGAAGTCTTACCATGAGCTGTGTAGTTTGTACAGTTAACTGGTTCTTGCGTAGCTTCATTTATTTTTGGATCTTTACAAATATATGTTAAAAAAAAGTTAAGGAAATATGGACTACATTCCAACACAACACATTATCATGCCTTTACTATTCATATTATATACTCATGTTGATATTCACATGTGCATAGAGGTTGCTAGTTTGTCCAAGTCAATAAGCATATGTACAAATATATTTTAGTATTGCTAAATAATACCTGAGGCAGGAGGATCACTGGAGCCCAGGAGTTTGGGAAGAATAGCCTGGGCAAGATAATGAGACGTCTGTCTCTACAAATAATATACTAATACATAAACATTACAATAAACCTTTAAATTTGTGCCATAGTCACATTTTCACTCATGAGAAAATAGAGTTCGAATAAGTCACCAAAGGTTACAAAGCACAACAGAAATTTGTCCACTGAGGCCCGGGGTAGTAGCTCATGCCAAGGGGGCTGCACATTGCTTGAGACCAGGAGTTCAAGGCCAGACTGGCCAACATGGCGTAATCCCAATCTCTACTAAAAATACAAAAACTAGCCGGGCACAGTGGCTCACGCCTGTAATTCCAGCACTTTGGGAGGCTGAGGCCAGCGGATCACCTGAGGTCGGGAGTTCGAGACCAACCTGACCAACATGAAGAAACCCCGTCTCTACTAAAAATACAAAATTAGCCTGGCATGGTGGTTCATGCCTGGAATCCCAGCTATTCGGGAGGCTTAGGCAGGAGAATCACTTGAACCAGGGAAGGGAAGGTTACAGTTAGCCAAGATCTGCCATTGGGCTCCAGCCTGGGCAACAAAAGCAAAACTCCATCTCAAAAAATAAAATAAAATAAAATAAAAACACAAAAATTAGCCAGGTGTGGTGGTGCATGCCTGTAGTCCCAGCTACTCATGGAAGCTGAGGCAGGAGAATTGCTTGAACCCAGGAGACGGAGGTTGCAGTGAGTTGCGATGGCGGCACTGTACCCCAGCCTCGGTGACAGAGTGAGACCCTGTCTCAAAAAAAGAAAAAGAAAACAGAAACCTGTGCACTGGCAGTCTAGCATCTCATGAAGTTTGAAGATGATATGAGGTAATACATATGAAGTTAACGATAAATGGGCAACACACATTGGCTAGATTGTTACTAATTATTTGTCTTCCCCCTGGGAAGAGTTGGCAAACATTTCCAAGGTAGAGACTATCAATCCTTGTATTACTTGTGTCTAGAATGGGGCCTGGCATACTTCATCTACATGTTTTATTGAACAAGTAAGCACACTGATAAAAAAGAAAAAAAACTGGATCGAAGAGGAAGCGCCAGTGACTAGTAAAATCATAAAGAAATCACAAACGTTGGCCTCTGGCCCTTCCATCTCCACAACTCTGTTCACCTTCAGGGATCTCTCGGTCTTCAGAAGCCACAGAGCAAGTTACCGTTTTCATTCACTACAGCCCTAGCCCGTGCTGAGGGCAGCGACCCACCTGCGACCCCAACTCTACCTCGCCTCCATGGGGGGTGTTCCCCACAGAGGATATTGTCCCACTTTGAGGTCCTCGCACTTAAGCGACTCCTCGCCCCCGGCAGAGGTGGCAACAGCCCCCCAGGGTCCTGTGGTGACTGAGATGAACCACAGGACACCGAAGAGTCTGACAGTCACGGCCTCCGGAGCACACGAACCGGAGGGCCAGGCGGCCGCCATCTTGGAGACAGACACTTCCTTCGCCACTTCCGCTTCCGCCTCCGCCCAGGAGCGGGCGGGAGAAAGGCAACAGAGCGAGGTTCTTAAAGGGACCTCGCAGAGGATAGAGGCACGTTCCGTCAGTTCACGTGTTTTTTTCCCTGTGAGCCCGTGGAATCACATTGGGAGACCTTTTTAAAATATGCGTGTCCCCGGTCCCTCGGGGCGAATTTTCCCCACGAATCCTTGGAAGGAGTTAAGGTTGATCTTTGAGTGCTGGAGGAAAGAAGCGACTGGTTTAGGCAATCAGGTGCTTCACCTACTACTCATTTCCGCATTCTTTGCTGCGGTTTCTCGGTCTTCGCAAAGTGCCAGCCGCGCCTGACGTTGGAATCAGTGCTTTCCTGACATAATCGCTGTTAGCCCTGGTAGGATTTGGGTTTACAGATAAAGAACAAGGCTCAAAGACGCTGAAACACACTGACTTTAGTCACTCAGTGACTGAGTCGGAATGAAATGGATGTTTGCCAGATTTCAGATCTGTGCTCTTACTGACATAATGTCCTCCTGATACTTTAGAGAAAGATTTTGGAAAGCTGCCACGAACAGAACTTAAAAACTCTGAGAGACATTACACCTTAAAAAAAAAAAAATGGACAATTTAGGTGGGGGATAATTTGGGGGGTGGAGGCTGTAACAAGAGGAAACCAAGTAGTCTATGACTAAATGAAAGTTTAAGATTTTTTTCCTCCATCTGTTGTTTTTAAATTTCTATATATTCTAAAAGTTCTGTGATGGGGGACTTTAATAGTGAGAAAAAAAAATTTAAGTTTAATCTTTTTTGTCTAACAGTATGAAAATTTGAATTTGAGTGGTGCTTCTTCATTCATTCGTTAGCACTAACTTTGGTGGTTCTCAAACTTTTGAGTGGCATCTGAATCTCCTGTAGTACTTATCAAAACAGAATGATAGACCCCGCCCTCAGAGTTTCTGATTCAAGAGAGCTAGAGAGGGACAGGATAATTTCCATTTCTAACAAATTCCCAAGTGATGCGGATGTTGCTGGTCCAGGGACCCCACTTTGAGAACATTAATATAATGTATTATGAGAAGTACAATTTTTTTTTTTTTTTTTTTTTTTTGAGATGGAATCTCACTCTGTCACCCAGGCTGGAGTGCAGTGGCAAGATCTCGGCTCTATGCAACCTTCGCCTCCCGGGTTTAAGTGATTCTCTTGTAGCTAGGACGACAGGCATGCGCCACCACACCCAGCTAATTTTTGTATTTTTAGTAGAGACAGGGTTTCACCATGTTGGCCAGGCGGGTCTCAAAGTCCTAGCTACGAGTGATCTGCCTGCCCCAGACTCCTAAAGTGCTGGGATTACAGGTGTGAGCCACCACTCCCAGCTTCATTTTGGAATATGTAGTCTGGAGGACATGAAACTATTTGAAGTAATATTTGAATGTTGTAAACTACCTTTTGAAATTTCCTTTTTTGTTGAGGCAGAGTTTTGCTCTTGTCGCCCAGGCTGGAGTGCAATGGCACTCAGCTCACTGCAACCTCTGTCTCCGGGGTTCAAGCAATTCTCCTGCCTCAGCCTCCTGAGTAGCTGAGATTACAGGCACCCGCCACTATGCCCAGTTATTTTTTGTATTTCTACTAGAGGCAGAGTTTCACCATGTTGATCAGGCCAGTCTTAAACTCCTGACTTCAGATGATCCACCTGCCTCTGCCTCCCAAAGTGCAGGGATTACAGGTGTGAGCCACCGCAGCTGGCCCTAAAGTTTTTATAGTAAAACAATTGCGCAGCATTCCTATGCTATTTTTAAGATGTTTATACATAATATTTATGCTTTAAATCAGGTTTAAATTATTTAAATGAGAAATTTACTGGTTCATTTATAAAGTTCCTATTCTCAGTGGACTTCTTCCTTCTCTCTCTTTTTCCTTCCTTCGTTTTCCCCTTCTTTCCTTTTTTTCTGTCCTCTCTCCCTCCAAAAAGAAAAAAAATTGTTTTTAATTGAGTATTTGCTATGTATTTAGCATTAAGCTAGACCCTAGGCTCAAAAATTGAGGCAAAAACCAGGCACTTAAGCACTTCCTGTTTGGTAGGGAAAAATACAAACAGTTAAAATACTATTTGATAATTGCTTGATAATTCTTACGTTAGACACACATACTAACTGGGCGCTGTGGCTCACGCCTGTAATCCCAGCGCTTTAGGGGGCCGAGGCAGGTGGATCACCTGAGGTCAGGAGCTCAAGACCAACCTGGCCAACATGGTAAAACCTCGTCTCTACTAAAAATACAAAAATTAGCTGGGCATGGTGGCACACGCCTGTAGTCCCAGCTACTTGGGAGGCTGAGGCAGGAGAATTGCTTGAACTTGGGAGGCGGGGGTAGTATACATGACTGCTTAAAAATGTATAGCCTATTTCTGCTTTGGAGAAAGGAAGAAAAAAAAAATGTATAGCCTAGCTGGGCGCGGTGGCTCATGCCTGTAATCCAGAGAACTTTGGGAGGCCGAGGTGGGCGGATCATGAGGTCAAGAGATTGAGACCATCCTGGCCAACACGGTGAAACCCCTTCTCTACTAAAAATATAAAATTAGCCAGACTTGGTGGTGCATGGCTATAATCCCAGCTACTCAGGAGGCTGAGACAGGAGAATCGCTTGAACCCGGGAGGTGGAGGTTGTGGTGAGCCAAGATCATACCATTGCACTCCAGCCTGGGCAACAAGAGCAAAACTCCATCCCTCCCCCATCAAAAAAAACAAAAAGAAAAATCTGTCAAAAGGGCCAGAGGTGGTGGCTTACGCCTGTAATCCCAGCGCTTTGGGAGGCCAAGGCAGGCAGGTCACAAGGTCAGGAGTTTGAGACCATACTGGCCAATATGGTGAAATCTCGTCTCTGCTAAAATTACAAAAATTAGCTGGGCGTTGTGGCAGGTGCCTGTAGTCCCAGCTACTCGGGAGGTTGAGGCAGGAGAATCGCTTGAACCCGGGAGTCGGAGGTTGCAGTGAGCTGAGATCATGCCACTGCACTCCAGCCTGGCGACAGAGCGTCAAAAAAAAAAAAAAAAGAAAAAAATATCTGTCAGAAGACAAAATTACAACAAATTTAATTATAGATCTAATTAACTTTTATTTTTTATTTATTTATTTTTTTTTTTGAGACGGAGTTTCACTCTTGTTACCCAGGCTGGAGTGCAATGGCGCGATCTCGGCTCACCACAACCTCCGCCTCCTGGGTTCAGGCAATTCTCCTGCCTCAGCCTCCTGAGTAGCTGGGATTACAGGCACGCGCCACCATGCCCAGCTAATTTTTTGTATTTTTAGTAGAGACGGGGTTTCACCATGTTGACCAGGATGGTCTCGATCTCTTGACCTCGTGATCCACCCGCCTCGGCCTCCCAAAGTACTGGGATTACAGGCTTGAGCCACCGCGCCTGGCCCCTAATTAACTTTTAATCACAATTCCAGAAGAGGGGCAGCCTTCATTCTATACATTAGAAAGAAAATTCCCACTAGGCAATAGTAAAGCAGTGCGTTTTACAAGATGGGAACAAGGAAATAGCAATAGAAAAATAAGCAGTTGGAAGCTAGGCCTGGTGGCTCATGTCTACAATCCCAGCACTCTGGGAGGCCAATGTGGAAGGATCACTTGAGTCCAGGAGTCGGAGTTCAAAACCAGCCTGGACAACACAGACTCCATCTCTACAAAAAGTAAAAAATTGCCTGGGCATGCCTTTAGTCCTAGCTACTCAGGAAGCTGAGGCTGGAGAATCACTTGAGCCCAGAAGTTCAGGGCTGCAGTGAGCTGTGATTGTGCCACTGCACTCTAGGCTGGGCAATAAAGCGAGACCCTGTCTCAAAAAAAAAGAAAAAAGGAAGAGGAAAGGGGAAAAAATGAAGGGTTTTGTAAGTGTTTTTTCTAAGTGTTAAAGCAGAGGCGACTTCCTTATGGAGACTCAAGTAGACTGGAATCTCCTGTTTTCAGAAAAAATTGATCTTCTGGGGATCTATCTGCTTCCTTGAACCATCAGTTGAGCATGAGGAATTTTATTTATTTGTCTTTTTATTTTTATTCATTTTGTGACGAAGTTCACTCTTGTTGTCCAGGCTGGAGTGCAATGGTGCAATCTTAGCTCACCGCAACCTCCACCTCCTGGGTTCAATCAATTCTTCTGCCTCAGCCTCCCGAGTCACTGGGATTACAGGCATGCCCACCACGCCCGGCTAATTTTTTTGTATTTTTAGTAGAGACGGGGTTTCTCCATGTTAATCTGGTTGATCTCGACCTCCGGAACTCAGGTGATCCGCTCGCCTTTGCCTCCCAAAGTCCTGGGATTACAGGCATGAGCCACTGTGCTCAGCCCTCTTTGCCGATTAATCCCATTACAAAATCAATTTTTACAGATGATTATGTATGATTATGTGTATACTTTTCTACGGTATGTAAAACTAAAAAGAACAAAAATGTTTCCCCCTGAAAGTAAAGAAACAATACAAAATTTTTGACTCTTGAACTGGTGAAGGGTTAAAAAAAAAAAAAAAGTTGCTTCTTACTGCCCCTTAATCTATTTTCTCATGGCTCAGCAAAATATATTGCTTTATTTCTTTGCAAACACAGTCTCTGATCACATGATCAATGCATTGTCTAAATTTAATAAGAACTTAAATCTCAATCTTTTCAATGCCTAATTTCTTTGTCACATAAAAATTCTTTAGAATTGTATAGAAAGCAAAGGACATAAATAGCACAAGCCAAGGTGGAAATTGTTGGCAGAGACGTGAGGAAAAAGGATTACAAGTGAAGCCTGAAATGTAGTTTCTGGTGGGATTCAAGGGCGCTTACCTTGGATCTCTATATATTGGATCTTTTCATTAAGGTTTTCACAGGCAACTGATTACATTAACAGATAGTTAACAGCAAAAGTTTCTGAGGGAACCAACCTATTGTTTCCATAGTTAGGACAGAAACATCAGGTAAAAGATTCTTCCTCCCAGTCTCTCTCTCTCTCTCTCTTTGTTTTTTCTTTTAGAGACAATCTCACTCTGTAGCCCAGGCTGGAGTGCAGTGGTGCAATCTTGGCTCACTGTAAGCTCCACCTGCTAGGTTCAAGCAATTCTCCCTGCCCCAGCCTCCTGAGTAGCTGGGATTACAAGTGCCTGTCACCATGCTCGGCTAATTTTTGTATTTTTTAGTTTAGCCATGTTGGCCAGGCTGGTCTTGAACTCCTGACCTCAGGTGATCCACTACCTCGGCCTCCCAAAGTGCTGTGATTACAGGTGTGAGCCACTGTGCCCAGCCTCAAACCTTTTTTTTTTTTTTTTTTTTAATTTGACTGGGATGTGCTGTGGCTGTGATCTTTTTTTGCGGCGTGGGAGGTAACAGGGGAAGGATCTGGGAGGCCAGGCAGGGAAGAAGGGGAGGAAGCAGCTGTGATCTTTTTCTCTGGTGATAAATTGATAAGTTTAGGGCTGTGCTACAACTTTATTATACCCTTCTGCACAACATTTGAAATTTGACTCTATCCATACTGTAGACTCCCCAGTATTTGTGATTATGTCCTTTTTTCTGTGCACTGATCTAACCACCCACCATCAACAATCAAATTAACTTTGATTCACCACTTAATAAGGCTTACTATTATATGCCAAGTACATTTTATCTTCAATGTCAAATGGAGGACCTAAAACTGACGTATCAAAGTCCTGCTTCTTTTTTTTTTTTTTTTTTTTAGACGG
>NW_022436976.1:24244400-24259102 GCF_009761245.1 Sapajus apella | reverse complement strand
CCTGCCTCAGCCTCCTGAGTAGCTGGGATTACAGGCACGCGCCACCATGCCCAGCTAATTTTTTGTATTTTTAGTAGAGACGGGGTTTCACCGTGTTGACCAGGATGGTCTCGATCTCTTGACCTCGTGATCCACCCGCCTCGGCCTCCCAAAGTGCTGGGATTACAGGCTTGAGCCACTGCGCCCGGCCAAAGTCCTGCTTCTTAAAAAAAAACAGGACAAAACAAATTAGCTTTTCTCAATTTCACCAACAATATCCCTTTTATCACGTTTAAAACTTGGAATCATTTTTACCTTTCAGTTTTTCCATTGCTCTCCTTTAATGCATTTAATCAGTACACAGTGGATATTTGTAAGGGTTCCTTCTTTTATTTGATCACATTTTCACCCTATTCCAGGCATTCATCATTTCCTGTGTACCTTGCTATAGTGACTGCTTAGTTCCTCTAGGCCCTCTCTCCAACTTTGTCAATCCATTTTGTATAGATTAATCGTTTATTTTAAAAAAAACTGTACATTTTAAATAGATAGATAGATAGATTAAAAAAATGTTTTTTGAGATGGAGTTTTGCTCTGTTGCCCAGGCTGGAGTGTAGTGGCTCAGCCTTGGCTCGCTGCAACCTCCGGCTACTGGGTTCAAGTGATTCTCCTGACTCAGCCTCCCAAGTAGCTGGGACTATAGACGTGTACCACTATGCCCAGCTATTTTTTTGTATTTTTAGTAGAGGCAGGGTTTCACCTTGTTAGCCAGGATGGTTTCAATCTCCTGACCACATGATCCCCCTGCCTTGGCCTCCCAAAGTGCTGGGATTACAGGTGTGAGTCACCGTGCCATGCCCAACCCTCTTTTTGATATTTTTAAAATTTTTATTGAGACGGTGTGTTGCTCTGTCACCCAAACCAAAGTACAGTGATGGCAACATAGCTCACTGCAGCCTTCATCTCCTGGGCTCAAGCAGTCCTCCTGCCTCAGCCTCCTAAGTAGCTGAAACTCCTATATCATCTTCAAAATTGTATTTAAAATTAAAGAGGGCTGGGAGGCCGAGGCGGGTGGATCACGAGGTCAAGAGATCGAGACCATCCTGGTCAACACGGTGAAACCCCGTCTCTACTAAAACTACAAAAAATTAGCTGGGCATGGTGGTGCGTGCCTGTAATCCCAGCTACTCAGGAGGCTGAGGCAGGAGAATTGCCTGAACCTAGGAGGCGGAGGTTGCAGTGAGCCGAGATCGCGCCATTGCACTCCAGCCTGGGTAACAAGAGTGAAACTCTGTCTCAAAAAAAAAAAAAAAAAAAATTAAAGAGGGCTATGCAAGGTGGCTCATGCCTGTAATCCCAGCACTTTGGAAGGCCAAGGAAGGTGGATCATGAAGTCAAGAGATGGAGACCATCCTGTCCAACATAGTAAAACCTAGTCTCTACTAAAAATACAAAAATTAGCTGGGTGGGGTAGTGGGCACCTGTAATCCCAGCTACTTGGGAGGCAGAGGCAGGAGAATTGCTGGAACTCAGGGGCAGAGGTTACAGTGAGCTGCGATCACTCCACTGCACTCCAGCCTGTGTGACAGAGCGAGCCTCGTGTCTTTGTTTTTTTTTTTTTTTTGAGACAGAATTTTGCTCTCGTTGCCCAGGCTGGAGTGCAGCGGCATGGTCAAGCTGGTCTCGAACTCCGGACCTCAGGTGATCTGCCCACCTTAGCCTCCCAAAGTGCTAGAATTACAGGTGTGAGTCACCGCGCCCCACCGAGACTCTGTGTTAAACAAACAAACAAAAGAAGTGACTTGAAATAAGTCTCAATAACAAATGTTGTCTTTTTTCAAAACAATTTACCTCTACTTCTGTACTTCTTTTGCCTTTAAAATCTTCCCCTTACCTCAACTTCCCCGAATGTGCCCCTGGTTGTCATGGCACACACACTTCCCATTGCAGTGTTTCTGCTTATTACCAAATAACTTGGTGAGACCCAGTAGCAAATGCAAGAAGTCATATTTGCTTATTTCTTCTTGCCAGCATAATGTGATGACTGTAACTCTTTGGAAACATGCTTTGAAGATAAAATAGGTTATAGCACACGGCCAGCCATGTCTTTTGCCTGAGTTGCTACATTCCTTAAAAGATAAATGACGCACTGGGTGTGGTGGCTCACCTGTAATCCCAGCACTTTGGGATGCCGAGGTGGGAAGATCACATGAGGTCAGGAGTTCAAGACCAGCTTGGCCAATATGGTGAAACCCCATCTCTACTAAAAATACAAAAATATTAGGCAGGCATTGTGGCATGTGCCTATAATCCCAGCTACTCAGGAAGCTGAAGCAGGAGAATTGCTTAAATCCGGAAGGTGGAGGTTGCAGTGAGCCGAGATCGTGTCACTACACTCCAGCCTGGGCAACAGAGCAAGACTCCATCTCAAAAAAAAAAAAAAAAGGATAAATGACCCTGGTTTTTTCTTACACATAAGACCACATCATCTGATGGGGTTAGTGATTATGCCTCTGTAGTCTATAACTAGATGTACTTTTGCACTCAAACCTTGGTGTGATTCAGCTTTAATGTAACTTCTGAGCACCTTTGATGTGGTTTTGCACATACTGAACCTCCACCACCTGTACGTAAGCAGTGGGCTATAATACTGTCAGACCAGTCTGACAGCAGCTCTCAGGGGAACTGCTCCTGGTTCTGTAGGCCTCAGTCTACAGTCCATATAACTGCTTTTTTTTTTTTTTTTTTTTTTTTTTTTTTTTTTTTTTTTGAGACAGTCTGTATCACCTAGGCTGGAGTGCAGTGCTGTGATTTCAGCTCACTGCAAACTCTGCCTCCTGGGTTCAAGTGATTCTCTTGCCTCAGCCTCCTGAGTAGCTGGGATTACAGGTATCTGCCAATATATCAGCTAATTTTTTTTTTTTTAAATAGAGATGCAGTTTTGAACTCGTGACCTCAGGTGATCCACCTGCCTTGGCCTCCCGAAGTGCTAGGATTACAGGTGTGAGCCACCTCGTGCCCAGCTATGATTTTTTTTTTTTTTAAAGAGAAGTAGAGATAGGGTCTCTCTCTATCCTCCAGGCTGTGGTGTAATGGCAACCATAGCTCGCTGCACCCTCCCACTCCTAGGCTCCAGGGATCCTCCTGAGTAGCTGGGACTATAAGCATGCATTATCACACCGGGCTTTTCTTTCTTTTCAACGTTTTGTAGAGACAGGGTCTCACTGTGTTGCCCAGGCTGATCTCGAACTCCTGCCCTCAAGCAATCCTCCCACCTTGGTCTGCCAAAGGGTTTGGAATTCAGGCGTGAGCCACTGTTTTCCACTCACCAAGACTTCTGAATAAAACAAACTTTAATTCTTTAAAAGTCTTATTATTTTTTTAGTTGACTAATATATTATCTTTGGATTATCTCTCCCTGTTGTAGTTTTAGGTTGACAAGAGCTTGTACTTTTTAAAATTCATCTTTCTTCATCACTCTATGAATAAGACAATCTTGGGCTGGGCATGGTGGCTCACGCCTATAATCTCAGCACTTTGGGAGGCTGAAGTGGGAGGATCACCTGTGCCCAGCAGTTCAAGACCAGCCTTGGTAACACAGAGAGATCCCATCTCTATTACAAAGAAAAAGACACTCTTTATTCTTTTTTCTTTTTTTTTTTTTTTTTGAGACGGAGTTTCGCTGTTGTTGCCCAGGCTGGAGTGCAATGGCGCGATCTCAGCTCACCGCAACCTCCGCCTCCTGGGTTCAGGCAATTCTCCTGACTCAGCCTCCTGAGTAGTTGGGATTACAGGCACGCGCCACCATGCCCAGCTAATTTTTTGTATTTTAGTAGAGAGGGGGTTTCACCATATTGGCCAGGATGGTCTCAATCTCCTGACCTTGTGATCCTACCGCCTTGGCCTTCCAAAGTGCTGGGATTACAGGTGTGAGCCACCTTGTCTGGCCCTTTTTTTTTTTGAGACAGCGTCTCATGCTGTCATCTAGAATGGAGAGCAGTGCACTGGAGTGCAATCTGGGCTCACTGCCACCTCCGCCTCCTGGGTTTAAACGAGTCTCCTGTTTCAGCCTTCTGAGTAACTGGGATTACAGGCGTGCACCACCACGCCCGGCTAATTTTTATATTTTTAGTAGAGATGGGATTTCACCGTGTTGGTCAGGCTGGTCTTGAACTCCTGATCTCGTGGTCCGCCTGCCTTGGCCTCCCAAAGTGCTGGGATTACAGGCGTGAGCCACCTAGCCCAGCCAAAAGGAGACACTCTTGAGGATTCTCAGAGATAAAAATTTTCTTGTACAGCCAAATCTTGTTTAAAAATTTATCGGATATATATTTTTTATTTTTATTTATTTATTTTTTATTTTTATTTTTTGTAGAGACGGGGTTTCCCCATGTTGACCAGGATGGTCTTGATCTCCTGACCTCATGATCCACCTTCCTAGGCCTCCCAAAGTGCTGGGATTACAGGTGTGAGCCGCCTCGCTTGGCCTTGGATAAATTTTTAAAAATTTAAATTCCAAGTGACAACCAAAAAAAAAAAAGTTCAAATTAAATTAACACAGAGCATAGTGGCTCACACCTGTAATCCCAGCACTTTGGGAGGCTGTGGCAATTGGCGCCCTTGAGCCCAGGAGTTTGAGACCAGCCTGGAAAACACAGAGAGACCTTATCCCTAAATATAAAAAATTTTTAAAAAATTAGCTGGGTATGGTGGTGCATGTTTGTAGTCCCAGCTACTCAGGAGGCTAACATGGGAGGATCGCTTGGGCCCAGGAGTTCAACTCTGTAATGAGCTACGATCTTGCAACTGCTTGCCAGCCTAGACCACAGAATGGAGCCCTGTCTCAATTTTTTTTTTTTTTTTTTTTGAGACCGAGTCTTTCCCTGTCACTCAGGCTGGAGTGCAGTGGCATGATCTCGGCTCACTGCAACCTCCGCCTCCAAGGTTCAAGTGATTCTCCTGCCTCAGCCTCCTGAACACCTGGTGTTACAGGCGTGCACCACCACACCCAGCTAATTTTGTATTTTTAATAGCAACGGTGTTTCCCCATGTTGGTCAGGCTGGTTTCGAATTTCTGACCTCAGGTGATCTACCTGCCTTGGCCTCCCAAAGTGCTGGGATTACAGTCGGGAGCCACAACACCTGACCTGAAATAATTAATTAATTAATTAATAACACAAAGGAAGAAGGATAGTTGATGAGATAAAATTAATTAACAGCACAGAAATCTAGAGAAAATCAGGTTAAAACTGATAGAGACGACGTTTGCTGGGGTGTTCAGGGAGGCAGCTTCTCAGAAGAAGTTAGACTTGAGTCTAGAAGTAGAGGGAGGGTAGGGCTTAGAGAACATTCCAGGGAAGGGAAAGGGGGTAAGTAACCAATAGAAAAGCCATTATATGGTGATCCATGGATATGGAGTACATAAATTTGCTCAGAATAAGATCCTTCAGAGGTCAAGTGGAGATTAGGTCGAAGAGTCAGCAACAAGGGGAGAGTTTGAAGGGCCTTGAATAGCAAGAAAAGGAGTTTGGACTTAGTTTCATGGTCAATTTAAAGTTACAGAACTTTTTGAAAAGAGGGGGAATAAGTTTACAACATCATTTAATATTAAAGAAGAGGCAGGCTGTGTGTGGTGGTTCATGCCTGTAATCCCAGCACTTTGGGAGGCCAAGGTGGGAAGAATGCTTGACCAGCTGTGGCAACATAGTGAGACCTTATTTCTACTAAAATAAATAAATAAATAAATTGGCCAGGCACGGTGGCTCATGCCTGTAATCCCAGCACTTTGGGAGGCTGAGGCAGGTGGATCATCTGAGGTTAGGAGTTGGAGACCAGCCTGCCCAACATGGTGAAACCCCGTGTCTACTAAAAATACAAAAATTAGCCGGGCGTGGTGGTGGGTGCCTGTAATCCCAGCGGCACAGGAGGCTGAGGCAGGAGAATCCCTTGAACCTGGGAGGCAGAGGTTGCAGTAAGCCTAGATCACACTCAGGCCTAAGCCTACAACAGAGAGACTCCGTCTCAAAAAAAAAAAAAAACAAAAAACTGGACATAGCGGTTCACACCTGTAATCGCGGCACTTTGGGAGGCCGAGGTGGGTGGATCCCGAGGTCAGGAGTTTGAGACCAGCCTGCCCAACATGGTGAAACCCTGTCTCTACTAAAAATACAAAAATTAGCCCGGTATGGTGGCGTGCACCTGTAATCACAGTTATTCAGGAGGCTGAGACAGGTTAATTGCTTAAACCCTGGAGGCAGTTGAGCCAAGATTGCACCACTGTACTCCAGCCTGTGTGACTCTGTCTCAAAAAAAAAAAAAAAAAAAGATTGTGCCACTATACTCCAGCCTGGGCGACTCAGCGTAAAAAAAAAAAAAAAAAAAATTAGCCAGGCATGGTGATTCATGCCTATAGTCCCAGCTACTCAGGAGGCTGCAGTGGGAGGATCACTTGAGTCTAGGAATTTGAGGCTGCCATGATTTGCACCACTGTGCACCAGCCTGGGTGACACAGCGAGACCGTCTCAAAAAAAATAATAAATAAAAAAAAAATTAAATAAATAAAAAATAAAGTAAGAAGAGGCCAGGAGTGGTGGTTCATGCCTGTAATCCCAGCACTTTGGGAGGCTGAGGCAGGAGGATTGCCTGAGACCAGGAGTTTGAGAGTAGCCTCTGCAACATAGTAAGACCCTCTCTCTACAGTAAATAAATAAAGTAAGAAGTGGTCCAATAGCCAGGTGTGGTGGTGTGTGCCTATAATCTCAGCTATTCAAGAAGGATATTAAGGTGGCAGGATTGCTTGAGTCCAGGAGTTTGAGGCCAGCCTAGAGATCATAGTAAAGTCTGATTTCAATTTAAAAAATAAATAAATAATTTAAAAAGAAGAAACCAATGTTTGCAAGGTGATTCTTTGAGATAATTGGTCTCCATCTTTCTTTTTTTTTCCTATATAATTTTTGTTATAGATTCAGGGCTGCATGCACAGTTTTGTAGGCCAGATGGGGTGGCTCATGCCTGCAATCCCAGCGCTTTGGGAGGCCGAGGCAGGTGAATCATGAGGTCAAGAGTTTGAGACCAGCCTGGTCAACGTGGTGAAACCCCATCTCTACTAAACATACAAAAATTAGCTAGGCATGGTGGCAGGCGGTTGTACTCCCAGCTACTGGGGAGGATGAGGTAGGAGAGTCGCTTGAACCTGGAAGGTAGAGGTTGCAGTGGGCCGAGACAGTGCCACTACACTCCAGCAGGCTGGGCAATAGAGCGAGACTCCTCGGGGAAAAAAAAAAAAGGCCAGGTGCAGTGGCTCATGCCTGGAATCCCAATACTTTGGGAGGCCAAGGTGGGTGGATCACAAGGTCAGGAGATAGAAACCATCCTGGTCAACACAGTGCAATCCTGTCTCTACTAAAAATACAAAAAAAAATTAGCTGAGCGTGGTGGCGCGTGCCTGTAATCCCAGATACCTGGGCAGGCAAATAGCTTGAACCTGGGAGTTGGAGGTTGCAGTGAGTCAAGATCGCACCACTGCTCTCCAGCCTGGTGACAGAGCAAGATTCCGTCTCAAAAAAAAAAAAAAGCCTGGCACGGTGGCTCACGCCAAGGTGGGTGGATCACCTGAGGTCAGGAATTCAAGACCAACCTGGCCATCATAGTGAAACCTCATCTTTAAAAAAAAAAACCCAGAACACCCAGGTTTGTTACATATGCCAATTGTGTGTCATGGGGGTTTGATATGTAGATCATTTCATCACCCAGCTAAGAAGCATAGTACCTGACAGGTAGTTTTTCAATCCTCTCACTTTTCTCACCGACCACCACCTTTCTTTATGTTGTCCCCCTTACTTGGAAAGCTTTTCCTTCTCCACTTTACCTAAATTACTCTCAAACTCTGGTTATGACCTATTTAAGTTCTAACTCGTGCTTTCAAAAAACATAATAGATCTCTTCATTTTCTGAGGTCTGGCTTCCATTTGGTAACTTGTGAAACATTATTTCCCTCAGTAGTTTGTTAGTTACTAAAAAGCAGGAACCATGCTGATATTGTATGTCTTCTAACCATGCCTACCTAACAAGCGTTATATTTCTTTCGAAACTGGGAAGCAAACTATAAAGCACCAAGTGCATGATCTTTAATTAATTTGAGATGGAGTCTTGCTCTGTTCCCCAGATTGGTCTTGAACTCCCAGGCTCAAGTGATCCTCCAAACTTGGCCCCTAGTAGCTGAGACTACAGGTGCACACCACCACCCCCAGCTAACTTTTTTGTTTTATTTTTTGAGGCAGAGTCTCTCTTTTCACCCAGGCTGGAGTGCAGTGGCATGATTTAGGCTCGCTGCAACCTCTGCCTCCTGGGTTCAGGCGATTCTCCTGCCTCAGCCTCCTGAGTAGCAGGGACTACAGGCACGCACCACAATGCCTAGCTGATTTTTGTGTTTTTAGTAGAAATGGAGTTTCACCATGTTGGCCAGGCTGCTCTCGAACTCCTGATTTCAAGTGATCCTCCCTCCTCAGCCTCCCAAAGTGCTGGGATTATAGGCATGAGTCATGGGGCCTGGCCTCCAGTTAATTTTTGTATTTTTTTTTTTTTTTTTTTTTTTTTTTGAGACAGAGTTTCGTTCTTGTTACCCAGGCTGGAGTGCAATGGCGCGATCTCGGCTCACCGCAACCTCCGCCTCCCGGGTTCAGGCAATTCTCCTGCCTCAGCCTCCTGAGTAGCTGGGATTACAGGCACGCGCCACCATGCCCAGCTAATTTTTTGTATTTTTAGTAGAGACGGGGTTTCACCATGTTGACCAGGATGGTCTTGATCTCTTGACCTTATGATCCACCCGCCTCGGCCTCCCAAAGTGCTGGGATTACAGGCTTGAGCCACCGCGCCCGGCAATTTTTGTATTTTTTAGTATAGACAGGTTTTCACCATGTTGGCCAAGCTGGTCTTAAACTCCTGAGCTCAAGTGATCCACCCACATCTGCCTCTCAGAGTACTGGGATTACAGACATGAGCCACCGCTCTGGCCAAGTGTATGATTTTAAAAGTCTTTATGTTGCAGTTGTTTTGTACCTATTCCTCATCTTCCTGGGAACAGGGATGCCATTTTACACATCTTCTCAGAGTCAACCACAGTGTTTAACTATTACTGCATGTACTCTATAAGATAACTGAAGATTGATTCTCTTTATTGTTAATGTGTGGACTGTATCAGAAACCCGTATCATCAAAAGCCTAAAGTTGGCCAGGAGTGGTGGCTCATGCCTGTAATCCAAGCGCTTTGGAGTCCAAGGCGGGCGGATCACCTGAGGTCAGAGTTCAAGACCAGCCTGACGAACATGGTGAAACCCTGTCTTTAAAAAAAATAAAAAATTTAAAAAAAGTCTAAAGTTATTAAAGGGAGTGGAAGAATACCATCGAGGCATATTTTTCTCGAAGCTGTGACATCACAAATAAAAAAAATTAATGCATAGTGAAATCGTCACTGTAGTTAGAGTCAAAATGCCTTGTCTGTGTTCCAAACTTTGGGCCAACCTACCTGGTACACGGTTTCCTCATCAGTTTCTTCAGGGAGTAAATGAGGTAATAAGGTATAAGCGCTCAGCATACGGCAGGCAAATACTGCTGGATTATACTACTGGATTTGTTTCTTTCTTCCACTAAATGAGAAGAAAATAATGCTCCCACATTTACACGTTTTAGAATATTTTATTTTGCGTTAGCGGATAGAGAAAACAAAGGAGGGATGAGAGAACAGGAAAGGGCAAAAAGGCAAGGTGCTAAGCAGATTGACCCAGCGCTTTCATCGATCTACTCCTCAATTTCCTTGATCTTGGGTCTCTCTCTCTCCACGACAGCCTCCAACCACACCGGTCGGTCCGGATCTCCCTTCCTGTCAGTGCCGGCTGCCCCTACCACGCGGGGTCTCATCCGCCCACCCGGCCCCCACAGGCCCCACAGCCCACTTTTCCCAGGCCCTTGGCCATCCCGCGTCGGGTCGGAATTCACGGGCAAGAAACAGCTCGGTCAACCGCCCTCCCTCCCTGGAGCCTGCCTCCCGCGGCCCTCGGCTCCCTCGCCCGTCCCCCGCGCCACCCCGGCGCCCCGCCCCGGGCGGGGAGAGTCGGGGCGAGGGGAGGGCCTGCCAGGTGAGGCGCGGTCACCCTGGGCCTCGCACTTCCGCCCAGGTGAGGCAGGACCGACACCGAGCCCGCCCGGCCCGGGCTCCCACCTGCTCCTCCGGCGCACCAGGTAAAGCGTGGGGTCCCGGCTGTGCGGTGCGCGCTTGTCCCTGGGGATCCGCGCGCCTGGAGGCCGGCGCGGGGCAGCTTCCTCGCGGGCTTCCCGGGCCTGCCTGCCCTGCCCCCGCGCGCTCTCCGCCCGCCCGCTGTAGGAGGTGGGAGCCGTAGGCGGAGGGCGCCGCCGGGCGCTCGGAGGTCCCGCGGCGGGGATGGGGTGCCCGCAGGGTGCGTCCGCGCTGGCCCGGGAGGCGGGGCGGGGGCGCCTTCCTCCTGCGTCGGGCCCGGGTGACCCCAGTCCTGCCGCGCTGGGGTCGCTGAGGCCGCGGGCAAGGGCCCCGCCCCGCCCTGCCCCGCCTCCCCAGGCCTTTCGGGCCTCGAATCTCGGCCCACTGGTGTTACGGGGTGCCACGGATCCGATTCTGCGCCCAGATCGGTGCCTATGTTTCGCTCCCAGGGCTGGGCGGAGTCTTTCCTTCCGTTGGTGGCCGTGGAAGGAAGGAACGGGGGTGAGGGGACAAAGAGGAGGGGGTGCTCAGAGCCAGGCTGAAGGGGCGACTTGGGCCAGGACGTGGAGGTTCCCAAAAGCCAGGGCTCAAGCCCTGGGCTCTGCCAGCCTTGCTGCGTAGATGGGGAGGTTGTGTTGGAAAGTGCTTCCAGCCTTAGGGGAATTCTTGGATTCCTGCTTTTAAATCAAGCTCAGGAAAGCATTTTCAGATGAGTCCCACCCTCCAAATCGCCACATCCGTCCCGCACACCGGCCAAATCAAGTGAACAAACACCCTTCACCTGGCACTTTGTCATATTTCCAAGTGGCTCTTGTCACTTTGGATTCGAGTTTGTTGTTTATTGGCTTGCCTCTGCCATTTAGAGGGTGCCCCTTTCTGGGCCTTATTTCTCGACTGCATTTAGGTAAGTGCTCGACAAGAGTTTCTTAAGTGAATGAAGAAGGCTTGGAAACCCAGAAGGACAATGTCCGTTCCACTGAGGATGATACTACCACATTCTGGGCTGAGTTCCTAGTGGCTGCCAATTAATTTGCACACATCTATCTGAAAGGAGTGGGGTGGGGTCGGCAGTTAAAAACTTAAATCTTCACGCCTGTAATCCCAACACTTTGGAAAGCTGAGGCAGGTGGATCACCTGAGGTCAAGAGTTCCAGACTAGCCTGGCCACCATGGTGATACCCTGTCTCTACTAAAAGTACAAAAATTGGCTGGGCGTGTTGGTGGGCGCCGGTAATCTCAGCTACTCGGCAGGCTGAGGCAGGAGGCTGAGGTTGTAGTGAGCTGAGATTGCCCCATTGTACTCCACCAGTCTGGGCGACAAGAGCGAAACTCCATCTCAAAAAACAGCAACAGGCCTGTAATCCCAGCACTTTGGAAGCCAGAAGCGGACGGATCACAAGGTCAGGATATCGAGAATATCTCGGCCAACACAAACCCTGTCTCTACTAAAAATACAAAAATTAGCCGGGCGTGGTGCGTATCTGTAGTCCCAGCTACTATGGAGGCTGAGGCAGGAGAATCGCTGAACCCCGGAGGCGGAGGCTGCAGTGAGCCAGGATCCCACCACTGCACTCCAGCCTGGGCAGCAAAAACAAACAAAACAAACTTAACTCTGTTTGCAGCATTAGAAAATGTTAGGTGAGATTGAGCCTTTTAGCTAAAGTGAGCCTTTTAGCTAAATCCCTAATGGCCTTTAGGATGTTAACAAACAACAACAACAAAACACTCCAAATATGTTGAATTTATTTGGGAATGACAAATGAGAATTATAGCCTGAGATGCATAACCATTTATTGGTTTTAGAGACTCAAAGCCAGAGCTGGCCATTGGTGAAGACGCCATTACTGGACAGGTGTTATGGAGAGTGTCTTAACAGGTCTGGCGCCCTGCCTCATGCCTATTATCTCAGCTACTTAGGAAGCTTAGGCAGGAGGATCCCTTGAGACCAAGGGTTGGAGACCAGCCTGTGCAACATGGCTGTCTTTACAGAAAACACTTTTTTAATGGCCAGGCATGTCAGGAGGTTGAGGCAGGAGGATTGCAAGAGATGGAGGCTGCAGTGAGCTGTGTTTGCACCACTATACTCCAGCCTGGGTGACAGAGCAAGAACCCTGTCTCAAAAAAAAAAAAAAAAAAAAAATGAAAAGAAAAGAAAAAAGATTATCTTATCTTATCTGAATTACTGCATTCCTAAAGAAAGAATTTCTTGTGGAGTTATTTTAAAGTTCTTGAGAGATCTTTATCTCAGACAGGCAAGCATGAGCCTTATCCCTGCTCTCCATCTCTAGTTTGTTTGGGTCTGACAAAAAGTGATTTTGTCCTGGTGTCTGTAACTTTCACAAAGGTAATAAGAATGTTAATAAATATGGAAATGGAAGGTACTTATGGACAGAACTTATAAAATGAGTTCTGAAGAGATTTGCCCTTACTAGTCCAGATACTATTAGGGGTAAGAGGAAAAACAAAACTTTGTTTTTCCTCCGCTCTCACACCACCACAATCAACACTGCAGACTTCTGTGACCAAATAAATGTGTAGGCCAATCAGTTCTGCATCGAACAATAGCTGAGCATCTTCCAGTTCGATTCTCACATTATCTACCTGGGGATAGTGTCAGATCCCATTAAGACTGGCCCCACTTCTGATGCCAGTCACAAGTCCTAGATTGTTTTACCCTGGCTTCTGACTAACTGGCTAGAAATTGGGAATCCACAACTCCCTCCTCTGGTTTGGTTAATTTGGTAGAGCAGCTCACAGAACTCAAGAAAACACTTACTTAGGTTTATTACTGATTTATTATCAAGAATATTACAAATGATACAAGAGGAAGAGATGCACAGATTGAGGTATGGGAAGGGACATGCCACCCACCAAGAACCTCCACGTGTTCAGATATCAAGAAGCTCTCCCTACCCCATCTTCTTGGGCTTTTTTTTTTTTTTAATTGAGACAGAGTCTTGCTCTGTCACCCAGGCTGGAGTGCAGTGGTGCGATCTTGGCTCACTACAACCTCCACCTCCTGGGTTCAAGTGATTCTCCTGCTTTAGCCTCTGTAGCAGCTGGTACGACAGGCGTGCACTGCCATGCCCAGCTAATTTTTTGTGTTTTTAGTAGAGAGGAGTTTCACCACGTTGGCCAGGCTGGTCTTGAACTCCTGACCTCAAGTGATTTGCCTACCGCAGCCTCCCAAAGTGCTGGGATTACAGGCATGAGCCACTGCACCTGGCCAAAATTATTTTTATTTCTTAAAATATTTGTTTTTGAGATGGAGCCTCACTCTGTTGCCCAGCCTGAAGCGCAGTGCCATGATCTCCACCCACTGCAACCTTCACCTTCCCGGGTTCAAGCGATTCTTCTGGCTCAGCTTCACGACTATAGGTATGTGCCACCACGACTGAGTAATTTTTTTTGTTTGTTTGTTTGTATTTTAGTAGATACAGGGTTTCGCCATTTTGGCCGGGCTGGTCTCGAACTCCTGACCTCAAGAGATCCACCTGACTGGGCGTCTCAAAGTGCTGGTATTACAGATGTGAGCCATCACACCCGACCTCTTTTAACAATTTTTTAGTAGAGACTGGGTCTCACTATATTGCTCAGGCTGGTCTCGAACTCCTGGTCCCAAGCCATCCTCCCATCTTGGCCTGCCAAAGTATTGGGCTTATAAGTGTGAGCCCCCTCTTCTGGCTCAGATAATTTCTTTCTTTCTTTTTTTTTTTTTGATCACCTCCCCAACCCCTCGCTCAGAGAATTTCTTTACAGCTAGCTTCAAGACAGAAAAGCAGGGGAAAATTAGAGTCCTGCCTTGGGGAGAAAAAGGAGCAGATGAAAGGAGAGGGGCAGGAGAATGTCAGAGAGAGATTCTGTTTTTTTGAGGACTGCTTTTGAGGCCTAAAGCACCCCAACAGTATAACAAAAGAGAGTTATGGGAGTTATGAGCCAGGAACCATGGATGAAAACCAATATAGAATATCACAAGGAGGTTACATAAAATGAGTTTCCCATCAGAAAAGTAGCAGTGTTTAAAGTTGAATAGAAATTGTATTAAGCTCTCTTCCGCATTTAATGACACCTTAATATAAGTTTAAGCCATGCATTAATATTTCTGTAACTATAAAGCTAACATATTCATTGTAGAAAAATTGGAGAGAAGTTTCAAAAAAGAAACTAAAAGCACACAGACTATCTACTATTGAGAGATAACCGCTGCAGTGGCTCACGCCTGTAATCCCAGCACTTTGGGAGGCCGAGGCGGGTGGATCACGAGGTCAAGAGATCGAGACCATCCTGGTCAACATGGTGAAACCCCGTCTCTACCTAAAATACAAAAATTAGCTGGGCATGGTGGCGCACGCCTGTAATCCCAGCTACTCGGGAGGCTGAGGCAGGAGAATTGCCTGAACCCGGGAGGCGGAGGTTGCGGTGAGCCGAGATCGCGCCATTGCACTCCAGCCTGGGTAACAAGAGCGAAACTCCGTCTCAAAAAAAAAAAAAA
>NW_022436976.1:24221365-24244000 GCF_009761245.1 Sapajus apella | reverse complement strand
TGTTACCCAGGCTGGAGTGCAATGGCGCGATCTCGGCTCACTGCAACCTCCGCCTCCTGGGTTCAGGCAATTCTCCTGCCTCAGCCTCCTGAATAGCTGGGATTACAGGCACGCGCCACCATGCCCAGCTAATTTTTTGTAGTTTTAGTAGAGACGGGGTTTCACCGTGTTGACCAGGATGGTCTCGATCTCTTGACCTCGTGATCCACCCGCCTCGGCCTCCCAAAGTGCTGGGATTACAGGCTTGAGCCACCGCGCCCGGCCCCTATATATATTCTTATAGTGAATTCTGAGATTTAGAACCTTGTGATTTGAGACGGTGCCTCAGCACTTTCTAGTTCTTACAATTGCGTTTTTACTTAACAGCATTTAATAATTATCCTTACACTGAACAGCCAGCAGTCGGAAGTTACTTGCTTTGTTAAAATTTAACAAGAATATATTAGGTTGGGGAAGCCAAAGTGGGATTTAATTTGTTCACTTAAGACTTTGCTCCTGTTGGTGAGCCAACTTGGTAAGTTTTTTGAGTAATAGGACTAATCTACCTTAATATTTGCATGATCATTGCTATGTTTTTTTCTTAGAGTTTTGTGTAGATTTGGATGGCCTCCCCTCCTTTATTTATTTATTTTTTTTGAGATGGAGTCTTGCTCTGTCACCCAGGCTGGAGTGCAGTGGTGCAATCTCGGCTCACTGCAGCCTCGTCCCAGGGTTCAAGTGATTCCCCTGCCACAGCCTCCCGAGTAGCTGGGACTACAAGCGGGCACCGCCAGGTGCGGCTGATTTTTTGTATTTTTAGTAGAGACAGGGTTTCACCATGTTGGTTAGGATGGTCTTGATCTCCTGAGCTCGTAATCCTTCTGCCTCCACCTCCCAAGGTACTGGGATTACAGCTGTGAGCCACCGCGCCCAGCCTGGAGCCCTTATTTTAGGTTCTGGTGCAAAAGGGGAGAAATTTAGCGCCCATCAATACCCTTCCTTTTAAGTCAGTGGGATAGATCGATGCTGAAGATGTATTGTTCAGTCTTCTCATAAATAATGATTACACACTAAAATCTCTGTTACAGTATTTTAATTATTAGCTTTTTCAGTGCCATGATCATGGTTCACTAGCCCTGACCTCCCCGGCACAAGAGTTCCTCTTACCTCAGCCTGGACTGCAGACACGCACCACCACGCTCTGCTAGTTTTTGTTTTTGTGCAGATGGGGTTTTGCCATGTTTTAAATCATTTTGATTGAAAAGAGATGTTAATAGTAGCTATCATTTGTTGAATGTGTACTGTGTGCTAGGCTAAATGCTCTAAATTATCCTCTTCAATATGCATATGAAGTGATCCCCCCACCTTCATCCCTCCCCGCCCCCAGACAGAGTCTTGCTCTGTCACGCAGGCTGGAGTGCAATGGCGCAATCTTGAAATTGGCTCACTGTTACCTCTGCCTCCCAGGTTCAAGCAGTTCTCCTGCCTCAGCCTCCCGAGTAGCGGGGATTACAGGTGCCCGCCACCATGGCCAGCTATGTTTTTGTTTGTTTATTTACTTTTTGAGAAAGAGTTTTGCTCTTGTTGCCCAGGCTGGAGTGCAATGGCACAATCTCAGCTTACCGTAACGTCACTCTGCCTCCCAGGTTCAAGCGGTTCTCTTGGCATGAGCCACCGTACCCGGCCTATTTTTTGTATTTTTAGTAGAGACAGGGTTTCACCCTCTTGGCCAGGCTGGTCTTGAATTCCTGACCTCATGATCTGCCCGCCTCGGCCTCCCAAAGTGCTAGGATTACAGGCATGAGTCACTGGGACTTACCAGGAAGTAATTTTTATTAACTTTTTTTTTTTTTTTTTTTTTTAACAAACAAGGAAACTGAGGTGTAGGGAGATTTAAACAATTGACCAGAAGAACACAGGGTGGGTCCTAGGGATAGACCCTAAGTCTATGTGATTTCAAAGCTCATAGGCTATAGAATTTTCCATATTTCAGTAGTTGGCTATAGAATCAACTGGCAAAACATTGATTACTGAAGTAATTTAGTTCTTAACCTGTTTTTGTGTTAGTGACCAATAGGAAATGATCTAAATTTTCATCAACAGGAGACTGGGTAAGGAAAGTATGTATTCCTACCTTGGAATGTTGCTTAGTTGTTACAATGACTGAGGAGGAACTGCCTATATCATCGTGAATAACAACCCCACCCCCACCTGTTTTTTTGTTGTTTTTTTTTTAATGGAGACAGGGTCTCACTCTGTTGCCCAGGCTGTGGAGTGCAGTGGTGTGATCATGGCTCACTGCAGCCTAGACATCCTGGGCTCAGTCAATCCTCCCACTTTAGCCTCCTGAGTAGCTGGGAGTACAGATGTGTGCCACCACATCTGGCTAAGTTTTAAATTTTTTGTCAAGATGGGGTCTTGCCATGTTGCCCAGGCTGGTCTCAAACTGGGGCTCAAGTGATCTGCCTGCCTTGGCCTCCCAAAGTGCTGGGATAATAGATGAATAAATCTTAAAAATATAAATTTGAACTTAAAATAGCAAGTTGCTGAAGAATAAGTATACAGTATGATGTAATTTATATAAAGTTTAAAAACCTGCTGAACAATAATACTGCAAACCAGGACACTATGTGTTTTAAAAATTTCACATTTGAATTTTGTCTGTATTGATTGCTTGCATTTGGGAAGCTGCCTCATAGTTCAAAGAAATTAGTGGAACCTCTATGAGGTGAACATTCTTTAATGTAGGTTGTACTCTTAGAATCAAACCAGACTCCTGCCCTCACTTTGGCCCTCTGCACACCTTGCTTGGTTGGTAGATCGGTTTTAAGCCTGGATCTGTGGGCTTTCAGGGACAGGTCAGTTTCATTTCATTTTAGTTTCCATCAATAATTAGTGGGTGTGGCTTTGACCATAGGGGCTGGTGGGCAGGGCTTCTCCCTGGTCTTCTTTGGGGTTACTTTCTGGAGCTTCTAATGAAGTTCCAGGACATAGCGTATAGAAGAGGGAGATGCGTTAAGTGAATGTTGAGGGTCAGGTTATAAATGTCGTCCCACCCCCCCAAACCCCTGTTTAAAATTTGAAGTATTCTCTCATTTTTAAAGTAGTTATCCTAAAAGGTCATTAACATTTGAACCCCTTCCCTATGAAATTAACTCTCTCCAGTGTCATCTGTGTTTCCTTGCTTTGTTTTTACCTTTTTTCATAGCATCCTTTAATCTTTTTACTTTTACTTTTTTCTTTTTCTTTTTTTTTTTTTTTTGGGGGGGACGGAGTTTCGCTCTTGTTACCCAGGCTGGAGTGCAATGGCGTGATCTCGGCTCACCGCAACCTCCGCCTCCTGGGTTCAGGCAATTCTCCTGCCTCAGCCTCCTGAATAGCTGGGACTACAGGCACACGCCACCATGCCCAGCTAATTTTTTGTATTTTTAGTAGAGACGGGGTTTCACCATGTTGACCAGGATGGTCTTGATCTCTTGACCTCGTGATCCACCCGCCTCGGCCTCCCAAAGTGCTGGGATTACAGGCTTGAGCCACCGCGCCCGGCCCTCTTTTTCCTTTTTTTGAGATGGAGTCTTGCTCTGTTGCCCAGGCTGGAGTGCAGTGGTGTGAGTTCTACTCACTGCAACCTCCACCTCATGAATTCTAGTGATTCTCCTGTCTCAGCCTCCTGAATAGCTGGGATTACAGGTGTACACCATGACGCCTGGCTAATTTTTGTATTTTAGTGGAAATGAGGTTTCACCATGTTGACCAATCTGGTCTCAAACTACTGGCCTCAAGTGAGCTGCCTACCTTGGCCTCCCAAAGTGCTGGGAGTACAGGTGTGAGCCATGGTGCTCAACTCCTGATATGATCATAATTTTGGGGGATAAGTTGGCAGTGCACAGTCTGTAGTGTGGGTAAAATTGAACAGCATTTTTGAGGTGGAAACTAATCATTAGTGAAGAGTATGAATGCCCAGGTCTTTTTAGTGGGGACTGGCTACGTGATTGGAGATCTCTAAGTGTGAAAATTGCCCAGATTTTTTTGTCGTTGTTGCTTGTTGTAGAAAACTGCTACCAACAGGAATACAGAAGCCTACCATAGGCCGGGTGTGGTGACTCGGGCCTGTAATCCCAGCACTGTGGGAGACTGAGGCAGGCAGATCATCTGAGGACAGGAGTTCGAGACCAGCCTAGCCAACATGGTAAAACCCTGTCCCTACTAAAAATACACAAATTAGCTGGGTGTGGTGGCACACACCTGTAGTCCCCGCTACTAGGGAGGCTGAGGCAGGAGGATTGCTTGAACCTAGGAGGTGGAGGTTGCAGTGAGCCAAGATCATGCCACTGCACTCCAGCCTGGGCAACAGAGTGAGACCCTGTCTCAAAACAAAAAGTCTACCATACAGCAGTTTAACTTTGTTCCTACAAAAGGGCCAAGTTGTAGGCAGAGTATTATTGATATGCATTGCTTAACTTTGACTAGTTTAATGAGAAAGTTAGCATGAGTTAACTGAATTAGTCTGAAAAACTGTCTTCATTTCATTTTAAAAAGTTTATTTATGTTTGTTGAAGCACTATTCACAAGTTTTTATTTCAGATTCTGAATTTATTTATTTATTTATTTTATAGAGACAGAGTTTCACCATGTTTGTCAGGCTGGTTGGTCTCAAACTTCTGACCTCAGGTGATCCACCTGCCTCGGCCTCCCAAAGTGCTAGGATTACAGACGTGAGCCACGATGCCTGTCCTCAGATTCTGAATTTAAAGTGTTGTCTTTCAACTTCAATTTCACCATTTCCTGAATGCTCACTGTCAGGAGGACTTAAGCATTGCCTAGGCTTAAGCATATATCTGCAAAATGGCAGGACTGTTCTGGCATTTGTATATATTTCCGAAATCCCAGGGATATAGTGGTCAAAAATACAGTATTTTTATATTTAAGTTGTTTGGAAAAGGTCTTATCATTTGATAGGAACACAAGGCTGGGACACCTGACTTGAATCTGCAGATGTATTTATCTGAAGTACTGGTAGAGAGCAACCATTACTCTTTGGCTAGGAAAGTTTATTTAATCAATCAGTACCTCATAAGTGCTGAGCTTAGAGGACAAAGGAATGATAATTAGACTAGACACATCCTTAGCTTTGTACTCCAAAGGAAACAATAGAAACTTAAAGCTTCAATTTTTGAATAACTTCAGAAATCATGACTATGTTTACACTTGACATTGATATTTGCACTTGATATTGATAAGCATAAATATGATTATATTTATACTTGCTCATTGATTCTTCAAATTCTCTGGTTCAATGAGCTCTGAAAGATTCCCACTGGGGAGTTATGTGTGGTCTAATTGTGACCTGCCCAATTCACTTGTGCAGTTAGAGACTAAATACCTCTCCTTTTCCAAAGAGATTGCAAGTGATCTCTTTCTTTCCAAATTTCAAGTTAGACATATCATATGTCTTATTAAATCAGTGGGGAGTTTCGTTCTTGTGAACTACTGGGAGTTCAAAAAGTGTTTCTCAGAGGCCTTACTTTGCCTATATTCTTGATTCTATTACATATATTTTATTTACTGTTTTTAATCTTAATCAGATCAAGAGTTTAATAAAATATATATAATAAACAAAATAAATAAAATATAATTTAAAATTAAATTTCTATCTCTCTTCAAATGCTCTATTAATTGGCATTGGCCTAGGCCATGGGTTTTAAAAAGCCACAATGTTATAATAATTTCCTTCAATCACATTCTACAGTGAACCAGATATGAAAAATTCATGGCACAAACTCTCTTGATCAATGATGGAGTGGAAACTGCCGAGCATAATAAAGTTCTCATTCTCTGGAGGCTGTACAACTGTGAGGACAGCAGTACCATGTGGCATTTTAATTTCTAGCTGTGACCAATTGTAGGTTGCCTATCTATGACAAGTTAGACTCAGTTTTACCATGTTTCAACAAAGTTGAAATCCCCTTCCATAAGCCCTGCTGGTTTCTTAACCAGACAGGTCAAAATTGAATGACCAAAGATTACCTGTGACCATACCATGAGTGAGACATAGGTTCTATTTAGCCTGAGTGCTGTCTGATGGATATTGAGTTGTAGAGTTACTGGTGTTTCTTACTTCTCTTGCCATCTTTTTTTTTTATTTTTTTGAGACAGAGCCTCCCTCTATTGCTCAGGCTGGAGTGCAATAGCATGATCTTGGCTCACCACAACTTCCAGCTCTGGTGCTCAAGTGACTCTCCTGCCTCAATTTCCTGAGTAGCTGGAACTACAAGTGTGTGCTACCATGTCCAGCTACTTTTTTGTATTTTTACTAGAGATGGGGTTTCACTGTGTTAGCCAGGATGGTCTCGATCTCCTGACCTTGTGATCTGCCCACCTCGGCATCCCAAAGTGTTGAGATTACAGGCGTGAGCCAGAGTGCCTGACCTTCCCTTATCATATACTCTGTTTTTGATCGCAGCTCACTGCACCCTCAATTTCCTGGCCCCAAAGATTCTCTCACCTCAGGCTCCCAAGTAACTAGAACTACAGCTTTGCCATGATGCCTGGCTAATTTTTTGTATAATTATTATTTTTTAATAGATACAGGGTTTTGCTGTGCTGCCCAGGCTGGTCTCAAACTCCTGGGCTCAAGCAATTTACCCACATGGGCCTTTCAAAGTCCTGGGATTACAGGCATGAACCACCGTGCCTGGCCTTATATACTCATAAAGCTTTAATCTTCTTCCCTAGATATTTCTTTACACCATGGAGTTGTAATTTTCCAGACCTACTTTGTGGACATAGTTTAACCTTACTAATTATGAGTCAGAGACTTGGGTTTCATGGCGTGTACCTGTAGTCCCAGCGACACAAGAGGCTGAGGGAGGAGGATCTCTTGAGCCCAGGAGTTTAAATACAGCCTGGGCAACATAGTGAGACACTGTTTCTGAAAAAATAGAAAAGAAAATAAGAGAGGTAGATGGCCAACCAATTTCTACCCTTAACCCTTACCAAGAGATACTCTACTATGGTCTCCAAAATGTGCAAGATGATCCATTAAGAGGTTAGGAAGATGACAGTAAAACTTTACCATTTCTACCTTACCCTCATAAAGTTTCTATGCTATGTGTGCTTTAAAACATATGTGTGTAGTAGTATATGTCTATAATTATTTAAAAATAAATTGAGGCCGGGCGCGGTGGCTCAAGCCTGTAATCCCAGCACTTTGGGAGGCAGAGGCGGGTGGATCACGAGGTCAAAAGATCGAGACCATCCTGGTCAACATGGTGAAACCCCGTCTCTACTAAAAATACAAAAAATTAGCTGGGCATGGTGGTGCGTGCCTGTAATCCCAACTACTCAGGAGGCTGAGGCAGGAGAATTGCCTGAACCCAGGAGGCGGAGGTTGCGGTGAGCCGAGATCGTGCCATTGCACTCCAGCCTGGGTAACCAGCGAAACTCCGTCTCAAAAAAAAAAAAAAATAAATAAATTGAGGTACATGGCTGCCGTATTTTTTACTGATGGGAATGTGTGTTTTTAAAAGTTTGAAGACCACTAATCTATACCATGATCAGAATTACCTTTTAAAAATAGAAATCTGAACTCAATGTTTCCCTACTTAAAAGCCTTTAATTATTTCCTGTTGCTAACAGGATAAAGACCAGTCTGCTTAGCATTATTTGCAAGAACCCTTTCAAATTAGTCTATCTGAATCAGTGCTTCTCAAACTATCAGTGGTAAAAGATCAGGCTCCCCACTCCATAATCTTTTAAGAACTTATATTTTTGTAAAGTAAGTTGTTAGAAAAAAAGATTTTTTTTTTTTTTTTTTTGAGAAGGAGTCCGCCCTTTTGCCCAGACTGGTGCAATTTTGGCTCACTGCAACCTATGCCTCCCAGGTTCAAGCGATTCTCCTGCCTCAGCCTCCTGAGTAGCTGGGACTACAGGTGCCTACCACCATACCTGGCTAATTTTTGTATTTTTTGTAGAGACTGGGGTTTCACCATATTGGCCAGGCTGGTCTCAAACTCCTGACTTTGTGATCTGCCTGCCTCAGTCTCCCAAAGTTCTGGGATTACAGAAGTGAGCCACCATGCCTGACCTATTTTTTAAATTTACAGTGAGAGAGGTTTCTGATGTGTTCTCATTCCAGTATTCCTAAACTTTTTAGACAGGGTTAGTCATTCTTTATTTATGATTTCTCTTAGCATGCGGTACATACCTCTGCTCTGCTCCTGTGTGTTTATGCCTTACAGTATAATTATCCCACTGTGTGGCTTGCAGACTGTCATAGCTATCATCTTTT
Source organism: Sapajus apella (assembly GCF_009761245.1). NCBI lineage: Eukaryota > Metazoa > Chordata > Mammalia > Primates > Cebidae > Sapajus > Sapajus apella. Next base: position 24,235,731 of record NW_022436976.1, on the reverse strand, counting down.
TGTCACTTTTACTTTATTATTATTATGATTTTTTTTGATCTTGCTCTGTTGCCAGACTGGAGTGCAGTAGTGCAATCATGGTTCACTGCAATGGCGATCTTCTGGGCTCAAGCGATCCTCCCACCTCAGCCTGCTGAGTAGCCAGGACTACAGGCATGATTTAACAGGCTTGGCTAATTTTTGAATTTTTTGGTAGCGACTGGGTCTCACTATCTTGTCCAGGCTGATCTTGAATTCCTGGGCTCAAGCAATTGTTGCACCTTAGCCTCCTAAAGTGCTGGGTTTACAGGTGTAAGCCATTGCATTGGGCACTATTTTTTATTATTTTTATTTTGAGCTTTTGAGACAGGGTCTCATGCTGTTTCTTGGCTGGAGTGCAGTGTTGTAATCTTGGCTGACTGCAGCCTCAAACTCCCCGAACCCAGGTGATCCTTCCACCTCAGCCCCCTGAATAGCTGGGACTACAGGTGTGCACCATCACACCCAGCTAATTTTTGCATTTTATGTAGATACAGGGTTTTGCCATGTTACCCAGGCTGATCTCAAACTCCTAGACTCAAGTGATCCACCCACCTTTGTCTCCTAACGTGCTGGGTTTACAGGCATGAGCCATCATGCCTGCTCCCTAGTTTTTAAATTATAAAATTTAAACCTGCAGCATTTAAATTGGTAAAGTGAAAAGTTTAATTTTTCAATCTCTCCATCATCACGACTGCTTTCTAGAAGTAATCACTACTACTAAATTGACTATCTTTCTAAATTTCTTTTTCTTGATATGTGCGTCTGGCTATGTTGCCCAGGCTGATGTTGAACCCTTGGGCTCAAGTGATCCTCCCACCTCAGCCTCCCAAGTAGCAGGGATCACAGGCACATGCCACCATGCTTGGCTTAACTCTTTTTCTAGAAGCCTACACACACACATTTTTTTTCTTACAAACGTGAAAATAATGCACTCATTCTGAAACTCTGTTTTCCTCTAATGAAAAGGGTTAGATTCTCAAAGCATCCTCGTATGAATGTAAAATCTTACCCAACTCCAAACCTTACTCATGATTCAGAGGCTACAGGTAGAAGCCAGACACAGATGAGCATTCCTTCCTGGAGGAGCTCCCAGCAAGCAGGCACATCTTTCAGAGAATTTCACTTTCTTCTACATTAGTTCATATTATCAACATACTGAAAATAGTGATACAAAATCATTTCTATTTTTTTTTTTTGGAGATGGAGTTTTGCTCTTGGTACCCAGGCTGGAGTCCAGTGGCATGATCTTGGCTCGTTGCAACCTCTGTCTCCTGGGCTTAAGTGATCCTCCTGCCTCAGCCTCCCAAGTAGCTGGGTATAGGCAAGTGCCATGCCCAGCTAATTTTTGTATTTTTAGTAGAGATGGCGTTTCTCTGTGTGGGCCAGGCTGGTCTTGAATTCCCGACCTCAGGCGATCCACCCACCTTGACCTCCCCAAGTGTGTGATTACAAGGCATTAGCTGCCTCGAGCAGCCTGGTTGGTTTCTTTTGAGGTGTAGATGACTAGTAAGAATCTGAAATCATTTGTACAGGTTGGGGAGTTTTCTTTTCTTTTTTGTTAAGACGGGGTCTGTCTCCCTTTGTCACCCAGGCTGGAGTACAGTGGCATGAATGATCATGGCTCACTGCAACCTTAAGCTCCTGGGCTCAAGTGATCCTCTCACCTCAGTCTCCAACATAGCTGAGATTACAGGTACAAGCTACCACACCTGACTAATTTTTTTTGTTTTTGTAGAGACAAGGTTTCACTTTGTTGCCCAGGCTGGTCTTAAGCTCCTGGCTTCAAGTGATCCTTCTGCCTTGGGCTCCTAAAGTTCCGGGATCACAGGCATGAGCCACTGCTCCTGGCCTGGTTTGATAAATTTTGCTAAGCATATACATCTGTGTAAACAGTACCACCTTCAAGACACAGAACGTTTCCATCACTCCAAAAAAGCTTCCTTGAACCCCTTCCCAGTGTAGGGGAGGGGAAACATCTTTAGCTACTACCCTTCTAAGTTTTTGGTTGGGGACCCTGTAATAAAAGGTAGATTAACAAGAGAAAACCATAAAATGTTGTTTAATATAAGTTTTATGTGACATCGGAGCCTTCATAAGGAAGTGAAGACCCGAAGAAGCAGTTAAACCTGAGTGTTTTTAAATTAGGTTTGATGAAGAAGGAAGAGTTGTGGAATCTCATAGGACAGAAAGGGATATGAGCTAAGAGTACTAAACTGGGAAAAACTTAACAAGGCCTATTTGTTCAGATTCCTCTGGGTGTTCCTCATTTTTTTTTTTTTTTTTAATTTTTGAGACAAGAGTCTCACTCCGTTCCCCAGGCTGGAGTGCGGTGGCTCGATCACAGCTCACTGCAGCCTCAACCTCTTGGGCTCAAGTGATCTTCCTGCCTCAGCCTTCTGAGCAGCTGGGACTACGGATGTGTGCCACCATGCATGGCTGAGATGGCATGGATTTCTTTTTTTTTTTTTTTTGAAATGGAGTTTTGCTCTGTTGTCCAGGCTAGAGTGCAGTGGTACAATCTTGGTTCACTGCAACTTCCGCTTCCCGGGTTCAAGCAATTCTTGTGCCTCAGCCACCCAAGTAGCTGGAATTACGGGTGTCCGCCACCACGCCCAGCCAGTTTTTGTATTTTTAGTAGAGGAGAGGTTTCACCATCTTGGCCAGGCTTGTCTTGAACTCCTGACTTTGTGATCCACCCACCTCAGCCTCCCAAAGTGCTGGGATTACAGGTGTGAGCCACCGTGCCTAGCCTGCGTGGCTGATCTGTAAAATTTTTTTGTAGAGACAGGATCTCACTGTGTTGCTCAGGCTGACCTCAGACTCTGGGGTGCAAGTGATCCTCCTGCCTCGGCCTCCTAAAATGCTGGAATTATAGCCATGATTCTGTGCCGGCCACTCTGTGCTTTGAGATTAAGATGCTGCTATCTGGCCGGGCGCGGTGGCTCAAGCCTGTAATCCCAGCACTTTGGGAGGCCGAGGCGGGTGGATCACGAGGTCAAGAGATCGAGACCATCCTGGTCAACATGGTGAAACCCCGTCTCTACTAAAAAAAAATACGAAAAATTAGCTGGGCATGGTGGCGCGTGCCTGTAATCCCAGCTACTCAGGAGGCTGAGGCAGGAGAATTGCCTGAACCCAGGACGCGGAGGTTGCGGTGAGCCGAGATTGCGCCATTGCACTCCAGCCTGGGTAACATGAGTGAGACTCTGTCTCAAAAAAAAAAAAAAAAAAAAAAGATGCTGCTATCTTCTGGGAATAGAGAGCAACCTCTCACAAGATAATCCTATGGTCTACTTCAGGAGAAGTCCTTTCTGCACCTGCTATTTCTCAGATTCCTTCAGCTTAAAATATTCAACATGCCAAGGTGTCATATTTTGGGAGTTGCATGTTCTGAAGCCTATCATAGCTCCCTTTCACCATGTCCCAGGTAAATTAATCTATAATTATAGATTAGCGTTGTCAGTACTTGAACTTCATATGAATGGAATCATGCAGTACAATTTGTGCCTTTTTGGGTCAGGTTTCTTGTTCTCAGCATATCATTTTTGAGATTTATCCTTGTGTGTATCAGCAATTTTTTTCTTCTTTATTTCTGAATATTATATACTATTATTTGTTTATTCATCTGTTACTAGACATTTGGGTTTTTCTAGTTTTGGGCTTTTATAAATAAAAAATGCTAAAATCTTTCATGTACAGGTGTTTTTGTAGGCATGTATTTTCATAAATATTAAGTAAATATTTATGAGTGGAAGTGTTGGGTCAAATAGTAAGTGTATTTTTAACTTTATAAGAAACTACCAGCTGGGCATGCTGTCTCGTGCCAGTATTCCCAGCACTTTGGAAGGCCAAGGCAGGCAGATCACCTGAGGTCAGGAGTTCAAGACCAGCCTGGCCAACATGGTGAAACCCTGTCTCTACTAAAAATACAAAAATTAGCCAGGCGTGGTGGCACATGCCTGTAATCCCAGCTACTTGGGAGGCTGAGGCAGGAGAATTGCTTGAACTTGGGAGGCGGGGGTTGCAGTGAACTGAGATCGCACCACTGCACTCCAGCCTGAGCGACAGAGGGAGACTTCGTGTAAAAAAAAAAAAAAAGAGGCCGGGCATGGTGGCTCACGTCTGTAATCCCAGCACTTTGGGAGGCCAAGGTTGGTGGATCATGAGCTCAGGCGATTGAGACCAGCCTGACCAACATAGTGAAACCCCGTCTCTATTAAAATACAAAAAATTGCCTGGGTGTGGTGGCACACGCCTGTAGTCCCAACTACTTCAGAGGCTGGGACAGGGGAATCACTTGAACCTGGGAGGTGGAGGTTTCAACGAGCCAAGATCATGCCACTGCATTCCAGACTGGCGACAGAAGACTCTGTCTTAAAAAAAAAAAAGAAACCACCAATTTTCCAAAGTGATTGTGACATTTTACATTTCTATTAGCAACGTACGAGATAGTTCCAGGCACTTCACAGCCTTGTTGACACTTAGTATTATTGTCTATTTTTTAATTTTAGTTATCTTAGTGGGTGCATAGTAGCACCTCGTTGTGGTTATAATTTGAATTTCACTGAGTGGAGTCTTGATAAAGAATGAGTTCTTGAGGTTTTTCTTAAATTTTCTATAGGATTATAGCCATATACAATTGAAATTCATCTTTTATATTTTTAAATTTTTCTTTAGGTATCTTTAAGAGTGATTGAAGAGAATAATTCAAAATGCCTGAAAATCCTGCTACAGGTATACTGGGTATATTGTTCTGTAATTAATTAATGATTTAAAAATGGAATCTCAGATGACTTAACTGTTATTCTACTTATTCATCTTGACACAAGATAAACTGCAGGTCCTGCAGGTCCTTGATCGCCTGAAAATAAAATTGCAGGAGAAGGGTGACACATCGCAGAATGAGAAGTTATCTACGTTTTATGAGACACTAAAGAGTCCTCTCTTCAACCAGATACTCACACTTCAGCAGTCCATCAAGCAACTGAAGGGGCAAGTAAGTTACCCATCAGAGCTTTACATTAATATAGTATATTAACATATTCAAACCATCGAAGAAAGATAAAGGAGATAGACAAAGACAAATTATCTTTAAGGAATCAGTTCAGCAAAGAGACTGTATTGGGATCTGTAACCTGTAACCTGCAGGTAGCATTGGCATGGATAATTTTAAAATGTCAATAGTCAATTTTTTGTTTGGTAGCTGGGTGTGGTGGCGTGTACTGGTAGTCCCAGCTACCACACCCAGCTACCAGTACCCAGCTACCAGTCAGTCCTGGGTAGTCCCAGGAGGCTGAGGTGGGAGGATTGCTTAAGCCCAGGAGTTCCAGGTTGCAGTGAGCTATGATTATGCCACTGCACTCCAACCTGGATGACAGAGTGAGACACTGTCTCTCAAAAAAAAAATTGCGTTTGATTTTAGGATATAGTTTTTGTACTACTTCTTTAAGTATGTAAAGGTCAGATACTTTGAGAATTCTCAACATCTTTTTCAAAATTATAAAATAGTGCTTAACTTAAATATATTTTCTTTTTATTTTGAGACAAGGTTTCTCTCTGTTGCTGAGGCTGGAGTGCAGTGGTGTGATCTTAGCTCCCTGCAGCCTTGACCTCCCAGGCTCAAGCAATGCTCCCACCTCAGCTTCCAGAGTAGCTGGGATAGGTGTGTGCCACCACACTGAGGCTGATTTTTAAAAATTTTTGTAGAGACAGGGTCTCCCTATGTTGCCCAGGCTGGTCTCAAACTATTGGCCTCAAGCAGTCCTCCTGCCTCAGCCTTCTAAAGTGCTGGGATTATAGGCATGAGCCTCCTCGCCCACGCGTATTTTCCTTAGGAAGTCTTTTATCTAACAAGAAGTGATCATGCCCTTACAGCACAATAATCACACTTATCTTAATTATCAAATATTTATTGTCTCTCTAATGCATATTCTCATTAGAAGTTCTTTGGAAGCAGTATACCTGATATTTAAATATATAGTTGTGTTTCCTCTACTCATTTACCAGACTCTCTGGACTCTGCAGGTTCTAGCACATCACTATTGAATGAGGGACACATAGCGCTTCTTCTTCCTAGAGGGGTGCAAATTAGTAGTTGTGGGATTTTTTTTTTTTTTTTTTTTTGGTGCTGAGATTGAACCAGAAATTAATTGTTTTGACTGTCCTCTTAGATTCTCTGTTTTGGAGTCAGGAATGGCAAATTACTTTTAAATCGCCAATGCTGGAAGCTGAGCTTGAATAGTAGCTATACTATAGATGAAATTTGGGCAGAATTTAAAGCATAATCGGAGATAATTTATCAGGGTTATGTGAAAATTTACAAAATTTGGGGAAAAAATGGTTTTTGCTCATAAACTAAAGTGCTTGCCTATTAAATATTTTCTGAGTAATTTGTTCATAGCCAATTAAGGATTAAACTCTACACATATGTCTTTCTGTGAATTGCTTTCTTTAAACCAGAATTTATACCCTAATGTTAACACTGCCTATATTGATGTTTAGCTTTCTGTATTTCTCCTGGTCATAGAATATCATAATAGTGAATGCTGTTGGTAACAACTGAAATTGGCAGGGATCAGTAGAAATCCATCACATTTGTTGGACTAAGAGTGGATCTAACTAACCACCCTATCCTAATAGCAGTTCTTTATATTTGTATAGTTTGCAGTTGCTGTGTGCACAGTCATATTTTATCCATTCGGCTGTATAATCCCTGTAACCATGGGTTTTGATTTAGATTTTTTCTATGAGGTTTTATTGACATTCACTCTTTTTTTTTGTTTTTTTTGAGACGAAGTTTTGCTCTTGTTGCCCAGGCTGGAGTGCAATGGTACAATCTCGGCTTACCACAACCTCTGCCTCCTGGGTTCAGGCGATTCTCCTGCCTCAGCCTTCCGAGTAGCTGGGACTACAGGCATGCACCACCACACCCAGCTAATTTTGTATTTTTAGTAGAAATGGGGTTTCTCAATGTTGGCCAGGCTAGTCTCAAACTTCTGACCTCAGGTGACCTGCCTGTCTCGGCCTCCCAAAGTGCTGGGATTATAGGCCTGAGCCACCACGCCCGGCCTCTTTTTCTGGAGGCAGAGTCTCTGCCCAGGCTAGAGTGCAATGGTGTGATCATGGATCATTGTAGCCTCGACATCCTGGGCTCAAGCAATTCTTGCACAGGCATGTGACACATGCCCAGCTAATTTTTGTATTTTTTTGTATTACTTTGTTGCCCAGGCTGGTCTTGACCTCCTGGCCTGAAGCAGTCCTCCTGCCTTGATTGCCCAAAGTCCTGGGATTATAGGTGTAAGCCATCACAACCAGCCTGATAGTCATTCTTTTTTTTGTTGTTTTGAGACAGAGTGTCATTTTGTCAGGCTGAGTGCAGTGGCACAATCTCGGCTCACTGCAGCCTCCACCTCCACCTGTGGAGTTCAAGCAATTCTCCTGCCTCAGCCTTCCAAGTAACTGGAATTACAAGTGTGCACCGTCATGCTCAGCTAACTTTTATATTTTTAGTAGAGATGGGCTTTCACCATTGACATTCATTCTTAATATTACCTTTATTCCACTGTTTTGGCAGTTGTATCAGCCAGTGATATTTTAAATTATGTCCACTGTAATTACATGATTCTTCTCTTTCTACCAGTGTTTAAGTGACTCTGTGACTCACTTACTACTAATCTTGAGTAAGTTACTTAACCCCTGTGTGCCTCAGTTTTTATGCTTACAAGATGGGATAATGATATCTCATTGGACTGTTGTAAGAATTAAATGGTAATACCTGTAATCATTCTGGTACAATACTTATTCATAGCAAGCACGTAAGTACAGTTATTTTTATTTATTTTTTTTATTTATTTATTTTTTATTATTTTTTTTTTTTAATTTTTTTTAAATATTTTTTTTTTTGAGACGGAGTTTCGCTCTTGTTACCCAGGCTGGAGTGCAATGGCGCGATCTCGGCTCACCGCAACCTCCGCCTCCCGGGTTCAGGCAATTCTCCTGCCTCAGCCTCCTGAGTAGCTGGGATTACAGGCATGCGCCACCATGCCCAGCTAATTTTTTGTATTTTTAGTAGAGACGGGGTTTCACCATGTTGACCAGGATGGTCTCGATCTCTTGACCTCGTGATCCACCCGCCTCGGCCTCCCAAAGTGCTGGGATTATAGGCTTGAGCCACCGCGCCCGGCCCTGTAAGTACAGTTATTATTATCATCATGTACTACCTATGGATCCTTTGTGGCTCCCCACATGGAAATGTACAGATAAATGCAAGAGGGTTTACTGCCTTACACCTTATATGACTGGATGCATCTGTGTATGTGAAGTGTAATGGGATGTCAGTGTACATGCTGTTAACTTCGAGTAGTGGTAGAAGGCAGGAAACAAGAACAAATGTTAAGCCGTTACACATTTTGTATAATACTAAATTAAAAAAAATTCTAGCCTTGTGAATATACAGATTGATGTATCTTTACCTTATTTCTTTCCCATGTGTATAATTAATGTGTAAATTATCCATGTAATGGTCAAAATATAATATTTAACAAATAGATACATTTTTTCTATAGATTTCTGTTGATGATTCTTTTTTTTTCTCTCCAACAGCTCAACCATATACCCTCAGATTGTTCAGCCAACTTTGATTTTTCTAGGAAAGGTTTGTTAGTGTTCACCGATAGCTCCATTACTAATGGAAATGCCCACAGGCCCGCTAGTAACTCGACTGTATCTGGGCTATTTCCCTGGACCCCGAAGTTGGGAAATGAAGACTTTAACTCAGTCATTCAGCAGCTGGCTCAGGTAAAGTTGTATCTTCTTATGGAAATATTTAGCTTCATTTCTCCTGCTTGAGTTTTAAAAAGGAATTTAATACTCATTCTTTTTGCTGTAAAATGTGTTAGTATGTATTTTGCTTGCTTGTATTATTATTTTTTTTTTTTGAGACGGAGTTTTGCTCTTGTTACCCAGGCTGGAGTGCAATGGCACGATCTCGGCTCACCGCAACCTCCACCTCCTGGGTTCAGGCAATTCTCCTGTCTCAGCCTCCTGAGTAGCTGGGATTACAGGCACGCGCCACCATGCCCAGCTGATTTTTTGTATTTTTAGTAGAGACGGGGTTTCACCATGTTGACCAGGATGGTCTCGATCTCTTTGACCTCGTGATCCACCCGCCTCGGCCTCCCACAGTGCTGGGATTACAGGCTTGAGCCACCACGCCCGGCTGCTTGCTTGTGTTTTTATGTTAGGAGGAACTGACACCATTTTCTAACATTTGTGTTGAAATTTTATTGGCTTAAAATTTCATAAGGAAAGTATCCATGTATGTGGTAAGGAGAGTTTTTAAAACAATTAGTTAACATTTATTTTTTGAGATAAGGTCTCACTAAGGAGAATTTTTAGACAATGGCTAATTGAATGCATCTCTGTTCTTGCTAAAGAAAGATTCTTAAACATTTTGATGACAGGAGCTAAATTAATACAGCTTACCAGAAGTGATGAAATTCTGCCTGAAAGGGTGAGATGGGTGAATCACTTGAGCCCAGAAATTCAAGCCTATAGTAAGCTATGATTGTGCCCCTGTACTCCAGCCTGGGTGACAGAGCAAGAGCTGTCTCTCTCTCTGTTTTTTTTTTTTTTTTTTTTGAGACAAAGTCTCACTCTGTCAGCAGGCTAGAGTGCAGTGGCATGATCTTGACTCCCTGCAACTTCCGCTTCCTGGGTTCAAGCGATTCTCATGCCTCAGCCTGCCAAGTAGCTGGGACTACAGGGCCAACACGCCCAGCTAACTTCTGTAGTTTTAGTAGAGATGGGGTTTCTCCATATTGGCCAGGATGGTCTTGATCTCCTGACCTCGTTATCCACCTGCCTCAGCCTCCGAAAGTGCTGGGATTACAGGCGTGAGCCACTGCACCTGTCCAAGACCTGTCTCTTAAAAAACAAATAAATAGCTGGGCGCAGTGGCTCACACCTGTAATCCCAGCACTTTGGGAGGCCAAGTCAGGTGGATTATGAGGTCAGGAGTTTGAGACAAGCCTGGCCGACATGGTGAAACCCCATCTCTACTAAAAATACAAAAAATTAACCGGCATGGTGGTAGGTGCCTGTAATCCCAGCTACTCAGGAGGCTGAAGCAGGAGAATCGCTGGAACCTGGGAGGCGGAGGTTGCAGTGAGCTGAGATTGCGCCACTGCACTCCAGTCTGGGAGACAAAGTGAGACTCCGTCTTAAAAAAAAATAATAAAAAAATAAACTTGAGTTTCACTGTTAAATAGAATCTGTTTAAAGTATGATAATTAAATCATATTCTGGACCTAATTTCTTTTTTAACTTTATAGTTTTATCCCTTTCATTTGACTAATAATTATTTTTATGTGGTGTTTTTTTTAAATCACATTCATGAAGTTCTCATGTTATAAGTGCAGTTATTAACTAAATCAATAAAATACCTGGCTACCACAGGCAGAACCCATTTAATGCCAGTATATAGTGTAAGTCAGAACCAGCTGGGTTCTGACTTAGGCTATATATATATACTGGCATTTTTGATATATCTAATTTATTTTCCTCATTTAAAAATACGTTTTGCAGCTGGGCCCTGTGGCTCCCATCTGTAGGCTCAGATAGATTGTGCCATTGCACTTCAGCCTGGGCAAATGGGAGTGAGACCTTGCCTCAAAAAAAAAAAAAGAAAAAGAAAAAAAAGAGGCTGAGGCAGGTGGATCATTTGAGCTCAGGAGTTTGAGACCAGCCTGGGCAACATGGTAAAACCCCGTCCTACAAAAAATACAAAAATTTGACAGGCATGGTAGCATGTGCCTATAGTCCCAGCTGCCTGTGAGGCTGAGGCAGGAGGATTGCTTGAGCCCAGTAGACAAAGGTTGAAGTGAGCAGAGATCATGCCACTGTACTCCAGCCTGGGCGACAGAGCGAGACCCTGTCTCAATAAAATTAAAAAAAAAAAATGTACTTTGCATCAAGAGAATTTAGGGAAATTCAATGTAAAAAAGTAATTGAGAGTTTACTGTGGGAAAAGGCATTTTTCTCAGGAATTTCCATCCAGCTTGGGAGTCATCTCATGATGTGAATGAAGTGTGAAAATACCTCTGATTCCCTGAGGTTGCAGAACACTGCAAACTTTCTCTTATGTTCTACTGAAAATAATCAAGTGAAAGGATTTCCAGAAATAATTTATTACTGAAATGCTGAGTTTATGTGGTTCTTAGGAGAAGCTGTTTTTATGCTAAGCAATTTCGGTTCTGCAGAAAGGGCGTGTTAGTTAAATGTACACCATTGATTTTTTTTTTTAATGCTTTTTCATTAGGGGCGGCCAATTGAATATATAGATATAGAACGACCTTCAACTGGAGGTCTTGGATTCAGTGTGGTGGCCCTCAGAAGTCAAAATCTGGGAAAAGTTGATATCTTTGTGAAGGATGTCCAGCCAGGGGGCGTAGCAGACAGGTGAGGAAGCTGTTTATTTTCATTTGCTAATTGTTTCCTGATAATTCTGAAAACTATCATAAAGAGAGTGAAAAACTAGTAATAAAAACAGCAACAATAGCGGCTAACATTTGCTTTAGCTTTTGCTATGCATTCATCAGGCCTTTTGCGAATACTCTCCAACACCCTGTGGCAGCAGTTCCACTATATAGGTATCATCATCCTGTTTCATAGATGAGAAAGCTGAGATTCAGAGGTTCAGTGGTCAACCCATCGTCACAGAGCTGTTAACACTGGAGCCATGATGTGATTCCAAGACCATCTGACTGAAAGCTAGCGCTCTATTATCCTCTCTTACAATTAAACATGATATTGTAGCTATGGACTGATCAGTAGGATAGGAATATTGAAATTCTCATTCTGCATATTATTTGTTTATTATTCTTAAGATTATAACAACATTTTGGTGATCATGTCACTCTACTGATTTATTATTATTCTTGTCAATTAAGAGGCCCCTCAAGTTTATGTTATCTCCCATGTTGCATTTACTTTTATTTTTGAAGGGGTATTTGTAAGCCTTCTATTTTGTCTTTGTTTGATTTCCAGTGTTTGGTTTGTTATTCATTTAATAAGTATGCTATTCCAGTGTGCATGTTAGAATAACAGCAACAATGGCAGTATACTATTTTAAGATTCTTAGTCAATAATATATTTTTGAATTCACATTCTCCATTCATGGGGGATTAATTCTGGTCTCCCCAACTCAGATTTCAAACATAATGGGTTTCCATGACTTTTCGTCTTTTTTTTCTGCCATCTAAGGCAGAAGTAATTCTTCAAGAATTGTGGTGAGAATGGGTAAACTGGAAGAGGAATAATATCAATAATGTTTGGGAGATAATAAAATCAAATACAGTAAACCAGGACAGAGTAAATCTTAGGCTATCTTTAGGATATACTTTAACATAAGAAGTTAAAGGCTGTGCCCAGAATCTGACTCTTGATAAGATGCTAGACTTGTCTAGGCTTCAATTCCATAATATGTAAAATTTACTAAGTACTTTAAAGGTGAAATAAGGATTATGTGAGATGCAACTAAAGCACTTAACATAGTACTTGACTCATAATAAGTGCTCAGTAAATACTATTTTTCTTTAGAGATTTTGCTAATTTCTTTTAAAAATAGTCCTTCCTACCCTTTTTAGCAGTTGGCGGATTGGTGCTTGGGAGAGATTAAAAGGGTTCAGATTGGCCAAGTTAAGCAGCTCATGGCTGTAATCCTAGCTCTTTGGGAGTCCAAGACCAGCCTGGGCAACATGGCAAAACCCTGTCTCTACAAAAATTGTAAAAATTAGCTGGGCAAGGGAGTTCACACCTGTAGTCTCAGTTACTCCGGAGGCTGAGGTAGGATAATCACCTGAGTGTAGGAGGTTGAGGCTGCAGTGAGCTACGATTGTGCCATTGCACTTCAGCCAGGGCAAATGGGAGTGAGACCCTGCCTCAAAAAAAAAAAAAAAAAAAGGCTCAGCTAGAAATTTGGAAGTAATCTCTATGAATTTTCAAGGAAGGTTTGACCTCTATTGACAAATAGAAGACAAGTAGACAGTGAAGATGGGGTGAGAGGAGGTTATTGCTATAGTTGAGACTGTTGTTACCGCAGTGTGGTACGGGTAGAGATCAGGTTGGAGGGGACTCGGGAGTATTGGGTTCATGCAGTAATGGAGGCAGTGTCCATACTTATAAAACCTTGACGAGGTCCTAAAGATTCTATAGATTGTTTTTCTTTCCTTTTCTTTTCTTTTTTCTTTTTTTTTTTTTTTTGAGACAGGGTCTTGCTCTGTCACCCAGGCTACAGTGTAATGGCATGATCCCGGCTCACCGCAACCTCCACCTCCCGGGTTAAAGCAATTCTTCTGCCTCAGCCTCCTGAGTAGCTGAGATCACAGGCGTGCACCACCATGCCTGGTTAATTTTTGTATTTTTAGTGGAGATGGGGTTTCACCATGTTGGCCAGGCTGGTCTCAAACTTCTGACCTCATGATCCACCTGCCTCGGCCTCCCAAAGTGCTGGGATTACAGGCGTGAGCCACCATGCCCAGCCTGTTTTTCTTTATTTTTCTAGCCAGATGGCTTTTAAAATGTGTCCTTGTGTTTAAGGATGCATTACCAAATTCGGTAATTAGTTAATAACTTCTGTGAAACCACTCTGAAGGGCTCTGTTATATAATTAAATAATTATTTGATAAATGTACTAAGTGAAGTAGTACCATAGGCAACAAACTGCTTAACTTGAATAATCGTTTTTTAAAACTCAGGCTATTAGATCACTTAAAACAAAAATTTCTTTTCTTATGTGATTAAGGGATCAAAGATTAAAGGAAAATGATCAAATATTGGCCATTAATCACACGCCATTGGATCAGAACATTTCCCATCAGCAAGCAATTGCATTATTACAACACCCCACTGGATCTTTGCAACTGATTGTGGCCAGGGAGCCGGTCCACACAAAAAGCAGCACTTCTAGCAGCCTAACTGATACCACTCTGCCTGAAACAGTGAGTTGCAAATTTGAAAAAATACTTAATTTTGAATTATGCCATTGATTATAAGAAGAATAAAGACATTTAGAAGGTGTCGTTTTATTTTTTCCTTTTTTTTTTGAGATGGAGTTTCACTCTTGTTGACCAGGCTGCAGTGCAGTGGCCAGTGGCATGCTCTCAGCTCACTGCAACCTCTGCCACCTGGATTCAAGCGATTCTCCTGCCTCAGCCTCTCGAGCTGTTGGGACTACAGGCACCTGCCACCACACTTGGCTAATTTTTTGTATTTTTAGTAGAGACAGTGTTTCACTGTGTTGGACAGGCTGGTCTTGAACTCCTGACCTCAAGTGATTTACCCACCTC
>NW_022436976.1:23928249-24221265 GCF_009761245.1 Sapajus apella | reverse complement strand
TCAAGTGATTTACCCACCTCGGCTTCCTAAAGTGCTGGAATTACAGGCGTGAGCCACTGCACCCAACCTGTTTTACTTTTCATAGTTCGAGAAAGATGATCATATCTTTGAATACAGCGTTAGCATATTTAAAGAAGATATTTCATCAACGGTTTTTTTTTTTTTTTTTTTAATGTCCTATGGGTCTCTTTGTTTAAAATTATTATTTAATACAGAGGCCAAATGGAAGTATTAGGTGTAATTTATTTAGTGATGGAGAGTCTTGTGTTCCTTGGTGATGTAGCCAATTAATTGAGAGTTTTTATTAGAGATTTACTGTTGAGTGTTCAAAGTAAGATTTGATTATTTATTTGAAAAACATTGTTTTTGAAAATTATAAGGGGATTTATGACTAGATTATTGATACTGTAAAATTATAGCAGGCTTTTTTTTCATGTAAAGACACATACTGAACAATTTAAAAGAATAAAAGTATATGTCTTTTTTGGGAACCCTTTTACTTTTTAACATTTTACGGATTTTGGCTTGCATCATCAGAATGAAAGCTAATAAATCTTATATTCTTATAACACTAAGTGCTGGCTGATTTATTTAATTTTTATGCATTGGGACAAAAGAAAAAACAAGACTGTCTTGGTACAATACAAGGTCACAACAAAAATTAATGTATAGGCATTTTCCCTGTTGCAATCAGCAATATTTATACAGCAGAATTTACGTAATAAATACAGTGAATAAAGTGGGACACTGTTTAACGTATAAAGAACAAGTGCTTTGGAGTTGGGCTTGGATGCATTCAAGTCCATTTCTTCCATATCCTAGTGGTGTCACACCAGGCAGACTCCTTTACCTCATACTTTCGTTTCTTCATCTGTTTCTTGGAACTAATAACAATGTCTAGTTCTCAGAGATGTTGTGAGGCTTGAATGAGAAGTCATGTGAAGAACTAAGCACCATGCCTGGTGCTGAGTGTACATTCTTTGACTATTAGTTGCTATCAGCTAATGTTAAGTCAGGCATATTATTTTAGCAAACATTATTGTTTCCCAGAATTTATTAAACAATCCCAATATTGCTTTTTATTTAAGACTGCATAGTAACTTTGCAATTTAGTGTAATAGAAAACCTGGTTGGGTATGGTGGTTCACACCTATAATCCCAGCACTTAGAGATTAGGTGAGTTGACTAGGCAGGTGGGCTGCTTGAAGCCAAGAGAATGAGACTAGCCTGGGGAACATAGTCAAATCCCGCCTCTACGGCCAGGCACAGTGGCTCATGCCTGTAATCCTAGCACTTTGGAAGGCTGAGGTGGGCGGATCACCTGAGAGCAGGAGTTTGAGACCAGCCTGGCCAACATGGTGAAATCCTGTCTCTACTAAAAATACAAAGGTTAGCTGAGCTCTCGGGAGGCTGAGGCAGTAGAATGGCTTGAACCCAGGAGGCGGTGGTTGCAGTGAGCTGAGATTGTGCCAGTGCACTCCTGCTTGGGCAACAGAGCGAGACCGTGTCTCAAAAACAAACAAACAAACAAACAAACAAACCAACAAACAAACATAACAGCCCACCTGTACAAAAGATAAAAAATTAGCTGGGCCTGGTGATGCATACCTGTAGTTCCAGCTATTTGGGAGGCTGAGGCTGGAGGATGGATGGATCCCAAGAGTTTGAGGCTGATGTGAGCTCTGATCTTGCACTACACTCTAACCTGGGCAACTCAGTGAGGCCTTTTCTCAAGAAAGAAAGAGAGAAAGAGAAAGAGAGAGAGAGAGTAATGAGTATGCTGTAATGATCTTGAGAGGGAGGATATTGTTTTGCAGTTGGATTATATGAAGTAATGCACACTCGTCATAGAAACCTGCTAGCTAGAGGGGAAATGCCCATGTCTTTAGTCTGATTTATATAATCCTATTGCTGATATCTTCAGTGGGGCCTACCTTTCCTCTCCCTTGTAAGAGTCTCCTAAATTCGTCTCTCCATCTTGTGTCCTTCCACCATTAGATTCTTCACATTGCTGCCAGATGAATTTTCTTAAATCCCTGCTTTGCTCCTGTCATTTCTCTTCTAAAACCTTTAAATATTTCCACTTAATTACCTAGTTAAATCCAAGCTTTTGACCCTATCTTTCATCCATTCTGTCAGCTGGCCTAGTTTTGTCCTTACATTTTCTTTTTGCTTGAATGTCTTCCTTTGTAATGCAACTTAAATGCCCCTTTTCCTTGAAGTTTTCTATAGTTCTTAATTGGTTTTGACTTCATATGCTCCCCTCCCCACAAAAATATCTTTATAATATTTGTGATTCTCTCTCAAGCAGACACGTATTTATTGGTCCCTACTATGTGCTGGGCACTGTGCTGGACATCAGGCATAGAGTGAGGAATGAGAAATGTCATCTGTGCTCTTAGGGCTATGGTGTCTTATGATCCAGTATCCTGCCTTGTACTTTAATTATTTGTGTTTTAGTTTCTCTCTAATGGATTATAAGATCCCTATGGGCAGGGACTGTATGATTATCTCTGTCTGTATCTCTTAGTCTGTCTTTATTAATTGTGTGAATGTTCAATTTATTGCAAATCTGTTACTTTGGTAATGATGATATTGGAAAGCTAAGAATCTGTGGGTATTACTGATACTGGGACTCTTACTTGCCATTAATTTGTAGGTTTGTTGGGGCCATGTTGAAGAGGTGGAGCTCATTAATGATGGCTCTGGACTAGGTTTTGGAATAGTTGGAGGAAAAACAAGTGGCGTGGTTGTGAGGACCATAGTTCCTGGAGGATTGGCAGATCGAGTAAGTCAACTTTCCTTGCTATCATTTTGGTTTTATAAAATTTAAGTTGTAGGCCGGGCGCGGTGGCTCAAGCCTGTAATCCCAGCACTTTGGGAGGCCGAGGCGGGTGGATCACGAGGTCAAGAGATCGAGACCATCCTGGTCAGCACGGTGAAACCCCGTCTCTACTAAAAATGCAAAAAATTAGCTGGGCATGGTGGCGCATGCCTGTAATCCCAGCTACTCAGGAGGCTGAGGCAGGAGAATTGCCTGAACCCAGGAGGCGGAGGTTGCGGTGAGCCGAGATCGCGCCATTGCACTCCAGCCTGGGTAACAAGAGTGAAACTCCATCCCCAAAAAAAAAAAAAAGAAAAAAATTTAAGTTATATGAATTGAATTGTAATTTTATAACATGAGTTACCAGGATATATGACTTAATATCTAGAATTTAAGTATAGTTTAAAAATGGCTTATTCTGTAAGTATTATTAGTGTATACTCTGTCTTATTTTAGACAGTTCCTAAATCAAAATTTTTGGGTTTGTTTTCCTTATAATTGACAGGCTTCATGATTCCATCAGAGGGTAATTTTTTTTTTTATTGAAAAGAGTTGTTAATGAATATTACGTTTTGAACATCTGTATTATTCTCCTCTAGTGTATCTTTCGATGGCCTAAATGTTAAAATCAGAAGATACAGTGATTATAAACATTTGTCCTCATGTTATACATGGTAAATTTCACTTGAATTAAAATTTATGGCCTTATAAGTTAAGTGACTACCTTTTATTGTTTAGCAGTGTTTAAACTGAAAGTGGGCTACTAAAAAAAAATAGCAGCTGTTTCTGCTTAATTTTATATTGAAGAAATGTTAATTACTACATTTAGTTGTTAGAAACTAGTTTAGAAATTTGACTGTGAAGCCACTTAATAATAAGCCTGTATTAAATAGAATGGCCATGATAAATCAGAAATAACTTTAGTTATTCCCATAATCAGAATGATATGTAAAATTTCACTGGTTATTGCCCAGTTACATGTAAATTTATCCCTTCTAATAGACATACATAAGTAAAAATGAGCTTGCCATGCAAATGCAGCTTCAAGGTGAGTTCCTCGGCTCTTCATTTCAGATTATGATCACTTCACCTTGTACAACTTGTGGAGCCACTGATGTTCCTGTCATCATTTCAACACCTAAGAGCATTTATTTAGAACAGCAGTTGTCAAAGTTTGGTCTGTGGGCCTCTGGAGGGTTCTGAAAGCCTTGCAGGTGGTCTGTGAGATCCAAACAGTTTTTACAGTAATATCACAATGTTATTATCCCTTTCACTCCATTAACATTTGTACTAATGATATAAAAGCAGCTGCAGACTAAAACTGCTGGTGCCTTGGTGCAAAACAAGGCAGTGGCCACAAACTGTTATAGGAATCATTACATTCTTTTCTGCTGTGTGCTTACAACAAAAAAGAAAAAAAATGCTGTTTCACTTGGAGTTTTTTTTTCCTCCCCTCTGGATATTTATTATTATTATTGTTACACTTAAAGTTCTGGGGTACATGTGCAGAAGGTGCAGGTTTGTTATGCAGGTATCCATGTACCATGGTGGTTTGCTGCACCCATCGCTTGGAATTTCTTATGATGCAGTAAAATGATTAATTTCAGTACATTTTGACCATTTAGTGCCTGTCTTTTCAATATTGTCAAAGCGGGAAGTACTGTGTAGCGTTCTTGCTATGTACTGCAGTATGATGGTTGTCTTAAGGAAAGTCGTTTGTAAGATGAATCTGCTACTTTTTTGTATGGAACAGCATTTTTATTTTTATAAAAATAACTGCAGAAAAATTATGTTCACCCAGACTTGGGTATTTGGAAGATGTTTTCTTGAGAATGGATGATCTGAACCTGTTATTTCAAGGAAAACAACTGATACTGTTTGTTGGCAACAATAAATTTGAGCTTAAGCAAAAATTAGAATTTTGGAAGATGTGTATTTTATCATGAGCTTGACACTTCCCTAATATTTGAAAGCTTTTCTAAGGCTGGGTGTGGTGACTCATGCCTGTAAGCCCAGCACTTTGGGAGGCCAAGGTGGGAGGATCCCTTGAGCCCAGGAGTTCAATACCAGCCTGGGCAAGAAGGCAAATCCTGTCTCTACAAAAGATACAAAAGTTAGCTGGGTGTGGTGGTACTCTGGAGGCTGAGGAGGGAGGATCACTTGAGCCTGGGAGGCAGAGGCTGCTTCTTTGAGCTGAGGTCCTGGCACTGAACTCCATCCAGTCTAGGTAACAGAGTAAGACCCTGTATCAAAAAAAAAAAAAAAAAAAAAGAAAAGAAAAGAAAAAGAAAGACATTTCTGATTAGATTGTTGATTGATATTAACCAATGTGGTTTTTTTTTTTTTTTTTTTTTTTGAGACAGTCTTGCTCTGTCACCCAGGCTGGAGTGCAGTGGTGTGATCTTGATTCACTGTAACCTCTGCCTCCCGGGTTCAAGCAATTCTCCTGCCTTAGCCTCCCAAGTAGCTTGGACTACAGGCGCCCGCCACCGTGCCTGGCTAATTTTTTGTATTTTAGTAGAGACGGAGTTTCACTGTGTTGCCCAGCTTGGTCTCAGACTCCTGAGCTCAGGCAATCCGCCCACCTTGGCCTCCCAAAGTGCTAGGATTACAGGTGTGAGCCACTGCGCCTGGCTCAGTATGATTATTTTGATATTATATGATGAAATATGTCAGTATTTGGAAGGTCTGCATAACTGTGGATCAATATTTTCGTTTCCTCCTCCTTTTTTTTTTTTTTTTTTTTTTCTTTTAGCAGAGTCTTGCTCTGTCACCCAGGCCGGAGTGCAGTGGCATGATCCTAGCTCACTGCAGCCTTGATTTCCCAGGCTCAAGCAGTCCTCCTACCTCACTCTATCAAGTAGCTGATACTATAGGCATGTACCACCATGCTAGGCTAATCTATTTTTATTTTTAATTTTTTGAGACAGGGCCTCACTCTGTCACCCAGGCTGGAGTGCAGTGGTGTGATTTTGGCTCACTTCAGCCTCTGCCTCTGGGGTTCAAGTGATTCTTCCACCTCAGCTTCCAGAGTAGCTGGGACTTCAGGCACAGGTCACCATGCCTGGCTAGGTTTTGTATTTTTTGTAGATATGGGGTTTCACCATGTTGCCCAGGCTGATTTCAAATTCCTGAGCTCAAGCCATCCTCCTGCCTTGGCCTTCCAAAGTGCTGGAATTACAAGTGTGAGACATTGCACCCCCCCAGCCTCATTTTTATTTTTTGTAGAGACAGCTCTCGATCTGTTTCCCAGGGTGGTCTCGAACTCCTGGCTTCAAGCTGTGTCCTCTTGCTTAGGTGTCCCAAAATGCTGGGATTATAGGCATGAGCCACCATACCCAGCCTCAATATTTTCTGAAGACCAGTATGTGATATGACAAAATAACACATAGCTAAAAGATCCTTTTGAAAATCAAGATGTTATCAGTGTATTTTAATAAAATAGTATCTGACAGTTTGTTGATATGTTTCCAGATTCTACATTATAACTGTATAAGAAACCACCACTTGTCAAGTTTTGGTGTGTTATCAAAGAATCAGATTGAGGTCAGATATTCTTCATATACTTCTGAAACAGTATATCATAGCATATTGAATGTAGAAGCAGATGAGTTCGGCTGTTTTCCTTTAAGCCAGATATTAAAGAGATTTGTAAAAATATTAGACACTTTTACTCTTACAAATATTTCTTATTTTGGAAAATATAGCTCTTAAAAATATAGACATTAATATATATTGATAAAAATTAACATTAAATATTAAATATTTTTTAAATTCCTCAGTACTAATTTTTGCATATGAATACATTTGTGAATTCATCTTTACCAGCAGTCAGGGTTCTCCAGAGAAACAGAATCAATAGGGGGTGTGTGTCTGTGTGTATGCATACATAAAGAGGTTATTTTTAAAAATTGGCTCATGCCATGGTGGGGGCTGGCAAAACTCAGACAAGAGTTGATGTTGTAGTCTTGAGTTTGAGATCCATAGGTCAGGCCGGCAGAATTTCTCAGGAGGCTGTGTTACATTCTTGAAGCAGAATTCCTTCTCTAGGAAATCTAGTTTTTACTTGTGAATTCTTCAGCTGATTGGATGAGGCTCACCTATGTCATTGAGGGCAATCTTCCTTTACTTATAAAGTCAACTGTTCATATATGCTAATCACATTTACAAAATACCTTTGCAGCAACATCTAGACTAGTGTTTGACCAAAACAGTCAGCACAACGTTCTAGCCAAGTTGACACATATAATTTAACTATTATACCATCCATTACCACAATCAAGATAATGAGCCTATTCATTACCCCTGGCAGATTCTTACGCTACTTCGTGATTCCTATCCCTCCATCCTTAATGATTTTTAAGAATGTGAAGGAGTTCTGTCTTCATCCATTTAGAGTTGCTATAAGGAAATACCTGAGGCTGGGTAATTTAAAAGAGGTTTATTTAGCTTATAGTTCTGTTGGCTGGAAAATGTGGTATTTGGAGATAGCCTCAGGCTGCTTCCATGGTGGAAGGTGAAGGAGAGCCAGTGTGTGCAAAGATCATGTGGACAGTGAGGAAGCACGGGGCAGGTTGTGGGGGTGAAGATGGTGGTGGGGAGGGGCTCTTTTTTACAATCAGAGTGAGAACTCACTGCACCAAGTAAACTCACTGCAGAGAACTAAGAGCAAGAACTCACTGCACGAAGCCATTCATGAGGGATTCACCGCTATGACCCAAACACCTTCCATTGGGCCCCACCTCCCAGGTTCAAGCGATTCTCATGCCTCAGCCTCCTGAGTAGCTGGGATTACAGGTATGTGTTACCACACCTGGCTAATTTTTTGTTTTTAGTAGAGACGGGGTTTCACCATGTTGGCCAGGCTGATCTCGAACTCTTTGGGGACAAATGTCCAAACTGTAGCAAGTTCTAAGACCAGGATGTTTGAGAATGTTCATTTCATAGACCTTTAAAACACATCTGTGGCTGGGTGTGGTGGCTCACATCTGAAATCCCAGCAGTTTGGAAACCTGAGACGGGCAGACCACTTGAGGTCAGGAGTTTGAGACCAGCCTGGCCGACAGGTGGAACCCCATCTCTACTAAAAATACAAAAAAAATAATCAGGTGTGGTGATACAAGCCTGCAATCCCAACTACTCAGGATGCTGAGGCTGGAGAACCGCTTGAACCTAGGAGGCAGAGGTTGTAGTGAGCCGAGATCATGCCACTGCACTCCAGCTTGGGTGACAGAGCAAGACTCTGTCTCAAGAAAACAAACAAACAAACAAAAACCACACACATCTGTGGCACAAAACAAATAATATTCTTTAAGGATTCTTAAAATTTTTTTTTATGGAAAGAATGAAATATTGCAGCCAATTTTGAAACCCCTTTCTTTGTATTCCCTCCCTTCTTCTGCCTCTGCCTTAGCAATTTTAATAGGTTTGTTAGTTGGAGTGGCATTTTTTTTCCTAAAATGCAAAGTGGAGTAGTTATTGGGCAAAGCAAAGGGTCAAGTAAATTTAAACAAAATCAAATAAGTTTCTTTCCTGTAAGAATTTTCTGAGCTTTTAAAATACTAACGTGCTTTATGAATTTTCACAAGAATAAGATGTGCAGAGTTTCCCAGATTAATCCCATTGAGACATTGTTGGAAAAAGCCCAAGTCTGATTTTCGCCCTTTACTGGAAGGGATCGTCACTATTTCAGATCATCAAAGAGGAGGTAGAGGGTATGCTTGTCGCAGGGTCATAAGTGCTCAAATAGAAGCAAGTACTTATGCCAGACATTGTTATCTGCTTAATGTACATTATTCCCATGTAACCTTCAAAACAGTCTTATAAGTTTTACTCCCAAATTATAGATATGGAAACCATTAAGAAATTGCCCAAGCCTACAGCAGCTAGGTGAGTGACAAAGTCAGGATTGAGCTCATATTTGTTTGATTCTGAAGTCTGAGCTTTGTTGTTTGAATTTACCCAAAGTCAAATCTGATGTTTTCCTTTTCCTGATATATACCTCTGCACAGTTGTTCACATCCACCAACGGGGCAGTCAGTTCTAGGAACAACAGAGGGCATATGGTAAGGCCAGACACAGGGGACAGAGCAGTATTTACTTCTCCTTTCCTCTCATATCAGCTGACGGCAAATAAAACCTCTTCAGCCTTCTTGCTGTGATCCGTGTGTCTCCTTCCTTGGCCTGCCTCATTGTCGCCTGTCACCAGTAGATGTTATGCTTGCTGTAACTCATGAAATGACTTAAGCTGCAGCACCCTCAGGACCTAGGCTATGGCACAAGACATGGTGTACACCCTCTCTAGATCTACCTTTGGAGAAATTCTTCTCAACACACCTACATCCAAATAAGCTTCTGAAAGGAGAGCATAGGATTATAGTGTGTGAGCTTCTGAATCAGACAGATGAAGGCTTGAATTCTGGCTCCACCTCTCTCTGGGAAAATGACATCTTGGCTTAATTCCCTACTTCTAAAATGGTCCCCAAGACCACCAGGTTTGATGACTTGCTAGGTGGACTCATAGGACTCAGCAGACAGTTGTGCGCACAGCTCACAGTGAAAGAATACAAAGCAAAATCCACATGGAAAAGGTGCATGAGGTGGAGTCTGGAGGAAACCAGGCACCAGCTTCCACGAGTCCTCTCCCCGTGGAGCCGTAGAGGACACACTTAAATCTTCCAGTGGTGAATTATGACCACACATCTGAAATGTCTGCCATGGAAACCCATCAGAGACTCAGTGCACAGTGTTGTTACTGGATGCTGGTCATGTAGGCACACACTGTGTGGCATATACTGACGTCCTTGACTTCCAGGAGAATGCAGGTGTTCAGGAGAAACCACACTTTAGGTGCCTGGAGCCATGTTTACCAGGGAATGGTGAGAACCCTCACAGAATCTAAGCTCCCAGGCGTTAGCCAAGGGCTAACCTTGTGAGAAGGCCTTTCAAAGGAAAACAGTCTTAGGCTTGTTCTTTTTTTTTTTTGAGATGAAGTTTTGCTCTGTTGCCAGGCTGGAGTCCAGTGGCACAACTTCCGCTCACTGCAACCTCTGCCTCCTGGGTTCAAATGATTCTTCTGCCTCAGCCTCCCAAGCAGCTGGGACTACAGGTGCCCACTGCTTGCCTGGCTAATTTTTATATTTTAGTAGAGGCGGGGTTTCACCATACTCATAATATGGTTCCAGATTCTACATTGTAACTGTATAAGAAATCACCACTTGTCAAGTTTTGGTGTGTTATCAAAGAATCAGATTGAGGCCAGATATGCGTAGTTTTTTTCTCTTTTGAAAGAAGCGATAGATTAATAAACTTTTATATGTGAATGTTTTATTAGCATGCTATGTACTTGAATCTTGGCATAGCTATTTATTGGTTTTCATTGATTGATGATTTCTGTTAAAGAACAAAAGGGACTTTATGCCTTTCACTTTCCTCACACAGAAGACAGGTTGTGGAAGGAGAATGTTGATCAGAAAATATCAATAAAATGCAGTCTGGGGCTGCTGGACTTAGACAAGGTAGCTGTCATTTTGGTGTTTCTCTATCAATCTGACTAATGACTATTTTTGTACTTATGAATTCTTTAGAACACCTGCTTTTCTGTAGGAAGAAAATGTTTGACTTTCAGTGACAGATGCAAATTATCTACATCATTTTAAATTAAGAGTTGAGGGAAAATAGAAGAAAAATAATGCCTAGGAAGTGACTAAAAATATACCTTATGATAAAATGTCCTTCTTTAGCCAAGCCAAGTATGAAAACACTTATTAGACATATTTTTTTATTTTTCGATCATGGCATAATTCTGTTGAAGAATAGTTTGATTTACAGAGGCAACTTTATACTTATTTTTCATCGGGACCACTGACTTTCTCTTAAGTAGTTGCTTATTTTGTTTCAAGTTTGTTGCGTGGATGAAAACAGAATATCAAATTATCATTATTCAAGTGGAAATCCAGCCATTCTTTATTCCTTTTTTCATAACAATGTCCTCCTTGGATCTGTTTCTGTTCTCTAAGTCTTTGCAGATGTTTCTGAATTAAATTGCATTTCTGCTGCACTGCTTCTCTCCACGTCTAGTCCCTTCCAGTGCCTTCTGCAGCATTTACAACAAAACACAGAGCTTTGTACTCATTGTTTCAGTCTAAAGCATTCCTTCACTTAGGTTCCTGTAAAATTGGAGAAAAGGAAGGATGGAGAATAGATTTTTCAGTCTAAAAGTTTTTAAAAAGACTTCTTCCTTCAGAATCTCATCTTTAGCTTGCAGTTGGTGCCACCTGGAACTAGAAATTTGAAGCTTAGGACTGGATTAACCCAGTAGTCATTGCTCTGTTTTCAAGTTTTCTCTCTATGTCGCAGAATATCTGTTTTTCATCTTCATTTCATTCAAACTTTTTGAGAGTTATAGGCAGTATCTTGGGGAACAGGAAAACAGTAAATTTACTATCTACTAGCAGCCTTTGCATGTAGGAGATTAACTTGCTACAGTAATATTACTCTGGAGATATTGAAGTATAAGGCAAATAACTAAATGAGAATAGTCTTCAGTGAACAACTTGGATTCAACTTTGGTTCAACCCTATTATCAGCTTTGTGACCTTGGCCAAGTCAGTCAAACTTTTTATATCTCAATTTTCTCATTTGAAAGTTGTCCTTCTCTAAGTAAGATGGTACATGAAAGTGATTTTGAACCTGCAAGGTGCTCTGCATGTATAAGTGTAAATAAAGCTAGCTATGTTAACATGGTGGTATCTTTAATACACTATAATAAAGATAAGTAAAGTGAATTCAAAATTTCTTACTAAACAAATTTAGGAAAAATTTTGTAAAAATTAGCTGTTTCAAAAATTTCATAAAGAAGGGAAGTGAACATTTTGAGCAGATACTCATTTTGATAAATTATTATTAACCCTCTGTGTATGAAGTATACATACATATAAAAGAATGTATATAATATCTGTGCACATTTTAAATAATAATTACAACAATAATTGTTTTCAAGACCAACTTGGGCAACAGAGTGGGACTCTATCTCAACAACAAAAAGAAACCAAAACAATAATTACCAGTGTGTAACACATACCACCTAGCTCAAAAGACATAACATTATGTATCTTTTCTTTCAACTCATTCGGAATCATGACTTTATTTTTATTTTTTATGAGACAGAGTCTTGCTCTGTCACCCAAGCTGGAGTGCAGTAGCATGATCTTGGCTCTCTGCAACCTCTGCCTCCCAGGTTCAAGCGATTCTCATGCCTCAGCCTCCCGAGTAGTTGAGATTACAGGTGTGTGCCACCACACCTGGCTAATTTTTGTATTTTTAGTAGAGACAGAGTTTCTCCATGTTGGCCAGGCTGGTCTTGAACTCCTGGCCTCAAGAGATTCACCCACTTTGACCTCCCAAAGTGCTGGGATTACAGGTGTGAGCCACCCTGCCAGCAGAATCATGACTTTAAATACCTCATATGTGCTAATGACTTGCAGGGCTTTTTTTTTTTTTTTGACCTCTCCCCAACTCCTCAATTTAAATGCGTAGTCTGGGTTTCTCCCCTGAACTCCAGGTTTGTGTATCTGGCTGTTTACCTGTTACCTCCACTTGACAGTCTAATAAGTATCTAAGACAACAGCTCTGTATCTTTATCTCAATTCATGGCTACTCTATGTTTCCAGTTGCTCAGGCTAAAAACTTGGAGTTTGGAGTCCTTTCCCCCCTCACAGCCTATATAGAAGCTATCTGCAGATCCTATTGACAGTTGACTAAAAATATATCTTGGGTCTCACTTCTGAACACCTCAACTGTGAACCACACCCAAGCTATTGTGGATTATTGCTAAGACCTCCCAACTCGTATCTTTGCTTCTATTGTTGCCTCTTGTGTAGTTTATTTTAAGCATAGAAGCTAGAATTATGGTTTTAAAGTCAGTCAGGTAATGTCATTCCTCTGTGCCTTCCCTCCCCAATCATGCAAAGAAGATGCCCTATACTGTCTGACTCCATTAACTTCCCCATCTCACGGACTATTCTTTTTCCTCATTTTCTTGTAGCCACACTGGCATCTTTCTATTCCTCAAATGTGTCACTGAGCGTGTTAAATTTTGAAGTTCCCAGCTTTATGCTGGAGAATTCTGTGCTGACCTTTCCTTCTTGAGGCCCTGAGCTTTCTGACCTCTTCCGTGCACACAGGGCCATTAACACCCTAGCTCTAGGCCATTAGGCATGAGCTTATACCCTCAAGCAGAAGCCTTTTTTTAGAATACTGATGACTTTTCTCATTCTGAGCCATTCCTTTGTGTTTTACATGGAATTTCTTTATTCTCGCCAATTCAGCCAGTTATTAACAATATTCCATTTTATTCAGCATTTTAGGTGGCTTCTTTGTCAGCCGTTTTGCAAGAGCTGAAAGTCTGAATTGCTATTAACTGGTGAAGTTAGAGCATTGATTTCTCAAAATAATTTTGTCTTTTCTTGGGTTGAAGGATGGAAGACTGCAGACAGGGGACCACATCTTGAAGATTGGTGGCACAAATGTGCAGGGAATGACCAGTGAGCAAGTTGCGCAGGTTCTAAGGAACTGTGGGAATTCAGTCAGGATGCTCGTTGCTAGAGACCCAACTGGTGAAGTTTCAGTAACCCCTCCTGCCCCTGCAGCCTTGCCTGTCGCCCTGCCCACTGTTGACAGCAAGGGCCATGGTTCTGTGAGTATACATATCATTCTTTCGTCTTAAACCAAAGCCTGGGCGTGACACATTGTAAGATAAGAAATTCACCTTGAGGCACCACGTTGGTGTGAGTTGAGCGCTCGCCAGCGAAATAGGAAAAAAAAAAAAACAACCTCACTGGGAGACATCAGACATGTTTGTTTTCTGTTTCGCCGTTTCTCGGGGTTAAGTCATTCAACCTCTCTGATCCTGGTTAAGTCTTTCAACCTCTCTGAGCCTTAGTGACTTATTTATAAGCTGAAGAATAATAATACTTGCCTTGTCGTTGGGCTGGTGAGGGGAGAACTGTAAAAAAAAACTTCCAGGTGGTGAAGGGAAACCTATAAACACTGGCTGATGTATGAGAATTACCACTGGTAGCCACAGGCTGGCTAAAGGGAGTGAATATCAATGGTTATATTTATTATAATAATTATTTTGGTTACATAATAATAGTTATTATTAATTATCAAGCACCTGGAATTGTTCAGGTCATCTGAAATCTTCACTGTAATTCTGCCAGTTAGGCCTTATTATACATTTAATAGATGAGAAAGATAAAGTCAAACATCACGTTAAAGACCTTACAGGGAGTAAGTTGTAAAACTGGAATTTGAATTCACATCTTTCTGGTCCATTTCAAGCTCCTTCCCACTATCTCAACATGGGCTTTTAATGAAGACATAAAAAAGTAAAAGCAAAGAAATGGGGGGGTTGTTTTTTTTACTCTTGTTGCCCAGGCTGGAGTGCAATGGCGTGATCTTGGCTCACCGCAACTTCCGCCTTCGGGGTTCAAGTGATTTTCCTGCCTCAGCCTCCTGAGTAGCTAGGTTTATAGGCATGTGCCACCATGCTGGGCTAATTTTGTATTTTTAGTAGAGATGGGGTTTCTTCATGTTGGTCAGGTTGGTCTCAAACTCCCGACCTCAGGAGATCCGCCCGCTTTGGCCTCCCAAAGTGCTGGGATTACAGGCATTTACAGAAATGTTTAAAAGACAAGCATTGAAAATAAGTTTTAGGACCAGATGCAGTAGCACACCTGTAGTCCCAGCTACTTGGGAGGCTGAGTGGGGAGGATTGCTTGAGGCCAGGAGTTTGAGGTTGCAGTAAGCTATAATTGCTCCACTACACTCCAGTCTGGGTGACAGAGCAAGATCCTGTCTCTTAAAAAAAAGAAGAAGAAAAGAAAAGAAGTTTTATGTCAGTATTTTTATATTAGTTAACAATAGTTAGTCTTACCTTTTGTTTCCAAATTTTTCTTTATGTTCATGGTTCTTTCAGATGAAATATAGCCTTTTTTCTAAGCGGTTTTATTAGTTTTCTATTGTTGTATAACAAATTCTAACAAATTTACTGGTTTAAAACAATATCCTTTGTTAGTTCACAGTTCTATAGGTCAGAATTTAGGGTGGATTTGGCTGGTCTCTCCACTTAGCTTTTTTTTTTTGAGACAGTCTCGCTCTGTTGCCCAGGCTGGAATGCAGTGGCACAATCTCAGCTCACTGCAACCTCCACCTCCCGGGTTCAAGCAATTCTTCTGTATCAGCCTCTGGAGTAGCTGGGGTTACTGGCATGTGCCACCACGCCTGGCTAGATTTTGTATTTTTAGTAGAGATGGAGTTTCGCCATGTTGGCCAGGCTGGTCTCAAACTCCTGACCTCAGGTGATCCGCCCACCTCGGCCTCCCAAAGTGTTGGGATTACAGGTGTGAAGCCACTGTGCCCAGCCTCTGCTTAGCGTCTCACAAGGCCAAAATCAAGGTGTGGGCCTGACTGGGCTCTTTTCTGGATGCCCTGGGGACAGTCCATATCCAATCTCATTCAGATTGTTGGCAGAATCTTGTTCCTTGCAACTGTAGGACTGAGGTCCCTTTTTATTTGTCCGCTGCCAGCCAGAGACCTCTTTCGGCTCCTTACGATCCCCCACATTCCTTGTCACATGACTCCTTCCACCTTCAAACCACAAGTTGAAGATCATCTTCTTTTTTTCTGATTCAGATCATCTTCTTTTTTTTTTTTGAGATGAAGTCTTGCTCTGTCACCCAGGCTGGGGTACAGTGGCACGACCTTGGCTCGCTGCAACCCCTGCCTTCTCCTGTCTCAGTCTCCTGAGTAGCTGGGACCACAGGCGCGTGCCACCATACCTGGCTAATTTTTTTTTTTTTTTTTTTTGGAAATGCAAGAAAAAGAAATAACCTTTAATATGTTCAATGATAATTTTCTGGATTTTCCTCTTATGTCAAAAGCTATATATTTTCTCCTCAAAGCAGCTGCTCTAAGAACTAACTAGCCCTCTTTATCTCCCTCTAGCTGGGATAGACTAATTCCCCTCCACCCCCACCTCTCTTCTTTCAATAACACTGCGTAGGTGTTCATGGCCTGGGCTCTCACCAATGAACAGAATTGTCCTTTAAGCCAGCAACCCACAGGCAGTTGCACCCAAAGCCTCACCCCCAGTTCCCAGGGCAGAAGCCACAGGGCTGGCATTGTTTCCACTGTCTCAGGAAAAAGGAGCCAAAAGCTGACCCTCAGCATAAATCAAAGCCCAATATGGAGAGGGAATAACTGCTTCTAGGCCCAGAGTAGGCAAGCTGTGGGCATAAAAGGGGAGTTTTTGCAGCCACCTCATCTTTAGAAACAAGGGGCAAATTAGACCCTTTTCCACTATTATGGTCTACAAGGTACTCTACTGCTCCAAGGGGATCTGAAAGCCCAAAAGGATCTAAATGAGTAAGGATAACTTTTCCCAGGCTGGAGATAAGAGTGACAAACAGAAAGATGGGTGAATGTAATAATGTGTAGGAAGATGATGCTGGGAACCTCCATTCTTCACATGGCTGCCAGCCCTAGAGAGGACAACACAGTAAGAACCAGAACAACCACTCCAGACTGGTATAGCTGGGGAATCTTCAGGCCTTTTCCTAGGTCCCACATCAAGTGTCGGATCCCATTCCAGGTATGATACATGAGAGGAGAGACGAGTGCAAACTTAGCTGTGTGGATCAGTGCTGGCTCCAGATACAGGGACTTCACGAGTTCCAAATAAGACTCAAAGTTCCCAGGGAGTAACAGGGCTGACATGCCAAAAAGAGAGACCCCTGCACTCAAAGCAATACCAGTGCCACGGTGGCAGATGGACATTGCCATGGGAAGAGACCAACTGTAGATAGTGATGTGGGGAGATAAGGGACGTTTGGAACCTGTGTTCTTATTCCAGAACCGCTCCATCTCATCTTTGGCTGTGGTTCCCAAAGGAGCAGCATTTCTGACACAGAGCTGAGGGCTAAAGTGGTTTCGGAGGCAATGATGACTAACGTGTATCAGCAAGAACGCCGCCGTCTCGGGTTAATTTTTTATATTTTTAGTAGAGACAGGGTTTCACCGAGTTAGCCAGGATGGTCTTGATCTCCTGACCTCGTTATTTGACCACCTCGTCCTCCCAAAGTGCTGGGATTACAGGCATGAGCCCCCGTGCCCGGCCAGATCTTTTTCATTTCCCTTTTTGCTACCAGCAGGAGAAAACTGCCTTTAAAGGGCTGTAGTGATGAGGTTAGCCCGCCTGGATAATCTCCCTTTTGCCATGTAATATGGCGTCGATATGGGAGTAGCACCAGGGATTGAAGGTCATGGGGACCATCTTACAATTCTGCCTACCATAGATGCTAGGAAAATCCTTGACAAACCTTGCACAGATTGACTATGTACACACAAGTATTCAACTAAGCATGTATCATTAAATTTGGTTTTTCTTTTTAGGACACTTCTCTTTTTGAAACTTACGATGTTGAGCTTGTTAAAAAAGATGGGCAGAGCCTTGGAATTAGAATTGTTGGCTATGTTGGAACATCTCATACAGGTAAATGAATAATTTCTTTTCTTCCTTTTTTTTTTTTGAGCATCTCACAGATCCATTATTCATGCCATGAAGTAAACGGTACTCATACGAGTGTATAGTGATGTTCCATGCGCCCCTTCTAACACGGCTTGCTCAAATTTACAGGCAGACTGACGTTTTCTTTCACATGTATTCCAAGTAAGCTGGTTAACGATGATCACGAGCAGAAGCTGCGGCTTTCGCAGCCTTATATCTGTTATTGGCGGCATGGAGTTTATAAACAATGAAGCCCATCAGCCCCATTCTTACCCAAATCTCCTGGTAAACTTGGGTATAGCAGGGTTTCAAGGGGAGCCACATATTTTTAATAAAACTTTGAAGCATCTTGGCGCAGGAAAGATAGCTCAGGGAGCACCACAAACCCTCACCCCAAAAATGAATAATTTCTATTTTATATTTGGAAATAATTGTAAAGGATGTTAAGGTTTCTAGATAGTAAAATTAAATACTTGCAGATTTTAATTTAAATCTTGAACCATAAAACCATGAATCTATAATAGCAGCCAGTCACTTCTCAGTGATTACAGAATCACATTTTTATCTCAATAGTTTTATAGCTGGCTTGATAGTCATTAACAAAAAAATATAATTGGTCAGCTCAGTGTATAATATTTGAATTGTACCTTCTTTGTAAAATAGATATGTTGTGAATATTGTTAACGTATTATGATAGATTAGATTTGTGATAAGTAAATTGATTACTGTGTGTATTTCATATTGTGAATGTTCCTAAAGTATGGCTATTATGTTTTATCACTAAAAAAATAAGTTAAAACAAGCATTTTTGTTAGAACTGTTTTCCTTTCCTATAAAAGGAATAAACTGTGAGAATAAATACACAGTTAAAGTATCTCTGAATAAAACTCCCTCAACTCCTATCTGCAAAGCTTTGATAGCTTTCACTATAAGATTTATTCCCTTATTGTAAGAGAATTATTAGGGTAAGAAAAATAAGCCTTTCCGCAAATATTTGCTAATAATATGAAAATTCAGAGTTATAAAATGTTCTAGTTTTTTTAATAGCAAGATTACAGAGTTAATTTCCTAAAAAACACTGTTATTTTGCATACTTACAGCAGGTGAAAGGATTAAGAGTGCTAATGTATTCAAAGTCCTGAATGAAATTCATGTCAGACCACCTTGTGCTATTTTAGCCTGATGAAATATCTTTTTTCAAATCTTTAGATTCTAAGTACCACCTTTATTTAGGTTCAGAATTTAAATGACATTCAAAAGAGCTAAGTGTGGATTGTATAATAATGTTGCAAAAAAACACATGAAGTAGTTTTTAATAGGCTAAGTCTGGTTAGAGGAATCATGATTTAGTTCGTAAACTTATGGTTTAGTTCCTAAGTGAAAGTGAATGGTTAGTGGTTTAGTTCCTAAGTGAAGGTGAATTTAAAAATTTAATGTTTATATTACTGAATAAAGGAAAGTATCATTTTACTATTTTGCTGCTTCTTCTTCTTCCTTTTTTTTTTTTTTGAGACAGAGTCTCACTCTGTTGCCCAGGCTGGAGTGCAGTGGCGCAATGTTGGCTCACTGCAACCTCCAACTCCCAGGTTCAAGAGATTCTCCCACCCCAGCCTCCAATTAGCTGAGACTGCAGTCATGTACCACTACATCCATAAAATTTTTGTATTTTTAGCAGAGACAGGGTTTCACCCTGTTGGCCAGGGGTCTCAAACTCCTGACCTCAGGTGATCTATCCGCCTTGGCCTCCCAAAG
Organism: Sapajus apella; assembly: GCF_009761245.1. Lineage (NCBI taxonomy): Eukaryota > Metazoa > Chordata > Mammalia > Primates > Cebidae > Sapajus > Sapajus apella. The sequence continues at coordinate 24,202,120 of NW_022436976.1, read as the reverse complement.
TGCTGGGATTACAGACGTGAGCCACCACACCCGGCTCATTTTACTTCTTTACCCTCAAAAGCTCTTTTTTTTTTTTTTTTTTTGAGACAGAGTCTAGCTCTGTCGTCAGGCTGGAGTACAGTGGCGTGATCTCAGCCCACTGCAGCCTTCGACTCCCAGGTTCAAGCGATTCTCCTGCCTCAGCCTCCTGAGTAGCTGGGATTACAGGCATGCACCACCAGGCCCAGCTAATTTTTGTATTTTTAGTAGACACGTGGTTTCACCATGTTGGCCAGGATGTTCCTGATCTCCTGACCTCATGATCTGCCTATCCCCCCTCCCAAAATGCTAGGATTACAGGTGTGAGCCACTGTGTCCTGTCTCAACATACTTTCTAGCAAGTAGTCTTTGAAAATCATTTTTGCTCTATTCTATTCATTGGACTTTTGAGGAGTTCTGGAGAGAGTAAAAATGAGTAAGATAAGTCTGTTCAGGGAGAAACATGTAAGTAGCACTTAGTTCTTTTTTAAAAAATTATTATTTTTTTTTTTTTCTGAGACGGAGTCTTACTCTGTTGCCAGGCTGGAGTGCAGTGGCATGATCTCGGCTCACTGCAACCTCTGCCTCCTGGGTTCAAGTGATTCTCATGCCTCAGACTCCCCAGTAGCTGTGACTTTGGGTGCCTGCCACCACACATGGTTCACATCCTGCAGATGTGAAATTTGCAGATATGGGGATCAAGCAAACTATCATGGTATGGCAGATGACATACTGAGTTTGTCAGAGGGAAAGGGAGAATTCACAAAGAAGGTGGCATTTGAGTTATGAATGGAAAAGAAGAATGCTTTTGGTAAGTCAAAGTCATGGCACTCCAGCCTGGGGGACAAGAGCGAAACTCTGTCTCAAATAAAAAAGAAATCATGTGTACTTTTCTTATTTCTGTGTCTGCGAAGCTCACATAAGCAGTGAGCTAAATATAACCAGGAGAACCTAGGAGACTCTTGTCATAGAGATTGTAAAAAAATGACGAAATCGCCGGGTATGTTGGCTCACGCCTGTAATCCCAGGACTTTGGGAGGCCGAGGCGGGCAGATCACGAGGTCAGGAGTTCGAGACCAGCCTGACCAACATGGTGAAACCCTGTCTCTACTAAAAATACAAAAATTCTTGGATGTGGTGGTGTGGGCCTGTAATCCCAGCTATTCAGGAGACTGAGGCAGGAGAATTGCTTGAACCTAGGAGGCAGAAGTTGCAGTGAGCTGAAATTGCACCACTACACTCTGGCCTGGGTGACAGAGCAACTCTGTCTCAAAAAAAAAAAAAAGAAAAAGAAAATGATGAAGTCCTATGCCACATCAGCAGTAAGAGTAGAGACAAACTAAGAGAGTCAGACTTACTCTGGACTCTGAATTTCAGCTTAGATTAGAGTACATTTCATCAGGGTTCCATTACTGATTATTTTTCCAGAAGAGTAGTCATCAGTCAAATCATTTCGAATTCGGGTCACTTGAGATGGTGACAGTTTGAAGTAATCCATCAATTTCTCTGCTTGTGTTCAAAATAGTATTTATCAAACCTCCAGTCAACCCTGTTAACTAATTAACCTCTTGATACAAATTTTGCAATCAAGCCCTAATTAGAATTTTCTTCCTTTTTCTGTATGTCTGTGCACCTTAAGGGGAAGCTCCAGGGATTTATGTGAAAAGTATAATACCTGGCAGTGCTGCATACCACAATGGCAACATTCAAGTGAATGACAAAATAGTTGCTGTAAGTAACTAGCCTCTGTTTTAGATTTGATTCTAGTTGAAAAAAGACTGATTGTTATTGTAATATATATGTGAGAGGAGGATGGCTTAATATAGTTTTATAAAGGTTTTTAAAAATTAAGTTAGGACAGTGAAATCTCATTATTTTGGACTCTTCTTATATTTAATTTTTTTTCACTGTCAGTGAAGAAAGGATTCACTAAACATATTGGTACAAAAAATATATTTTTCTATACATATATGTTTGAAAGATGTTCTAGCATTTTTCTAGAAAACACTCGAGTACCACACTGTGTTCTTCGAACTCACCCATTTTATGTATAATGAATAGACCGTTAACTTGCTCTTTTTATCTTTTTGTGAAGGTAGTTTTTCTGTTAGCAATAATTATGCGTACAACTAAAATTGAGATATTTTACATATCTAAGAATATAATAATAACCTTTTATCAATTAAAACTGGCCTTTTCCCCATCTAGTAGAAATTAGTTCAGTTTATATATACATACGTATTAATGTCTATACATGTGTATACACACACATTGCTTAACATAGAAACAAATATTGGGTGGTATGATTTGAATCCTTGCCCTTCAAATCTGTCTAAGGCAGCACATTTCATGACTCTTGGCTTTAAAAGCCTTATGGGACAGTTGAAATACTTGCAGCTAGCACAAAGAAGATTGAGAGAGGAAGCCTACTGGTTCTGATAGACTTCAGGAATTGGGCTTGACAGAGATTAAGAATACTGTTCTTGAAAAAGAATACTTTTTCGGAAAGATAGAAGACCTATTGGAGGGAGATCAATGTGTTTCTTGAAAATATCATGTGGTGTGAATACAGGGATGAAGTATTAGATGACCTCTTTAGTTTTGATAATAATGGTTTCTATTAATACATCTTGAGAGCTGTATGTAATAACTGACCATCTTTTATGGCGTTTTGAATTTTGAATTACATCAGAGATTAAAATCCTTTATATCTCTCAGGCTATTAGTTTAAGTGACTAACTCAGGAGTACAAATTTGAATTTGCTTTCTAGTGTGTGAGGAAGTTTCTCAGCATGTTTTACTAGTTTTACATCTTTATTTATTTAAAAAATACATCCTAAAGTCTAAATTATTTATTTATTTACTTACTTACTTATTTCTTGAGACTGAGCCTTGCTCTGTTGCCTAGGTTGGAGTCCAATGGCACAATTTTGGCTCACTGCAACCATCACCTCCCAGGTTCAATCGATTCTCCTGCCTCGGTCCCCCAAGTAGTTGGGTCTATAGGTGCGCACCACCACGCCTGGTTAATTTTTGTATTTTTAATAGAGACAGGGTTTTACCATGTTGGCCAGGCTGGTCTCAAACTCCTGACCTCGGTGATCCACCCACCTCGGCCTACCAAATTGCTGGGATTACAGATGTGAGCCACCGCACCTGGCCTAAATTATTTACATTTGGAATGAAAGGATTAGCTTCATTTTATTCATTGTTGCGAGAGTTAAAAATAATAGCCAACTTGAAACCTCTGTTTAATGTTTCTCTCGATGTTTTAGGTCGACGGTGTGAACATTCAGGGTTTTGCCAACCAGGATGTTGTTGAAGTATTACGAAATGCAGGGCAGGTGGTACACCTCACCCTAGTTCGAAGGAAGACATCCTCATCTACTTCTCCACTTGAATCACCTTCAGACAGAGGTGATTAACGCTGCCACCCCTCTATCTCTCAAGTAGTTTGCATTTGGAAGAAGAGTTCAGTTATGGAAGTTGCTCCATGGGTCTCAGCAAGAAATGTTGTCCCACCTCGTGTGATGCAGTGATGGAGAAATGAGTCAGCTTATTTGTTCATTGAGGAAGTGTTTCCTTTGCTTATTATGTCAGTCAGAGGGGTAGGATGTGCACCCTGACATGCACTAAGCTGTGAGAGCATCTCTAAATAGAGATGAAAATCATTTTTTCTAAAAGCTTTCAAATTTCATTGATTACATATATTTGAATAATAAAGATTTGACGCCATTTGTCTAATGCTTTGACATTTTATAGACTTTAGGTTTCCTGTTACTTTTGTTTTTAAGACAGTCTCACTGTCTTGCCCAGGCTAGAGTGCAGTGGCACGATCTTGGCTTACTGCAACCTCTGCCTCCTGGGTTCAAGCGATTCTTGTGCTTCAGCCTCCAAGTAGCTGGGACTAGAGGCATTGCCAGCACAGCTGGATAATATTTTTTTGTACTTTTAGTAGAGACAGGGTTTCACCATGTTGCTTAGGCTGGTCTCAAACTCCTGACCTCAGGTAATCTGCCTGCCTTGGCCTTCCAAAGTGCTATAATTACAGGTGTAAGCCACTGTGCCAGCCAAGTTTCCTATTACTTTTAGCAATATATTTTATTCTAATCTGCCTCTTGATTTACTTTTTGAAGCATAGTGAAAGAAAATAAAACATGTATTTGTATTTTTTTTTTGGACAGGTCTCACTTTGTTGCCCAGGCTGGAGTGCAGTAGCACAATCATGCCTTCAGCCTTACATCCTGGGCTCAAGTGATCCTCCCACCTCAGCCTCCTGAGTAGCTGGTATCACAGGCGAGCACCACCATACCCAGCTAATTTATTTTTATTTTTATTTGCAGAGATGGGGTCTTTCCTGTGTTACCCATGCTAGTCTTGAACTCCTGGGCTCACATGATCCACCTGTCTTGGCCTCCTAAAGTACTGGATTACATGTGTGACCCACAGTGCCTGGCTGCATGTCAATTTTTAATTATCAACTTATAAACGTATAGATGAAAAGAAGTTGATAATCATGGAAACACATATTCAATTTAGAATGAGTGACTTACTGCCTGTAGTAATTCTAGCCATGCTTGGTGGTTCACACTTATATTTCCAGCACATTTAGAGGCCAAGGCAGAAGAATCACTTGAGGCCAGGAGTTTAAGATTAGCCTGACCAACATAGACCCCTTCTCTACAAAAAATTAAACATTAGCTGGGCCTGGTGGTACCCACCTGTAGTCCCAGATACTCAGGAGAGCTATGGCAGGAGGATCGCTTGAACCTAAGAGTTTGAGGCTGCAGTGAGGAAAAGAGGTGTCACTGCTTGCCAGCCTGTGTGACAGAGTGAGACCTATCTCTTAAAAAAAAAAAAAAAAAAAAAAGGAGTGAGTATAACTAAGGAGTAAGAAATACTTGAATTTGATAGAAGATAAATGAATTTTTTTTCCTCTGGAAATATTCCTCTGAAGATACAATACACCTGGAAGCCTTTGCTTTTTCTGCTGATATTGATTTATATTTAAATTGGACCTTTTTTCTTTTATGTGATAGAAGACCTTTTGTTGCTGAAAGACAGATGCACTGCATCGAATGTATGAAATTAAAAATTGCCTAAATAGTACAAATTATACGAATACCATTTTGACCTTAAATGGCTTATATAAATATTCATATAAATATAATGGTGTTTAATAGCTCTGATAGAGCGCTTGGCTTCAGTTTACCATACCAACTGAATGTAGGTATGCCCAGTATCTGTGAATGAGCAATTTTTGATTAGCAAACTCTTGAGACAGGGTTTCACTCTGTTGCCCAGGCTGGAGTGCAGTGGTTCACTGCAACCTCTGCCTCCTGGGTTCAAGCGATCCTCCCACCTCAACTTCCCAAGTAGCTGGGAACACGGGTGTATGCCACTGCACCCAGCTAATTTTGTATTTTTTGTAGAGACAGAGTTTCACCACGTTGGCCAGGCTGGTTGCTAACTCCTGTGCTCAAGGGGTCTGCTCACCTTGGCCTCCCAAAGTATTGGGATTACAGGTGTGAGCTACTACACCTGACCTAACAATTCTTTATTGAGCTTTCCTATATTTTAAATTTATGATGGGATAAGTTCTGACTCTAAATGAATCTGTACTCCTTACTCCGTGGTTTGAGTGTCTTTCTTATGTGCTTCACTTGTACCCTTTGAAAAGCACGGTACTGTAGCTTTTAGCACACTACATTATAATCACCTGTTTCATGTGTAGGACTATATTATGGGAAAGTGGTTAAGTCTTTTTGCCTCCAATCCCCTATCCCATGTCACACATTTTTGTGTGCTTTGCATCATGTCAACATTTAGAAGTCTGTTTTACTGAAACAAACTGCACATCTTTTTTTTTTTTTTTTTTTTTTGAGACAGAATCTTGCTCTATCATCAGGCTGGAGTGCGGTGGTGTGATCCCAGCTCACAGCAACTTCCGTTTTCCGGTTTCAAATTCTCCTGCCTCAGCCTCCTGAGTAGCTGGGACTACGGGCACGCACCACCATGCCCAGCTAATTTTTTGTATTTTTTTTTTAGTAGAGATGGGGTTTCACGATGCTGGCCAGGATGCTCTCGATCCCTTGACCTCGTGATCTGCCCGTCTTGGCCTCCCAAAGTGCTGGGATTATAGGCATGAAACACTGTGCCCGGCCACAAACTGCACATCATTTACCTCTCACATAATCCTTCTACCATTTGAAATCTTATTGTTATTTTCTCCTCTTTCATTTTCTTCTTTTTATCCTCCTTCTGTCTCAGCCTCCCAAGTAGCTGGGACTGCAAGCATGCACCACCACACCCAGCTAAATTCTAAATTTTTTTGTAGAGATGGATTTTTACTATGTTGCTCAGGCTGGTTTTGAACTCCTGGCCTCAGGTGATCCTCCCACCTCAGCCTTCCAAAGTACTAGGATTACTTGTGTGAGCCACCTTGGCTGGCCCAAAAATTTATTAAGTGTGCATTAGGGTATTGTGAACAATATGCACATTGTCATACAGCATATTGCTGGACTTTTTCATCTTGTGTGATTGAAACTTCATACCGATTAAACCACTCCCCTTTCCCCTGTCCCCCAAAGCCCTTGGCAATCTCCATTTTATCTTCTTGTTCCGTGTGTTTGGCTGCTTAGATACTTCATGTAAGTGGAATCTTCGTTCTGTGACTGGCTCATTTCATTTTACATAATGTCTTCAAGGTTCATTCAGGACAGAATTTCCTTCTTTTTTAATGTTCCATTGTTTGTATATACCACATTTTCTTTATCTGTTTATTCTCATGTTCACTTCAGTTGCTTCTCCCTTTTGGTTATTTTTTAAAAATGCTGCAGTGAGTGATAGGCTTCTCTTATTCTAGCACCAGGCTGTGCATTTATCGATATCGTGGATTAATGATCTAAAAGCATTCTGTTTGGCTTAAAGTCTCATGTTAAGATCATACTATATTTTTCAACATTGTATTTTTAAAAAGTTTAACATACAGAAAAAGTGCCAAAAAATATAGTGAATACCCACAAACCTACCATTTAGATCCACTAGCTAACATTTTGCCATATTTGCTTCATCTGTTTATTTTTTTTCCCTGAACCATTTTAGAGTTAGTGGTAGACATCAGAATACTTCCAGCCTATAACTTATAAAAATGAAGATATTCTTTTATATAACCATGATAGTATTATCACAGCAAAGAAAATTGATACTGATTTCCTAATACCAAATACCTAATCTATACTTAAAAATTTTTTTTCGGTTTCTTAGTTTTTTTGCTCCAAAATATTTTTTGTAGATTTTCTTTCCACTCCTCCTAACACCCCCTGCAAACAAACAAACAAACAAACAAACGCCAAGCCCCAAAGTATTTGTTATGTCTCTTTGTTTTTTTTTAATCTAGAAGAATACTTCCCAGTGCCCATGGTATAGACTTTTTGAAGCCGTTAGTCCCTTTGTAACTAGAATGCCACATTCTGAATTTGTTTCCCTATGGTGTCCTTAACTTATTCTTCTACCCATCGTTAGTTTCCTATGAGTTAGAAGCTAAATCTACAGTCTTAGTTATATTAGGTAAATTTTTTTTTTTTTTTGAGGCAGCATCTCACTCTGTCGCCCAGTCTGGAGAGCCGTGGCACAATCACGGCTCACTGCAATCTCCATCTCCCAGGTTCAAGTGATTCTTGTGCCTCAGCCTCTCCAGTGGCTGGGATTACAGGTGTGTACCACCACACCTGGCTAATTTTTGTATTTTTAGCAGAGATGGAGTTTCACTATGTTGGTAAGGCTGGTCTTGAACGCCTGACCTCAAGCAATCCACCTGCCTTGGCCTCTTACAGTGTTGAGACTACAGGTGTGAGCCACCGCACTGGGACTTAATTATTTTTGATAAGAGTATAAGTGATGTGTATTATTTAAAAAACAACCTAGAATGACTCTTATGCAACTTATGGATGAGAGTGAAAACTTTGGATAACTCTTCTAGTTTTTTTTTAAAAACAGGGTCTCACTCTGTCACCTAGGCTGAAGTAGAGTGGCACAATCATAGCTCACTGCAGCCTCAAACTCCTGGGCTCAGAGAATCCTCCCACCTCAGCCTCCTAAGTAGCTAAAACTACAGGTGCACGTCACCACGTCTGACTAAATTTCAAAGATTTTTGTTTGGGGGTAGGGATTGGGTCTCCCAAAGTTGCCCTGGCTGGTCTCAAACTCCTGGCCTGACATGATCCTCCCACCTTGGCCTCCAGAGTGCTAGGATTACAGCCGTGAATGACTGCTCTTGATCAGTTCTTCTATTATTTTACTTAGCTCAATTTAGTAAAGTGAGGAATCTCTACACCCAGGGGAATTCTCTCTAACTCCCTTCTAAGTAATAAGGTTACCTGTGTAGACTGGTTTGTCAGAGTTGTGATGACGTCATGCCAGAAGCTGGGAGAGCCCATAGCAATTGGTCCAGCTTATTTTGCAGGTCTTGCTTTCTGCCCACCATAAGAGTAAGAGCTTAGGACCTTAGCATTGTTTTCTTTTCCAAGGATATATTGAAAAGCATCTAACCGCTTCTTTGTCATTGAGTTTACCTTGCTTTTCTCTTCCCATTGTTTCTTCCTTATTCTTTTCAGTGCTATTAACAAGTTCATTTTTAAGGGAATCGATTGGTTATCTATTATACATGGGATTTGGGGTTTGAGGAATGATCTATGTAAGTTACCTCAGATTTAATAAGGTTGTAAAATGGAAGAACAGGAGTAAAATATGTTCACTTAAATATAGTCCTCACAACTAATGATTCAAGTTAGTATTAAAAATATTAAATTTTTTAAAAATTAGGAACTGTTGTAGAACCACCAAAACCACCAGTTGTCTTTCTAACTGGAAAAGTGGAAACTGAAACAAATTTGGATGGTGAAGATGAGGACATTGAAGAAAGAATGGTTAATTTAAACAACGACAACATACAATTAGAAAAATTGGGTAGGTACCAAGCATTCACTTTGCAATCATAGACTCTTTCATTTGTTAACCATTTTCTCTCTTTATAGTTAATACAATGTGAGAAATCTTAGAGGCATTTTGGAGATATAAAATAGGGTATTCTTAATATCAACGTCTTTTTTTTTTTTTTTTGAGATGGTGTTTCATTCTTGTTGCCCAGGCTGGAGTGCAGTGGCATGATCTCAGCTCACTGCAACCTTGGCCTCCTGGGTTCAAGCGATTCTCCTGCCTCCGCCTTCCTTGGGGCTGGGATTACAGGCATATGCCACCAGGCTGGGCTAATTTTTGTATTTTTAGTAAAGACGGAGTTTCATAATGTTGGCCATGCTAGTCTTGAACTCCTGCCCTCAAGTGATCTGCCCACCTTGGCCTTCCAAAGTACTGGAAAGCCTTGCTAGCTAAATGCAACTCCTTGGGTACTTAACACTACCCATGTTCCCAAGAAGTTTTGGCTTTTGGCTTTGTCTCGGGTCAAGAAAGAATAGCCTGAAGAAAAGGAGTTAACCTCTTACTCAGGTTAAAACGTTTCCTGTGATTTGGAAATTTGCCTTGTTCTTTTTGACTCAAGTAGACACAGTTTATCTTTGCAGATCTGAGTTGAGCTCAGATTGTCAGTAAAATGTCAGATGAAAATTGAGTACATTCTGAAGTTAGAAATAGTTTTAGAAATATTTTTTCCGTAATAAATGTTCATTTTTTAATCATTATAATGACAAGACAAAGTTTTTCATATCACCATTACACTCATGCTAGGGATAAATTATATTATAATTTATTATAAAGGCTACTTGACCTTTTAAAAACATTATTTACTTTGCTTGGCATAACTGGGCATGCTTAATAAAATGAAAAAAATGATAAAACATTCCATTCTTTTTTTTTACTAATCAAAGTACTTAATTTTATGCAATTTGCATACAACTTTTAATGTCAGTAATAGAAGCAATGAAATTGTTTTACTTCTTGATGCTTAAGACTTTAACTTCAAGACACGCACTACAACCATATAATAGATTTTTGTCATTATTCTGATGGTCTTGGCATCTTATATATTGTTTCCTTTTTTTTTTTTTTGAGATGGAGTCTCACACTGTCGTCCAGGCTAGAGTACAGTGGTGTGATCTTGGCTCACTGCAAACTCCACCTCCCAGGTTCATGCAATTCTCCTGCCTCAGCCTCCCGAGTAGCTAGGGTTACAGGCCCATACCACCACATCGGCTCATTTTTTGAATTTTTAATAGAGATGAGGTTTCACTATGTTGGCCAGACTGGTCTCGCACTCCTGACCTCGTGATCCATCCTCCTCGGTCTCCCAAAGTGCTGGGATTACAGGTGTGAGCCACCATGCCTGGCTTATGTTCCCATTTTAAATTAAGTCCTATTTGCTAAAATGAAAACAGGTAAAGACAATGAACAGATGGTTCCTGTAAGAGGAATACAAAAAAGCCAGTAACAACACTGACATATCAACCTCATTTGTAAAGAAAGAAAGACAAATTTTAAAAATGACATACCATTTTTTAGTTATAGTGACAAAAATTAAATCAAAAAGAATACCTACAATTGACCAGGGAGTATTGGTTTGAGAAATATTTTATGTGTGCTTTTTGGATCAACTTCACTACATTTTTTTCTTCTTGCATATGTATAATTTTAGCTTTAGAGTAAAACCAAAATCTGCTAACTGCTATGAGGTTAGCTCTCTTTTTGCCTTTGGAATATTTGTTTCAGATCATCATGTTACCCAATTTTTGATCATTTTGCGAAGCTGCTGAATGTAGGTCTCTTTTCGTTAGCACTTAGGCCTTTGTACTTGCTTTTAAACTCATGACCGCGTTTTCATTGCACAACTGAAAGAGAAAAATATAGTCAAAAGAATTGCTGGTGAAATATGAACATTATTTTATACATTTATATTAACTGTCATATGAGTGCCATATTTTTAAGCTTAGAATTCAACAAATAAATTGTAAATTTTGTACAGATTTGTTTACCAGACAAGAAATTACTGCCTAGAAAAAATTTATAAGGCAAGATGTTATAACTCAATGTAATTTCTTAATGAAATGCTAACAGGAATAGGCACAAAGGTGCAGAGCCCAAATGAATTTGATTTTTTGTTTTTAGTAGGATCTTTGGTTAGTTATCCTCTAAGTGTAATCTAGCATAGCAGTTAATATAGTTATTTCATGGGTATTCTTTTATAAATGTAGTAATTTAAGTTCTTTAGTGTTCATTAGTCTTAGTCACTGATTTTTGAGGTTAGCCTCTTTCATTTAATGATTTGTATTATGTAATTAAACATTATATGCATCCAAGATGAGCTGTCCGTGCTAAAGACTGAAAGAGCTGATACTGCAAGTTACGTTTGATTTCAGGCAGATGGTTATGTCAGTTGTGATAACTGTTCTGTGACTTGTCCAATCTTAAGACAAAATTGAGATAGTTTTTCTTTAAGTTAAAAAAGGTAGAAGTTCATTTGCTGCTGCTGCTATGGGTATAAGTTATAAATTCAGTTTTAGTACTTTGACTTTGCCTATTAGACGTTATTCATACTATGCACCGTGCACTATGCACCGTGCACTGAGCTTCTGTGGAGGACAGGCAAGACACTTACAATCTGTTTTAGTTCTATAAAATTTTCTATGCAACAAAGGCCGTATTACACTAAAGAAAGTTATCAAGATACAAGTATCCTAATAACCAAGGAACAAAAGATTGATGTAAAACCAAAGTTCCTATTATCTTAAAGCTCATGAAACTTTAACTGAATTAAACTAGACAAGGCTTTATAGCTGCCCATGTGAAAAGTCTGATTGTATTGTGTTGATATGCACTGCTGATAGTAGGATATCTTGATACATTTTTAACTTTTCTAGTGGGCAGCTGAAATGGTACTGTTTTGAAGTGATTAACATTTAAATGAAATCCTTCTATGTCCTAATGTATTATAAAGCAAAGCCAGATGCATTTTACTTGTAAACCATAGGATGTTTACATATAAACTGTATATAATTTAAATTTCATGTATAACTCATCATGTCCTCTTTCCTTTAAAGTATCCCTTAACAACAAAAGCGCCTTCATAATTTGGTCACAGCTGGTCTTTACATTTTACATTAGTTTTATAAGTCACCTCTGATTTACTTTACCTAGTAGACCTAAGTTAATGCATTTTCCTTTTTATTCATTTCCCCTTTACTTACTGAAACTGGGCTGTTATTGAAGAATTTAGTAGTTAAGTGTGTTTGGCTCACAGTAGTTTCAACATTCTCTCTCTCTCTCTTTTTTTTAATATCCAGAAAACGTCCCAGCCTCTCCAGAAAATGAGCTGAAATCCAGATGGGAAAACCTATTGGGTCCTGATTATGAAGTAATGGTATGTTAAAATGCTCTAATGAAAAACACTCATGTCTCATTTCACATCAAGTTTCTAACGCTACAATTCAAAGAAATGGGAGAGCCAAAGAATAGCCAGCCTGCCTTCATTTTTTTCTTCCTGCCTTTCTTCTCTATCAAATCAATCAATTGATTTTTTCCCCTATCTTTAGCATTTTAAGCTGTAAGAATAATTAAGGACTGAACACAAATTTCAGTTACAATTAGCAGACACTCAGTTCATGTGAAACCATTTAAGTCCACAATAGACAGAAAACTGTTAGAGAGGGCTTGCCTTTAAGTTTATAACCTGCATCAGCTGCTTAAAATTGCTGGCATTTTTATGATCGCTTTTATGATGTTTGTTTTATTGTACGCTGAAAGGACTGTGGATATTAGTCCTATGTTTCACAAAGAAATCTTACAGTTTTATGTGAAAAATGAAAGAATGATTATCAAATATATTTAGAAGAACAGGAAGTAATTTAGGTTTGGTATAGGTTTATAGTGCCAGTGGTCCATTAGACTTCCTTTCACCTGTTATTAGATTCATTGAGCAAGGGATTGATTACATTTCCCCATATGAATCCACATGAAAGCAGAAAGTTGTGCTTAGACCAGCCTCTAATACCGTTCACTAAATGCATTCATAATAAAATATTCTTTTAAATTTCTACTATCATTCACATTTTCTTACATATGTTTATTATCAGTACTTGTTGGCTGGTTGGAGATTTTTAAAATCTTTTTGCTTTACATTATGTAGCCACTATCTATTGTCAGAAAATTCCCAGTGTCATTAAGATGAGTCAATACAATTCACAGTTTCTCTTGGTAACTTTATGCTTGCATGTCAGTTCTCTTGAACTGTTTATCTGCTTCATAGATTTTGAATATGGTTATTAAGCAATCACCTAGCAAATGGCCTTTCCTACTTATCTTAGTGGCTTGATATTCAAATAAATTTGCCGTACAGTATTTACAAATGGCCAGTTTTATGATGGGCTCTTTTTTTGTTAAAAAACATTTTTTTTTTTTGGCTGGGTGTGGTAGCTCATGGCTGTAATCCCAGCACTTTGGGAGGCTGAGACGGGTGGATCACTTGAGCTTGGGAGTTTGAGACCAGCCTGGGCAACATAGTGAAACCTCACATCTACTAGAAATACAAAAATTAGCTGGGTGTGGTAGTGGGCACTTATAATTCCAGCTACTTGGGAGGCTGAGGCAGGAGAATCGCTTAACCTGGGAGGTGGAGGTTGTGGTGAGCCAAGATTGCGCCACTGCACTCCAGCCTGGGTGAAAGAGGGAGACTCCGCCTCAAGAAAACAAAAACAAACATTTTTTTGAGAGACAGGGTCTTGGAATTCAGTGGTACCATCACAGCTTGCTGCAGCTTCAACCTCCTGGGCTCAAGTGGTTCTCCCACCTCAGCCTCCCGACTGGCTGTAACTACAAGCATGAGCCACCATGCTCGCCTAATTTTTCAAATTCTTTTAGAGCTGGTGTCTCACTGTGTTGCCCTGTCTGGTCTTGAACTCCTGGTCTCAAGTGATCCACCCTGCTTGGCCTCCCAAAGTTCTGGGATTACAGACATGAGCCACTGCCAGCCTTCTGTTAAAATTGTATTCTCCTTATAACTAACCTTTTCAATTTCATTTATTACATGGTGAGGTCATAGCAGAGAAATTAGAGGAGACAGAATTTGACGTTGGGAATTTAAAGTGACAGCTTATCCACTGAAAGTTGTAGCATCTTGTTCTGAGGAATGTGGGGTTAGAAAGAAGCCAGGAATGATGGAGAATGAATGAATGCATGTACTCCAGTACTTATTTCACTTTCTTCCAGGATCTGCTTATCTGAAACGCAGTACTTTCAGAAGCTGTTGTTGGGTCATTGTTTAACTTATACCTTCCCACCAGATGCATCATATTTTATTAACAACTTACAGATGCAAATCATCAGTAATGTACTTTTGCTTGCAAGGAATTCACTTCTGTGGATGTCCACCATTGAAGCTTAGAACAATAGTTTTAGGCCAGGATTAAAAGCTTTAAGTATTCCGTTAGCTTCCCACCAGGGACCAGGCCTTTCTGTTTGTGTCTTTGCCAGCTATTTCTTCTGGGGAAATGGTTTGAGCTTGCTGTGGAAAGTCAGATGCTTTAGTTTTCCCAAACTCCTCTGACATTACTGACCTTGCAAATTTTGTTTTGAGGCTTGAGTTTGAAAGTAAAAATGGCCATACTCTTGATTTTGTTAAAAGAGTAAGATTTTGATGCATTCAATATAATGGAGGATTATATTAAAATATTACTGATCACAGATTTTTAAAAAATAGTATATACATTTGTCCATCACCTTCTGTTCAATTTATGCAGCTTAGGAAAAAAATTGTTGTGGAGAACAACAACAAAAAAGTTGATATACTCTGAGATTTCACATTATGTGTTACAGATTTCAAAAATATAAGAAAGATATTAGAATGTAGGTCAAATAGAGTTATCAATATGTAGGTTTTGCAGATATTTTCAGAAAATGTACAGAAAATACAATTATACTTTTACAAATACTGGAAATTTTTTTGTAAATTTAGGTTGCTACTTTGGACACACAGATTGCAGATGATGCTGAGTTACAGAAATATTCAAAGGTAAGCATTTTTTTTTTTTAATAACAAAGTTAACAGTGGTTTTTTTTTTTTTTTTTTTTTTTTTAAGAGATGGGGTCTCACTGTGTTGTCCAGGCTGGTCTCAAACTCATGGGCTCGGCACAATCCTTCCAAAGTGTTGGGATTACATGTGGAGCCACTGAACCCTGCCTGTTTTTCTATCGTTTGAAGAACTTTCTTTAAATTCTTGCTTAAGACACTAGTGCTATGACTTAAAGTTTTCAGAATTTAGTCTTGCCTGTTTCCTGGAAATGTGACGGGTCTTGCTGTTATGAAAAATGGTGTCTGGGAAGAACATGGGATCCCTGTGTCACATCCAGAAGCCAAAACCCAGGTTCAACTCTTTTGCCCACCTTAGAGGTAGTATGCAGAGTAACATTGTGCAGTGTGTGTTAGCTTTTAGATGTTATAAGAAGTCCTTTTATAAAAGTTTCCTAAAAATCAAGACCCAGCAGTCCACACTTTAGAAAAGCCTTCAGGTTCAACTATTCCAGGAAAGAAAAGTGGTTTATCTTCTGAGTGTAGGCAATGGTTGTTCTTGAACTTAAAACGTTTTTGGTAAGCTTTATTTCTGGTGGCAAGGTGCCAGAAGGCAACTTCTACAGTTTTTTTCCCCAACGTTTTTAGTGTTCTGTCACTAAAATTTCCCATTCTGGATAAGCAGAGGTCAGGGCAATTGAAACTTAAAGAAGCCTTGTAGGTGGGTTCCTCAACAATTGGTAAGAAAGGAAAGATGTTCTTGCCTGAGTGTTTCAGAAGTTGTACTGTAATTCCACATCTGACGTGAGAGCTGAGCCCACCCTAAGCTCTTCTGTTACATGCAGTTTTAAAAATGTATTTTCTGCATCCCATGCAGGTTTCATAAAACATTGAAAAGTCTTTAGATAGTGCTACTATTTTCTTCTCTGTTGAGTATTTGTAATGAATATTTGTCTTTCATGATTTTATGCTATGTGTGCCATGATTTTGTAGGTTTGGATTTTCTTTTTTTTTCTTTTTCTTTCTTTCTTTTTTTTTTGCGATGGAATCTTGTTCTGTTGCCCAGGCTGGAGTGCACTGGTGCCATCTCAACTCATTGTAACCTCTGCTTCCTGGGTTCAAGCGATTCTCCTGCCTCAGCCTCCTGAGCAGCTGGGACTACAGGCATGTGCCACCACGCCCAGCTAATTTTTTTTGTTTTTTTAGTAGAGATGGGGTTTCACCATGTTGGTCAAGCTGGTCTTGAACTCCTGACCTCAGGTTATCCACCTACCTCGGCCTCCCAAAGTGCAGGGATTACAAGTGTGAGCTACCCTGCCGTGCCAGGTTTGAATTTTCAAGGCTGACACTGGAGAGCCTTTCTTTCCTTCTCAGCTTACCAGCATTTTGAGTCACTTCATTGTGACTGTGTTGGCCAACTGACCAAGCTTTCCTCAGATGTACAAAATCTGAGGAAAATACAAAAAGCAATATGGCTCATCTTGTAGATCAATTTTAAATTATTTACAAAGTCAGATTAGCTTAGAGTAATGACTAATTATTAATTCCCTCTAAATATATTGAGAGGGATTTAATTCAAAATAAGAGTAAGAAATACAAATAGCAGGCCAGGCACGGTGGCTCACTCCTGTAATCCCAGCACTTTGAGGGGCTGAGGTGG
Source organism: Sapajus apella (assembly GCF_009761245.1). Classification (NCBI taxonomy): domain Eukaryota; kingdom Metazoa; phylum Chordata; class Mammalia; order Primates; family Cebidae; genus Sapajus; species Sapajus apella. The sequence goes on along the minus strand of NW_022436976.1, from coordinate 24,185,432 downwards.
GTGGATGATGAGGTCAGGAGTTTGAGATCAGCTTGGCCAATATAGTGACATTCCATATTAAAAATATAAAAATTAGCTGGGCATGGTGGTATGTGCCTATAGTTCCAGCTACTTGGGAGGCTGAGGCAGGAAAATCACTTAGACCCGGGAGGCGGAGGTTGTGGTAGCTGAGATCAAGCCACTGCACTCCAGCCTGGGCACCAGAGTGAGACTCCATCTCAAAAAAAAAAAAAAAAACCCCACACAAATACCTCATCAAACTTCATTTGTTATTAATTACTACATTATAATATACTCATTACATGGATTCTAGAGCCAAGCTGCCTGGAAATTCTGGGCAAACCAGAATTTGATATCTGTGCGATCTTAGAAAATGATCTAAACTCCACATCTCAGTTTTTTTGTATGTGAAAAGGAAATATTAATACCTGCTTCATAGATTTATATAGGAATTAACTATATTATGAATATGCCTCATAGATTTATATAGGAATTAACTATAATATGCCTAGAATAGTTGTAAGCACATAGTAGGCTCTTGATTTTGTTTTGTTTTATTTTTTGAGATTGAGTTTTGTTCTTGTTGCCTAGGCCGGGGTGCAATGGTGCAATCTTGGCTAACTGCAACCTCTGCCTCCTGGGCTCAAGTGATTCTTGTGCCTCAGCCTTCCGAGTGGCTGGGATTATAGGTGCCCACCACCACTCCTGGCTAATTGTTTGTGTTTTTAATGGAGACAGGGTTTCACCATGTTGGCCAAGCTGTTCTCGAACTCCTGACCTCAGGAGAAGCCTTGGCCTCCCAAAGTGCTGGGATTACAGGTGTGAGCCACTGTGCCCAGCTAGGCTCTTATTATTATTGTTATTATTATTGTATAAATCAGTGACATATTTTCCTGAAATTGCTCTTTAGTTTACAATAAACTCTTAGATGTTTTTTGTTTAACTGTCTTCCAGTTTACCAGATTTCCTGGGCATAATCTGCTGCTAAAGCCCATCTATTAAGTGCTTAATTTTAGTTATTTTTCTGGTCCGGAATTTCCATTTTATTTCTTTTTAGTTTATAATTCTCCAGTGAAATTCCCAATGTAAAAAAGAAATCTATATTTGCCATCTTCTCCTCTAATGTTAACCATAGCTTATAAAGACTTTAAGTAATTCCAATATCTGGATCAATTCTGTCATTTGCTGTTTTGTCTTATTGTTTGGGTATATCTCTTGTAATGCCAAAATTTGATTAAATATCTGACAGCTACAAAAGGCTTCAGATGATATTAGTTATCTCTGTTCAGAGAGGCCTTACCCTGTCTGCCAATATGGTGATAGAAGGAGGGAAGGGAGCAGAGAGAGAGAGAATGTGTGAGAGAGAGAGAGAGAGAGAGAGTGTGTGTGTGTGTGTGGGGGGGTGGGTGTACGCGTGTGTGTTTGTGTGCACGTGGGGTGGTATTGGTGGGTGCTCATCTTAGACATGCACAGAGATACAGTTCTGGTAAGGATCAGACTACCTCTGGTTTGCATTACTTTTAAGACACAGCCTTAATACAAAAACTAGCCAGGCATGGTGGCACACGCCTGTAGACCCAGCTACTTGGGGGGCTGAGGTAGGGAAATTGCTTGAATCAGGGTGGTAGAGGTTGTAGTGAGCCAAGATTGCACCACTGCACTCCAGCCTGGAGACAGAGTGAGACTCCTCAAAAAAAAAAAAAATTTTTTTTTTAATTAAAAAAAGACACAGCCTTGGCCTGGCACTGGCTCACACCTGTAATCCAGCACTTTGGGAGGCTGAGGCAGGAAGATCACTTGAGGTCAGGGATTCAAGACCTGCCTAGGCAGCATGGTGAAGCCTTGTCTCTCCTAAAAATACAAAAAATTAGCCAGGCGTGGTGGTGGGTACCTGTAATCCCAGCTACTTGGGAGGCTGAGGCAGGGGAATTGCTTGAACCCGGGAGAAGGAGGCTGCGGTGAGCCCAGATTGTGCCGCTGCACTCCAGCCTGGGCAATAGAGCAAGACTCTATCTCAAAAAAAAAAAAAAAAAAAAAAAAAGACGTAGTCTTCCAGATAATCCATGAAAGACGCTGGGAGTGTTTAACAGTTCTCTTATTCTGGTGGAACCTGCCTGGACTCTAATTCTCTCTCCTTAGTACTCTGGGCTGCTGAAATATTTACTTTGCTTTTTCAAAGTTTCCTGATTATCTTTTCAGCCTCCCGTGCCATATTGCTTTGGAACTCAGGATATGTCCTTGCAGGGAAATCCTGCCCTGATCAGGCTCTGCTCATCATGTGGTTCAGCTTTGTCGGTCCTCCCACATTCAAAGCCTAAGACCCTGAATCATCATGTTTTATAAGTAAAAGACAACAAGGACAAAAGGCACTTTGTGTACATTTTGAAAGAGTGTGATTCTCTTTCTCTAGGCAGAAGATGTTCCCTCTCACTCCTTAGTTCTTTGCATCTAGTCTTACTGTGTCATCTTTCCTGATCAGCCTCTATGCTGTGTATACACACACACACACACACACACACATACGGAGACACACACACACAAGTTTGTACTCAGTAATTCTAATGTAAATGGGCAGAAGGGCTTTGAGTTGAACACACTTTCAGAACCACCTTATAAAAACTCACTGGTCTGACCGGGCGTGGTGGCTCAAGCCAGTAATCCCAGCACTGTGGGAGGCTGAGGCGGGTGGATCACGAGGTCAAGAGATCGAGACCATCCTGGTCAACATGGTGAAATCCCGTCTCTACTAAAAAAATACAAAAAATTGGCCGGGCACGGTGGCTCAAGCCGGTAATCCCAGCACTGTGGGAGGCCGAGGCAGGTGGATCACGAGGTCAAGAGATCGAGACCATCCTGGTCAACATGGTGAAACCCCGTCTCTACTAAAAATACAAAAAATTAGCTGGGCATGGTGGCGCATGCCTGTAATCCCAGCTACTCAGGAGGCTGGGGCAGGAGAATTGCCTGAACCCAGGAGGCAGAGGTTGCGGTGAGCCGAGATCGCGCCATTGCACTCCAGCCTGGGTAACAAGAGCGAAACTCTGTCTCAAAAAAAAAAAACAAAAAAAAACTCACTGGTCCATTTGGCTGTTCATTTATTCATCAAATATGTATTATATGCATTCTGCTAGGAATGCTACTGGGTTCTAGGGTTCCAGAAGAGAAGAAAGCAGGAAGAAAAATCCCTGTCCTGTAGAACTTATATTTTAATGGGAGGAGGCCAAAAATAAATAAGCTATACTGTATAGGTGATAACGTGCCATGAAGAATATTAAAACAGGGAAGATAGGGAATTCAGGAGAGAGGGGTTAGTTTACAGGTTTAGATATGTTGGTCAGGGAAGGCTTAAGAAAGTAACGTTTGGGCTGGGCGTGGTGGCTCATGCCTGTAATCCCAGCACGTTGGGAGGCTGAGGTGAGCAAATCACAAGGTCAGGAGTTTGACACCAGCCTGGCCAACATGGTGAAACCCCATCTCTACTAAAAATATAAAAATTAACTGGGCATGGTAGTGGGCGCCTATAATCCCAGCTCCTCGGGAGGCTGAGGCAGGAGCATTGCTTGAACCCTGCAGGTGGAGGTTGAAGTGAGCTGAGATTGTGCCACTGCACTCCAGTCTGGGTGACAGAACAAGACTCCGTCTCAAAAAAACAAAGTAACATTTGATGAAATGCTTTTGGCTGTAAAATAACTGACCTAATTTTTTCTCTAAATAATAACAATAATAATTGTGTTGTAGAATACTAAATAGAAATATATTTCATATGTACCTTAATATAGCTCAGTGCCAAGATATAAGAAATGTCCAATAAATGGTAGCTTTGTTTCCAGTTACATGCCTCTAACGCTTTTAAACTGACTTTTCAAAGGCCTTTTTCTTTTAATATGCTTTTTAAAATTAACATTTAATTAATTGAAATTTTGTTGTGGCAAAAAGTTGCTTTTCTTCCCTATTTTCTGCACTGGAGTGAAAAAGAGTCCCCCACAATTGCATTATTCTCTTTTCATATTCAGTTGTTAGCTACATATTTGTATATTTGCAGTCAGTATTACCTGACTTTTGTTTTGGGGGGCGTGTGTGTGTGTGTATGCGTGTGTGTGTGTGTGCGTGTGCGTGTGTGTATGCGAGATAGAAGGGATGTATAGTTTTTCCATGTAACATTATCATATATTTTTACATTTTTCTCCATTAATTTCTTATTAAATGTCCACAGAATTTTTCTTCATTTTCATCAGCTACGATTTTTGAAAATCCTCTTATAACTGGAAATTTGCATCTTAGTTCAGCAGCTACTAATTTCCCCCTACAATATGTAAGGGAGATTTTAACTAACCAGTCAAAACTGATTTCACAGACAGGCGGATACTAAAGGTTGCCTAGGTTGAATGACTTGACCAAAATTATACAACTAGATGGTAGCAGAGGCAGGTTGTAGCTTAGAGTGCATCCGTTCTGAACTGTTTACTGAGCTCCTACTCTGTGCCAGACACTGTGCTACCATTTGTGGGATGCAGAACCGAAAGGGTCCTTGCTCTCATAGAGCTTAGATTCTGGGATTGTATAGGGGCGTGGTAATAGACAAATAAAAAATAACCTGATAAGATAGTTGTAGATTGTAAGAAGTGCTGCAAATGATTGAATAGTAAATTGAGCGGGGTGAGGGACACTTTAGAGAAGGAGCCAGGGAAAGCCTTTCTGAGCCCAGGCTTGAAAGATAAGAATGTGTTGAGCTGGGGAAAAGAGGAGCAGCAGGTATAATAGCTCTGCCTTGGGAAAGGGCTGGTATGTTGGGGAACAGAAGTTGTTTCTTTCAGAGTGTCTGGGCCAAACTCAGTAAAGAGCAGAATATTGTTAAATGGTGCTGAGAGGAAGACTAGGTGTTAAAGGGCCTTGGGAGCCACGGTGATATGTGTGGACTTTATCTTCAGTGACAGGTAACACCAGTGGGAGGTTCTGAGCAGGGATGTGTCTAAGATCTGAGGCCCAGGCTGGAGGTTTTTCCTCTGTCTCATCAGCTTTCTGATTAGAACAATTATGTTTCTATGGGTCTAGCTGGTTTTAGATGGTTGCCATCCCATGGCCACCACTCTTGAAGGGATGATTCCAGAAGCATCTTCATGACTGGGTGGGGTGGCTTATGCATATAATTTCCGCGCTTTGGGAGGCTGAGGCAGGAGGATCTTGAGACCAGGAGTTCAAGACTGAACTGGTCAACATAGGAAGACCCTGTCTCTATATTAAAAAAAAAAAAAAAAAAAAGAAGCATCTTCATATATTATGGGCTAATGTTAATAGATAAGATTTTCTTCTGAGGTGGGTGGAGTTGTGGAGAAAGAGGGAGGTGAAAGCTATTTACAATGATTTAAGCATTAACTGCACTGCTTCTAGGAAGCTGTTAATCATGACACCAGAACAGTTTTCCCGCATCTAGGGAGACTTGCACTTTCAGGGATGGCTTTCTTGGCAAGTGTTTACTATTAAGATAATCACAGCTCTATGAGGGAGAAGCATTAAGCTCATTCTAGTGACCTTTCTGCCGGCCATCAATTGTAATACGAAGTGAGCATCAGTAATGTCGCTTGCGTGGAAAACAAAAACACCAGGTCCTGTTCTCTGGTTTTGACAAAACAGATTGACAGATTTCACCTTATTTCTCTCTTGAGTTATATTTCTTGACCCAGAGAACATTAAAATGTGGTTTTCCCCCCCACCACTTTATAATGAACAAACATAATTTTAAAGTCAAGTGGGATGTACTGGGCTTTCCAAGAGTTATAGCGGAGGTTACTGTTCAGTTACCAGGGCCGGTTCTTTGCTTTAAACATATTTTCTCTTGTATTTCTAACGGTAACCTTATTGGTCAGCAAGCATTTCCTCCTTCTCATTTTTAATATGGGAAAATTGAGTGTCAGGCAGGTAAAGCAATTTACCCAAGATCATAGGCAGCTAGAAAGGCGGTGGAATTAGGAAACAAATCATGTGCTCACTTAGGCAGCACGTATACTAAAACTGGAATGATACAGAGATTAGCCTGGCCCCTGTGCAAGGATGACGCGCAAACGCGTGAAGTGTTCCAGAACTATTAAAAAAGTAAATTTATAAAAAAATTTTCATAAAAAGGAAACAAATCAAGGGTTATCTGGCTTCTAAGCTTGCCGCATTCTTTTTTTTTCTTTTAAATTTTAAATAGATAATATATGCACAAGACATAGAATTTAAAATGTATAGAAATATGTACTGCAAAAGGTCATTTGTTCTCCCACCCCATTCCTTTCATTCACGGAAGCAATGCTGTTATCAGTTCTCAAGCATGTAATTTTATACTTTGCTGTTCTCTTTTTAAGTGGCGCACGTAAGACACAGAATCAAATAACCCTATAGTAGCAGTGGTTACCTACTAGTGCAGATGGCATATGAGAAACATCAGAGGAGCTTTTTCTTTTTCTTCCTTTTTTTTTTTTTTTGAGACAGAGTCTCACTCTGTCACCTAGGCTGGAGTGCAATGACTTGATCTTGGCTCACTGCAATTTCCGCCTCCCGGGTTCAAGTGATCCTCCTGCCTCAGCCTCCAAAGTAGTTGGGATTACAGGTGTGTACCACCAGGCCCCGCTAATTTTTGTATTTTTAGTAGAGATGGGGTTTCACCAGGTTGGCCAGGCTGGTCTTGAGCTCCTGACCTGGGGTGATCCACCCGCCTTGGCCTTCCAAAGTGCTGGGATTACAGGCATGGGCCACCACATCTGGCCCAAAGCAGCTGTTTCAAAACACAGATGTGAGAATGCCCTATTTTATTCCTCCTTGCCAATACTCTGATTCTGTAGGTTTGGAGAGAGGTTCTTAAAGGAATTTTGATTCCTTTCTTGCCTCACTCCATAGAGAATTATTATTCAGATGTTGCTAAAATGACTGATATGTGTTCAAGAAGGATATTACTTCCTCAAGACAGATGGAGGCTTATTGGTAGGATGCCATTTGAACTGTACTCTGAAGACTAGATCTGGAGTACAAATGGGTACAGTGGATATTTCAGGTGAAGGCACTACCGTGAGCATAGGTAAGGGGAGGAAGTCAAATACAAAGTGTTAGATCAAATATCAAAAACTTAGATATTTCACGTGGGTCAGACAGGAAACATAAATGATATCTAAAATGCTAAATAGCAACTGATGCTTGACCTTGGTGTTAGGTGACTGAAGAGATCTTTCAATATACTGCTGTACAGCAGAGTAACTGTTACACATTTTTTGAACATTCTGAATTAAAATTTTGGAGGGTCCCAGGTGTGGTGGCTCATGCCTATAATCCCAGCACTTTGGGAAGTCGAGGTATGTAGATCACCTAAGGTCAGGAGTTCGAGACCGCCTGACCAACATGGTGAAAATACATATTTACTAAAAATACAAAAATTAGCTGGACATGGTGGCATGCACCTGTAATCCCAGCTGCTGGGGAGGCTAAGGCAGAAGAATCGCTTGTACCTGGGAGGCGGAGGTTGCAGTGAGCTGAGATTGTGCCATTGCATTCTGGCCTGGGCAACAAGAGCGCAACTCTGTCTCAAAAAAATTTAAAAAAATAAAAAATAAATAAAATTTTGGAAGGGTGAGGAAAACAAATATAAATAAAGCTCTAATGGACAATTGATTGTCTTGTATAACCTCTGAGGAGCACAACTAAGTTCACAGGCCACCGTGCTTGTGGTTCACCATTACTTTAAACTTGTAGCCTCATTCTTGAAAGTTTATTTTTAAAATTTATGGTAAATTTAGTAACTCCCTAATCTTTAAACATAAATGGCTATTTAATACTTTGCGTATGAGAGTTACTAGAACCAGTCATGGGGTTCTTTCTGTTCTATTTTATGTGGAGTTCAACATTTTTGGAGAATCCTCCTCCATCCCACTGACACATTTTTGAAGAATTCCTTTCCAGAAGTTTCTTCTCCCCCTGATGCGCTGTCATTTATATTCCCACTTAAACATTTTGATATCTTGTTTTAGTGTCCTAAAAGTAAAGCTTTTAGGATTGTGCAAAATGAATGAGCTGCAGTTTGTTTCATGATAAGTCTTGCCACTTGCAGGTAGAAGACCTCAATCCTTCCTGATCTCATTTGATCTTGGTCATTTTTACACAGACAATAAAGCACATCATGGTCACACTTCCCTTTGATGCATGTCCTTGTATCCTTTACTTATATCAGGATCATGAAAATCCTGTTGCTCATTAACTTTGTCAGTTTAAATAGAACCCCTCACAAAGCACGTTGAATAAGCATCCGAAAGCATGACATGCAGCGGTGTATGGAGGCGCCAATCACGTGTTTCACCTACTCTGTCATTTCGGTACTTTCCGCTCCCTAAGAATGCCACATACTGAAAGAGGTGGACAACTGAAGGAGATAGATTCAACGCTTGATTTGTTGAGTTGCTAAATGCCCCTGGGACAGGTAATTAAACAGTCCTGCTCCCGCAGAGAAGCCTGTAGCAATGTAACATGAAATCATAGAAACCCAGCTGTACTCAGGTTTAGATTCAGAACTAATTTTAGGTAGGCGTCCTTCAGATTGACAGATTTAGTAAACATCATTTCTGGTTTATTTGTTCAGCTTGATTGAAGATAGAGCATGTGTGTTTTGCTCACCATTTAAGTTTGCTAGGGAGCCTGTGGTGTTTACAGCTATCTGGGGGAATAGCCTAGGAGGCACAGCCCATGTCTGGAGGGCATGGGATGACATGGGTGAGCCTCTGTGAATCCTGATTCCAGCTGTTCCATGGAGGTGGGAATGGGGGTCATCATGTGAACAGATTCGGATTGGAAGGGGATTGGAACCATTTCTTGCCTTAACTCTTTTATCTTGGATGAGGGCATATTATTATGTAAGTAGCAAAGATCTCTGTGTGTATAGCGGGATCTTTGTTTTAATTTGGGCACTTATTTCTATGCAGAAGTTGTTACCACCATTTACTCATTTGCTCAAACCAGAAATTTAGCAATTATCCTTTTTGCTCACCTCCCACAAGCCATCCCCCAGTAGGCTTTTTTGTAGGGCTGACTCACTGTTATCCCTCAAGTCTCACCTTAAGTGTCCCCTTCAATGTGGAGCCTCCTCTGACCAACTTTCCAAAATGGCCTCAACCACAGGTGCTCTGTTGCCACGACCCTGATTACTTCCTTGTAGCACTTCTCACAGTTAGTAACTGCTTGTTTGTTTTTTACACAATGGTCATACATTCCTTGGATGCATTTCCTTGTATTCCGTGCTTATCATATCAGAACTGGGGTAATCCTGCTGCTTGTTGGTTGGCTGGTTATTTATGTATTTGCTTTGTCCACTTACCTTTTTGCCTATTTATTATCTGTCTGCCATGCTGGGTGTTAGTTCTAGGGGGGCAAAGACTTCATCTTGTATTTCCAGCTTACAGCCCAATGTCTTGCCCATAGTTTGTACCCTGTACATATATGCTGGATATCTTGTCCAAACTATATCACAGATCCGTGGTATGCTGGCAAGTTTCTAGCTCTCAAAAAGAAAACAACATCAAAAAAAGGCAGCTCCAATTTGTAGCATGTACAAATATCTGTGGTGTAAATACTGCCACCATGGCAGGTATGAAGCTACCAAGATGGCATCACTGATCAGTGAGTTGAGAGGCAATGCACAGTAGCACTTCATTGCTGCAGGCCTCTCTGCAGAAGTAGAGCTGTTTAATTACCTGTCCCACATGCATTTAGCAGCTAACCAAATCAAGCATTTCATGTGTCTCGTTCAGATGTCCACCCCTCAGTATTCTTTGAGTTCTGATAGAGAGTGTTCCTCTCTGTACAGATATAGTAGATATAAATCACTTCATGAACATAGCTATTAGTAAAAGAGTGAAAAATAATTAGGAAGTGATGGATTTTGAGTATTTGTTACATTTATTTTTATTAATTGTAACTTTATATGGTTTAATTTTTCATGATAGCTGTGCTTAACCACTGACTTGCAAAATCACTGAGAATTGAATAGTCTGCTCTCAAGCCAGTATAAGCCCCAGCACCACACTGGGGATGAGCTATGGTGGATCCACTGGCACCTCTCTGCCCTATCGCATCTGGCTCATAAACAAGGAAGGAAGACAGTTGGCAGAGATGGGTGGTAAATTGTTAATTCAGGAACATTTCTCTGAAAGCTTTTCCTTACCTCCTCTAGACGTCCTGCTACATGACACTAATATCTCTTTAGCGTATCCGTACCCATGATTTGATACGATGACAAGAGAATGAAGTGGCAGCAGTGAGGAAGTGAGAAAGCACGGACAGGGAACAGGAAGAAAAACACTCTTCACCTTCCATTTAGAGAACTAGAACATCTTCTTGACAGAGATGGTTGTAGATCCTGAAGTGCTTAGGGATCAGGAGCATTTGATCTTCAGGAAATTTCCAGAGCTGGAAGTCCCTCATGCCTTCACTGAGGTCTTAGCCAGACTCCTTGCCACTGCACGTTTATCTGCATGTCTATAGCGGGACAGAAGTGAGCCTCGGATGGTGTCTGAAGCAAGGCCTGTGGCACTCTGGGGACTGAAAGCAGAAGACGGAGGGAGGTGGCAAGCTCAGGAATAGAGGATCACAGAGAATAGGAAGAGAGCCACATGGTGGATGCACTGCCACCCTGTGGAGGGTGTTCTCCTTATAAATTGTTGTTAGAGGTAGGTCTGGTATCTTTAGGTATCAGACTATTGATACAGGAACTGTCAATCATAATGAGTATCATTTACCGTATTTGAGATTATAAGGCCACAATGACAAATCATTTGTCTGTCTTTGAAAGTCAGGGGAATGGAGTTTGGTGAATGCCCTTGACCATTACAACCAATAAACATAAGTAGAACTAAGACACTCATCTCTTTACTCGACATTGGCTAGAGCTTCTCAGCTCTTGACTCATATCTTAGCCCATACGAACCCTCATAGACCTAGAATGGGTAAATGATTGCCTTTCCCAAATAGGAAATGTTTTCACTTAAATTGGCTAGATGGAAAGGAGCATCTTAGATGAGGCACTATCTTTCATGGATTGATTCAAATAACATTTAATGAACCCATGTTTAGTGTGGGGTACTGTTCCAGGGCTGAGGTTATAGAGATTAGAGGCACAAACTCTCCATTCAACTAAGGGGTGGAGGAGGGACAATCAAGAAACTAGGAATTCTCAACATGGTGAAACCCTGTCTCTAGTAAAAATACAAAAAAATTAGCTGGGCGTGGTGGTGCTTGCCTGTTGGAAAGCTGAGGTGCGAGAATTGCTTGAACCCCGGAGGTGGAGGTTCCAGTGAGCTGAGATTGCACCATTGTACTCCTGCACTCCAGCCTAGGCAACACAGTGAGACTGTGTCTCAAAAAAAAAAAAGAAATTCTAAGCCTAGTATGTTGTGAGCTATGATGGAGAGGTGCACAGGATGGTCTTGAACCCCAGATGGAGGCATCAGGGCTTCCTGCCATGGTATTTAAGTGTGAGTAGAAGTTAATTAGATAATAAAGGAAAGTTAGGTTGTTCTGGGGAATGGGGAGCCCCACAGAAAAGTGAAACACAGCATACATACTGGGGACTACCAGAAGTGTGGACTGGACTGGAGCTTAGAATTGAAGGTAAGACTGTATACTTCCATCTCTTCATTTCTAGGGAATCTGGAAAGAAAAGAGGAGCAAGAACAAGATGACCAATGACTTCATAATTTTACCTGACACTAGTTTTCCCATTATTGTCTTCTTTTACGATTTTGGTGATCCGATTTAAGAGGTGGAGTTTTTCACTTCAAAATAGCACTGGATGGAGGACGAACAGAAGGATGTGTCGTCATGTTTGATCATTGCTTTGTGTGTTGCCACAGCTGCTGCCTATTCACACTCTGAGGCTTGGTGTGGAAGTGGACTCCTTTGATGGGCACCATTATATTTCTTCAATCGTTCCTGGTGGTCCTGTTGATACATTGGGTCTCCTACAGCCAGAAGATGAGCTGCTTGAGGTAAAATTTATGGGGAAAGAAAGACACAGACAGAAATTTTTAAGTTTCAGAAAAATGTGTTGTCATCACAAATCTCCTGAGTTATAGTGTCACCAATGCCAAGGTAATGTGAACCTCTTAGATTGAAAAAAAAAAAAAATGAACAGCTTACTGGATGATAAAGAAGTAGCTTTGCTTCAGTTCATTTTCCCCATCTTTGGGACTCCTGAGATGTTCTTTATTTAAATGAATGACTAGGAAAGAAATTTAGTGTAGTATATTATATTCTTTTTTTAGCAGAATTTGAATCCCTGAGCCTTGTTGCTGCATGTAGCCTCATTTATTTACAGGATTTATTACTTCTTTTTTTTTTTTTTTTGAGACAGAGTCCTGCTCTGTTGCCCAAGCTAGAGTGCAGTGCTGTGATCTCCTCCCTGGTTCAAGTGATTCTCCTGCCTCAGCCTCCTGAGTAGCTGGGAGTACAGGCGCCCACAATCATGCCCAGCTAATTTTTGTATTTTCGGTAAAGACAGGGTTTCACCATCTTGGCCAGGCTGGTCTCAAACTCCTGATCTTGTGATCCACCTGCCTCGGCCTCCCGAAGTGCTAGGATTACAGGTGTGAACCACTGTGCCCAGCCTATTGATTATTTCTAACCTCAGGCATACTGGTTTTCACATTTTCTCCTTGGGATGTCTCCCTCAAAATGGCAGCCTCTATTGAGCTTGCCTAGGCTCTCCAGCTTCTCTCTTTAGTCAAAGCAGTTCTAGAGCACCTATGCTTTGAAAGGACTTTCTTGAGAGGAAAGGTCTTGGAGAAAGGTCACACAAAACGACTGCATAGAAGAGGGTTCTCCCAAGAGTTAGGTTACACAAGACGCCCTAAGTTGGATTCAGTAGATTCAACTTAGTAGCTTTAGCCAAGATCAGAATCCCATGGGCCCTGATTTTAGAGTTTTTTTTTTTTTTCTAAAATTTATGTTTGCTCACAGTGAAATGACAGGGATAGCAAGTAGGTCTTATGTTGGGTGCAACTGCAATTTATTAGTAGTGTGTAGCCACCTAAAGGAGTATAAAGGGAGGGATTCTGGTTGAATTTCAATTTCAGAGGGAAAAGTGCTATGACTAGTTATCAAATTCTGTCATAAGCATGGGAAGGTAGGGTATTGGAGTCCTGTTGTAAGATGTAGTAAGTTGCTTATTTTTAGAGGTATTCAAGGGAATGGTATTGGGCTTCTTATTTATTTATATATAATAAAACAGATTCATGCCCTGTTTTATTAGAAGAATTATGCTTTCTTTTTGGTCTTTCTCTTATTGGCTGGGCATGGGCATATCTTTGTGGATATCATCCGTGATAATTTGTAGATTGAAGACCATTGCTGTAGTATATAGTTATTAGGTGTTAAGAAATGAGATACATTTATTTGGGATAAGTGGAGGTATGAGTATAACCAATTTAGTTCATTTTTTTTCTTTCCTTTTTTGTTTTTAAGAGACAGGGTTTCACCATGTTGGCCAGGATGGTCTCGAACTCCTGACCTCATTATCCGCCCACCTCGGCCTCCCAAAGTGCTGGGATTACAGGCTTGAGCCACCGTGCCCAGCTGTTTTTTTTCTTTTACTTTTGCTTTTTTTTTTTTTTTGAGATGGGGTCTGGCTAGGTTGCCCAAGCTGGTCTCGAACTCCTGAACTCTAATAATCCACTCACCTCAGTCTCCCAAATTGCTGGGATTACATGTGTGAGCCACTGCTCTCGGTCTACTGTTTTGTTTTGTTTTTTTAATAGCAAAATATATATAACATGAAATTTATCATTTAACCTTTTTTCCTTTTTTTTTTAAATTGCATTTTAGGTTTTGGGGTACATGTGAAGAACATGCAAGATTGTTGCATAGGTACACACGTGGCAGTGTGATTTGCTGCCTTCCTCCCCTTCACCTATATCTGGCATTTCTCCCCATGCTATCTCTCCCCACCTCCCCACCCGCCACTGTCCCTCCCCTGTTTCCCCCCAACAGACCCCAGTGTGTGATGCTCCCCTCCCTGTGTCCATGTGTTCTTATTGTTCAACACCCGCCTATGAGTGAGAACATGTGGTGTTTGATTTTCTGTTCTTGTGTCAGTTTGCTGAGAATGATGGTTTCCAGGTTCATCCGTGTCCCTACAATGGACACGAACTCATCATTTTTGATGGCTGAATAATATTCCATGGTGTATATGTGCCACATTTTCCCTGTCCAGTCTATCATCGATGGGCATTTGGGTTGGTTCCAGGTCTTTGCTGCAGTGTAACAGTGCTGCAGTGAACATTCGTGTGCATGTGTCCTTATAGTAGAAAGATTTTTAATCCTTTGGATATATACCCAGTAATGGGATTGCTGGGTCAAATGGAATTTCTATTTCTAGGTCCTTGAGAAATCGCCACACTGTCTTCCACAATGGTTGAGCTAATTTACACTCCCACCAACAGTGTAAAAGTGTTCCTATTTCTCCACATCCTCTCCAGCATCTCTTGTCTCCAGATTTTTTAATGCTCGCCATTCTAACTGGCGTGAGGTGGTATCTCAATGCGGTTTTGATTTGCATTTCTCAATAACCAGTGATGATGAGCATTTTTTCATATGTTTGTTGGCCTCATATATGTCTTCTTTTGTAAAGTGTCTGTTCATATCCTTCTCTCACTTTTGAATGGGCTTGTTTGTTTTTTTCTTATAGATCTCTTTTACTTCTTTGTAAATTATGGATATCAGCTCTTTGTCAGATGGGTAGACTGCAAAAATTTTTTCCCATTCTGTTGGTTGCCAATTCACTCTAATGACTTTCTTTTGCTGTGCAGAAGCTGTGGAGTTTGATTAGGTCCCATTTGTCTATTTTGGTTTTTGTTGCCAATGCTTTTGGTGTTTTGGTCATGAAGTCCTTGCCTACACCTATGTCCTGAATGGTTTGGCCTAGATTTTCTTCTAGGGTTTTTATGGTGTTAGGTCTTATGTTTAAGTTTTTAATCCATCTGGAGTTAATTTTAGTGTAAGGTGTCAGAAAGGGGTCCAGTTTCTGCTTTCTGCACATGGCTAGCCAGTTTTCCCAACACCATTTATTAAACAGGGAATCCTTTCCCATTGCTTGTTTTTGTCAGGTTTGTCAAAGATCGGTTGGTTGTAGATGTGTTGTGTTGCCTCCGAGGCCTCTGTTCTGTTCCATTGGTCTATATCTCTGTTTTGGTACCAGTACCATGCTGTTTTGGTTACTGTCCTTTTTTTTTTTTTTTTTTAAGAGTCTCACTGTGTTGCCCAGGCTGGATTGCAGTGGCATGGTCATAGCTTACTGCAGCATCAAATTCCTGGGCTCAAGCAATCTTCCCACCTCAACCTCCTGAGTAGCTAGGACCATAGCTATGCGCCACCATGCCCAGCTCATGTTTTAGCTTTTTTGTAGAGACAGGGTTTCGCTATTTTGCCCAGGCTGGTCTTGAACTCCTGGCCTCCAGCAATTCTGCTATCTTGGCCTCCCATAGTACTGGAATTGCAGGCACAAGTCACCATGCCTGGCCCATTTTAACCATTTTTAAGTGTGAAATTTGGTGGTATTCAGTGTAAATCACTACTAGTCTGTGGTAGGTACTAAAGAAATGTTGGTTGGATCACAATAGAGCAAGTACAGGTGATCCCAGCCATCAGCTGAATTCTGTATGCTTTAGTCAAGACTAGGCTCCCATGGGCCTACAACCTTGTAATAGAAGGTGTTATAATAAGGTAGTGTGAAGATTTTTTGAATTCTTAAATATAGATACCTAGTGAAAGAACTTGGGATAAAAAAAGAAGCACAGGTTTGGAGTAAGAAAAGCTGCTTTTGGTCCGAACTGCCGCAGGTTAGCTGTGTGTCCCTTTTCTTGTCACTTAACTTTTTTGAGAATCAGTTCCTTCATCAATGCCTCCTTCACTATGCCTTTGTAAGGATCTGATGAAATACCATCCATGTAAATTATAAAGCATTATCTCATTGTGGGGTATTGGCAACATTATCGCTGTGAAGAAGGCATATTAACAAGCCTTATGGGCTGGGATGAGGGTTCGATGTGGTAAAATAGTGGGGCAGCACTCGTGCAGTGTTCTGTACTCTGAAGTGTGTATGTGTGTGCATTTTCCGGTCAAAAAGTCAGGATAAAACAGGACTAAGGAGGGTCTGAAGTCTAAGGACCTTGAAAAATACTGCAAATTCTAAAATAAAAATTAGCTTCTTCTGAATAACCAAAAATACAAAATTAAAAAATCTCAGTACAGTTAGCCAAATAAACTCCTGAACTCAAAGTGTGTGTGTTTGTTTGTGTATGTGTGTGTTTAATGTACTCCTTAGAGCTTAAAACCAGAAACACAAATATGCTTTGGGGTTAGAACACTGTGCCAAGTCTCAGCCCAGAACAGCTATTTACAGCAGCTGTAAATCCCCCTAAATAGGAATTGGTAATGGGAAATGTGACCAGTCCCTTTAGCAGGGAGTGGTGAGGAGGACCAACAGGCACTGCTATAATAATTGGAGACAATTCAAATGAATAAGTAATGAGATAAATAAATATTTAAAGGTACTCCAAGATAAAAACCCAGAAGTGACTTTCTAATTTGTTGAAGTGAAACACAAACTCATACTCATGTATGGGTAGAATTCTTGCTTTGATTCTATCTACTTGCTTTTTTGTGTGTGTAAGTTACTACCCATTTAGCTGACTCTAGAACTTTGTGCACTTGTGACACCAGTTGAAATCATGGATACGGTATGGCCAGTGATGGGTTCCTGCCCGCCTCTTGTTATGTAAAGGCTGACTTGCAGTTATTCCAAGGAAAAACCTTTCATCAGCTGTTGAGCTTGCTGTCCCCTAGACCTCTTCATTTGTCATGAAGACTTTCCAGTAGAGCTCGCTTCCTAAAGTGCATATGGGTCTCTTTACCTTGTGGCAGTTTCTTTGTAAATAATTAAGAGGCAGGGAGAGATGTCTGGCTTGATGGCTAAGTGCTTGATATGTTACAGGCTTGCGAGTGTTTCCCAGGGATGGTTGACCTGAGACTCACCCTACTGCTGAAGGTTTCCAGCAGCCCAGTGTCCTCTTCCTCTCTGGTGCAGTGAAAGATTTGTAGAAGGGCTTCTCCCAGTAAAGTCAGGCTGGCCAGTTATCTGAACATTAGCACGACACCTATTAGAAATTAATGCCAGACTAAAAATATCTTTAAAACAAATAATGCTTCTAAATCCTCCTAGGAGGGTAGGAGTCAGATGTGAAAAGATTATTTGTTACCTGGATTCTGTTCATGCCTCAGCTTTTTGGGAGTAGCAGACAGATCAGCTTTTAGAGACCTATAGTTAGAACTGAAAGGACTCTTTGAACTCAAGTCATATATATGAAAAATTAGAATTATTTAGCCAAATCATCTTTGGTGCCAAGTATTATTATTATGCACCAAAAGTAATATGAAGTTTAGATAATTTTTTGTGACAAGGATTAATCGTTAATAAAAAATACTTTTTTCTTTTAAACGTGAGACACTAGCATAAAATTATTTTTAAAATTATTTTTTAAAATAATGTATTGGTTGCTGTATCAGCAGAGCATATAAGAATGTAACTGATGCAAAGGCATGTATATTTCTTTTCAGTGGAAGTTATTTTTTTAGGTTGGTATTAAGAGTGTATGGGATGTGAAAGAATATTGTGGACTGATGTTAAATTTTGACAGCCAACTGTTCTATATTTGTTAGCTATACTTTAAGCAGTAAACAGTTTTTTTTTTTTAACAGCCTTACATTTCTGTAGTGATATTCTTATAAAATGAAAATGCAAAGGAAAACAGTCTTAAAGGACTATATATGCTTATTCAGTGTATTTAAGGAGAGCTGTGTAGAGGTAGGTGAGAGAATATAACATTGGAGTATTGAAAGGAGAAACCATAGTGCTGCAAAAAATTAGGTAGATCCCTTAGCCAGTGAGGGTGTACTCTGCACACATTTTATGCTTTATCCATCAAGATGAGCAAAGATTTAACCTTAGATTTAAAAAATTTTAGGGATTTCTAACATTTCTATTTGCCTATTATTTAATTATAAATAATATGATTAAAGCGAGGCCCTTTGTTTACAGGGAAAATAAAATGATGTCCTATTTTCATTTTGGTAGATCGATATAAATAAGAGATTTTCATTTTTTCACTTGGGGCTGCCTCAACTGTGACTTGTCTCCTTGTCTTCCTAGGTCAATGGCATGCAGCTGTATGGAAAATCTCGCCGAGAAGCAGTCTCCTTTCTTAAAGAAGTGCCACCCCCTTTTACTTTGGTTTGCTGTCGGAGGTTGTTTGATGATGAGGCTTCTGTAGATGAACCAAGGCCCACTGAAACCTCTCTTCCTGAGACAGAGGTACTAAGTGAATATAGTGTGGTTCCCATAGGCATGCCCATTCATCAAAGACGCCCCGAAGACTGTACTACAATATGAAGGGAGAGGAAACCTTCACTCTACCCTTTTGTTGCTTGACTAAGGCAACAGTGCATAGCTTTTCAAATTGTTACTCTTTATTTAAGATCATAAAACTCTTTCCTTGACATGTTGCCAACATTGATGTACATGCATTTTGATTTTAGAGAACCTTTGTTTTTTCACTAATTGCCTGGAGTCATTACTTTTGACTTCTAATTCAGCTCAGTTTGTCTTATATAAGCTTAAGGTGTCGGTAAGGGTTGCAGATCTAATATACTTCCCTCTTTCAGAGCCTTAAAAATATGAATCTCTACGATAAATTTCAAAGTGAGTCTGGAAATTGCCGGTAATCCCTTCAGAAGATAAGAGAATGAAATAACATTTTATAAGCTCTTGGTACTCTTTGTTTTTTTTTTTTAAAGAGCATTATAATTATGAAAAGAGGTTTTTTTTTTGTTTTGTTTTGTTTTGTTTTTTTCTGGTGTTTTTGAAACAGGGTCTCCTCAGGCTGGAGTGCAGTGTTTTGAACATGGCTCATTGTAACCTCGATCTTCTGGGCTCAAGCAATCCTCCCACCTCAGCCTCCCAAGTAACTAGGACCACAGGCACTTGCCACCATACCCAGATAATTAAAACATTTTTTTTTTGTACAGTCAGGGTCTTGCCATACTTCCCAGGGTGGTCTCAAACTCCTGGACTCAAGCAATCCTCCCACCTCAGCCTCCCAAAGTGCTGGGATTACAGGTGTAAGCCACTGTACCTAGCTGGAAGAGTTTTGAGCACATACTTTGCCATCTTATGCTATTGGTAACCTCATCTTTTATGCTATCTTTCCCCCTTTTCAATTTCTTTTAGATCGTAATTCCACTAAACACCAGTTTAGATACATGAGGCCTTCCCTTATACTTAAGTTCTGGATTTCAGTACACATGAACCTAATCCTGCCTTTACTACCTAATAATTGTGAATCTTTGGGCAAATAACTTGACTTTCTGTTCATATTTTTCCTTTGAAAAAATGATGATACTTATCATACTTACCCATCTCATGAGTTTGTGCAAGCAGGAAATGCAGTAATGTATACAAGTTCTGAACACAATGCCTTGCATGTGGGAAGTGCTCAGTGACAGTGGGCTATTGGCTGTTTAAGTCTCCACCAGTCCATCCGTTTTTGTTTTCTTGTGTCCTGAAGTACATGAGAGTCTAACACTGTCTTATAGATACTTCAGTATGTAGTAATCTTGTTTATCCAAGAAGATTGTTAGCTCCTTGTCGGCAAAGGCCATATCGTAAAATTATTTTCTATTTCATAGTGTTTTTATTCTATATTAGGCATATAAGAGGGGCTTGGTAAATTTTTAATTATTGGTTGACTGTTTTTTAAAAAAGTTTAACTTTTATAAAAAAAATTTCAGGCAGGGGACTCAAGTGCCACACTTTTGTGACTTTTGCTATCCTTACCAAAATGAAATATCGGTGGCTGATAAAAATGCCTTTCATCTAATCTTTCAAGGTGTGTAAATCACAAACCCCACTTGCTGACTCTATGCCCCCATCTGTCATGCTTTACCACAATGGTGAACAACAGCTTTGAATTATGCTAAATGTCAACCTTGCTGGCCATTAGTTGATTGCTTTCCATTCTGTAAATACAGGAGTTATGCAGAATTGATTGTATCAAAGTGATATATTTCAGGTTGCAGTATAATATCTCATGCACCTTGAATGCCTTGAAATTTCTATAAACACAGATTTTGTAATTGTATGTGGTTTCTTAACGTCTTGGCTCTTTTTCCATCTTGGCATCTTTTTTCATTTCTCCTAATACCATCTTATGTTCTTAAACCCTATCTGGTTAGGCAGCACAGCCAAAATTCTAATACTTATTAATCAGTGAGAGTATTAAATACCCCAGTAAAACATCAATCATGTTGTATTAGCCACTGGAACTTTACTTTTTGTTGGAAGATATAAGTGTTTTCTTTTTAAGTATATCACTTCCACACATTAGACTGAAATATGTAGAGGTTATTGATCCATGACATTTCCACTCATTTCAAGTTTTCAGCTTCAGATTGTTCCCACGTTGAGGTTCAATCCACGGTGGATTGGTTATTGACCACCCATGTCCTGCAGTGACAGTTTAAGATCTGGACCAATCCTAATTTTAAAAATGTTTTTCTACCCCATAGTCGATTGCCCAAAGCCTCCTAGATCTGATAAGCAACTTCAGCAAAGTTTCAGGATTCAAAAATCACTGTAAAAAAATCAGTAACATTTCTTTACACCAGCAACATGCAAGCTGAAAGCCAAATTAGGAATGCAATCCAATTCACAATAGCCACAAAAAGAATAAAATAATAGGAATACAGCTAACCAAAGAGGTGAAAGATGTCTACAATGAGAATTATAAAACACTGCTGATAGAAACCAGAAATGACGCAAATAGAAAACATTCTATGCTCATGGATAGGAAGAATCAATAGTGTTAAAATGGCCATGCTGCCCAAAGCAATTTTTAGATTCAATGCTATTTTTGTGATATTTTTCATGGAATTAGAGAAAAAACTATTGTAAAATTTTTCTAAATTTTAAGGAAATTTGTAGAAAAATTTTTTGGAACCAAAAGAAGAGCTCAAAATAGTTAAAGGAGTCCTAAGCAGAAAGAACAAAGCCTGTGGTATCACACACTCAAATTCCAACTATACTACAAGGCTATAGTAACCAAAACAGCATGGCACTGGTGAAAAAAAAAATAGACACACCAATGGAACAGGTTAGAGAACCCAGAAATAAAGGTGCACATCTACAATCATCTGCTCTTTGACAAAGCCGACAATAATAAGCAATGGGGAATGGACTTCCTATTTGGAAAATGTTGCTGAGAAAACTGGTGACCCATATGCAGAAGATTGAAACTGGACCCCTTCCTTTCACCATATACAAAAATCAACTCAAGATGGATTAAAGATTTAAATGTAAAACCTAAAACTATAAAAACCCTAGAAGAAAACCTAGGAACTACCATTATGGATGTTGGCCTTGGTAGAGATTTCATGATGAAGATTCCAAAAGCAATTGCAACGAAAACGAAAATTGGCAAGTGGGACTTAATTAAACTAAAGAGCTTTTGCATAGCAAAAGAAACTATCGACAGAGTAAACAGGCAACCTACAGAATGAGAGAAAATATTTGCAAACTATGCATCTGACAAAGGTCTAATATCCAGAATCTTTAATAAAGAAGTTAAAACAGCAAGCAAAAACAAACAGCCCCATTAAAAAATGGGCAAAGGACGTGCACAGACACTTCTCAAAAGAAGACATACACGTAGCCAACTATCGTATGAAAAAATGCTTAATATCACTGATCATTAGAGAAATGCAAATCAAAACTATAATGAGATACCATCAGGCCAGTCAGAATGGCCATTATTAAAAAGTTAAAAAATAACAGATGCTGGGGGAGTTGTGGAGAAAAGGAAACACTCAACACTGCTGGTGGGAATGCAAATTAGTTCAGTCACTGTGGAAGCATTTGGAGATTTCTCAAAGAACTTAAAATAGAACTACCATTCAACCCAGCAGTCCCATTACTGTATATATACCCAGAGGAATATAAATTGTTTTACCATAAAGACGCATGTGTGTATTCATCACAGCACTATTCCCAATAGCAAAGGCATGGAAGCAACCTAATACCCATCAACAGTGGACTAGATAAAGAAAATGTGGTACATACACACTGTGGAATACTATGCAGCCATAAAAAAGAATGAAATCATGTTTTTGCAGCAACGTGAATGGAGCCAGAGGTCATTGTCCTAAGTAAATTAATGCAGAAACAGAAAACCAAATACCACATGTTCTCACTTGTAAGTGGGAGCTAAACATTGAGTACACATGGATGCAAAGAAGTGAACAATATATGCTGGGGCCTGCTTGAAGGTAGAGGATAAGGATGAGAAAATTACTTGTCAGGTACCATGGTCATTACCTGGGTGACAAAATAATCTGTGCATTAGACTCCTGTGATACACAATTTACCCATGTAACAAACATGCATACATACCCCTGAACCTAAAATAAATGTTGGAAAGAGTAAATATATACATAAATAGATAAATAAAATAATTTTTCTAGCTAGCAATTTTCCTAATTATAGAGGAGTTTTCCTTTCCCTTTTTTGATTACATTAAATTGATTCTCTTATACAGGTCTTTCAAAATTATGTTTGTAGAGATGATGCATTTTTATTTACTTTGGTCACCCAAAGTTTTAAGAAGCCTGCTTTTAAAAATCATTTACTTGGTACCTTTATTGAGAAAGAGTTTCAAAAGAAACACATTCAAAGATAGGTAATTTTTAATATGTTAAACAGATATTTATTGTGTGCCTACTATGAGCCAGGTATTTATATGGGTTGAGCTGATAACCATGGTAACTCTATGGTATCCCTCTCAGAGTCTCCATTCTAGCTTAGGAGCCAGGAATTTTGTTCATTGCTTGCGCTATAAAAGATAATTTTTGAGCTTTAGATAGAGTATTTTGGGGAATGCCAATCAGATGAAAACAACAGTCCAATGCTATAATTCGTATAAAAACAGAAGGTTTTTTGAAGCAGCTATTCTTCTGCATAGTGGATTTATTGACCCATTCATTTAACTTCCTGGAATTCGATATAGCAGTGACTCTTCTTCCTAAAAAGACAGGGAGTCTAGAATAGAGGGCCTTTCAGGTGTAAAATCAAGAAAAGTGACAAAGGACCTGTATGCTGGGCAGTTGTGCTGTCCTATTTCTTCTAAGGTCAGATTTTCATTATTTCAACTCAGTGATTTTTCTTTATCTTTAGACCTATATGATGTCCAAAGACTTGTATTTTTTTTTTCTCACCTTATTTTCTAGTAAAGTTTTGGAGCTAGCAGAAGTGGTTCCCTGTCTTGCTCCAGCCTGTCTCTGGGTTGACATCTCTTTCTCTGTCTCTCTCTGTAATTATGAATCCAGGTATTGCTACTTACAAATCTTATAAGCTTCTACTTTGTATGATGTTTTCATTTACTTAAATTGCATATTTTTCCTTTTATGCTTCTAATGGGATGACAGAACTCATTGAAGTATAAGAGGTCAGTGTTAATACTTTGAATGAAATAGATTCTTTACATTAATAAAAAACTGTATGAACAATCTGAATTTTTAAGTGCTTGAATTTTTATGAAGATCTTATCCTGGAGTGTGTGTACCCCAGAGCATGCCCCTTCTATAAAGACTAAAAAGAAAACTACGCATGCCAAAGAGAATTCCCAGTTTGAGAAGAAGCTGTGGGATTCTTGATATGTGCATTCTTTTCAGAATTGAAGCATAGTGTTTTGAAGCATTTATCTTCTTTGGTGTTTCAGGTTGACCACAATGTGGATATCAATACTGAAGAAGAAGATGATGGGGAGTTAGCACTGTGGTCTCCCGAAGTCAAGATTGTTGAACTAGTAAAAGATCGTAAAGGTTTGGGATTCAGCATTTTGGATTACCAGGTATAAGAACCTGTATAGAGGTGTTTTCTTTGGAGTGATTGGTTTATGTTAAAGTTATGTGAAGTCATAATTGTTTAAGACACCTATTGACGGCTGGGCGCGGTGGCTCACGCCTGTAATCCCAGCACTTTGGGAAGCCGAGGTGGGTGGATCACCTGAGGTCAGGAGTTCAAGACCGGCCTGGCCATAATCGTGAAACCCCATCTTAAAAAAAAAAAAAAAAAAAAAAAAAAAAAGACACCTATTGACTTAAGCAAAACTGAATCCCAAAGATGGAATATCATACTACTTTCAATTGTTATCTTTAAAATTAGTAGCTCCCTTAGTGAGTAAAGTGATGGATTATATAGGGACTGGACAATAAGGGAAGCAGTAATTATATTTCCATGGGTGCTTTTAGAGATGGGAACTTGATGAACTTGTTTATATGGAGGAATTTTGTTCCTCAGCTTTATTCAGATATATGTCACATACCATAAAAGTCATCCATTTTAAGCATATAGTTCAGTTGTTTTTAGTATATTCACAGAGTTGTGCAACCATCACCACATTCTAATTTTAGAACATCTTCAACACCCAAAAAAGAAATCCCGTACACATTAGCATTTGTTCCCAATTCGTACTCTCCCTCCCTGTCACATGAAGGTTTGTAGTTTAGCTTACCTATTAATTTCAATGTGCTTAAATAAATAGAAATGTTCTTGGTCAAGTCTTATATTGCATTTATATTAATACGTAATAGCTATGTATTTATATACTTATAGCTACTCCAATTATAACTAGGGTAAAGTTACTGATACATTTGGGGGAGGGAGATGTAGAAGGTCACAACAAGACATCTATATGTTATACAATTCTACCAGTTACTGTCATTTATTTAGACTGCTGATTATTTGGGAAAATTAAAATTGTTGCCAAGAAATCTCTTAACTTTTAAGATGCATATTTTACTACTTTAGTGCTCCCTAAACACATTGTGGTTTAGTAAAGCAGAATGTACTCTATTAAAGCACATAAAATGCCAAGTGATATTAAAAAATCAATTCTTTTTTTTAATATAATAAGGCAATCAGGGATAGATTAAAAGAAAAATAGTTTGAGTATTATATAGGAATATTAAATTCTATTTTTTTTTTTTTTTTTTGAGATGGAAGTCTTGTTCTGTCACCCAGGCTATTGTGCAGTGGAACTATCTCAGCTCACTACAACCTCCATCTCCCGGGTTCAAGTGATTCTCCTGCCTCAGCCTCCTGAGCAGCTGGGATTACAGGCATCTGCCACCACGCCTGGCTAATTTTTGTATTTTTAGTAGAGACAGGGTTTTACCATGTTGGCTAGGCTGGTCTTGAACTACTGACCTCAAGTGATCTGCCTGCTTTGGTCTCCCAGAGTGCTGGGATTACAGGCATGAGATACTGTGTCTGGCCTAAAGTCTATATTTTGGCAGTGTGATTTAAGTTTACCGAAATAGATACCTATTTCATTTTTGCTGGCATATTTCTGTGCCAGATAACCCTCTTTCTTATTAGAACTTCTCTTTGGAATATTACTGAATGATAAATTGTTGATTCCAAATATTTTGGGAAATATTTTTATCAAAAAATCTGAACATAGTTAAGCCTTTGAAAGTTTAGATATTGGTTAATATTAGGGTATATAAAACAAATGGTGAGGACTCTTTTTTTTTCCTCCCCATTGTGGCTATATTACCTAGAACCACTAGATGGTTAATAAATATTTGCAGAATGACTTAATAAAGTTTAGGTTAGCCGAAATGAGGCCTGACCTATATTTTTATTTTTATTTTTATTTTTCTGTTTTGAGCCAGAGTCTCACTCTGCTACCCAGGTTGGAGTGTAGTGGTGCAATCTTGGCTCACTGCAACCTCTGCCTCCTGGGTTCTAGTGATTCTTGTGCTTCAGCCTCCTGCGTAGAGCTGGGACTACAGGCACACACCATCATGTCCACCTAACTTTTCTATTTTTTGTAGAGGTGGGGTTTCACCATGTTGGCCAGGCTAGTCTCAAACTCCTGACCTCAAGTGATTTCCCCTGCCTCAGCCTCCTAACATGCTGGGATTACAGGTGTGAGCCACTGCATCTAGCCTAGGTTAGCCAAAATTAACTGGAATAGAATCAACAAATTTAGTAGGAATTTGTTAATAATTGATTTTGATAATTGGGATTCAATTTAGAAGACACCTTTCAGATGTGGTTTTAGATACTCAGGTATGTTTCCATTTCTATTATTGTAAGAATCTATATATATTTGCATTCTTACATAATAAATATTTATATCATAATGGTTGCTCTGATGCCCTTAAATTACATTAAGTTTTATATTTTGAATAGTGCACATATTAAGGCAGAGAAACGTTTCAGAACTTAGAATTCAGTAAAGGATGGAAAGAAAAACTAGGTAATCCTTAAGAACTTAATCACTACTTCACAGGAAAACCCCCTTCTGACCTTTACACTTAAAAATACATATAGTCAGTTCTAACTGTAGAATTTTTTGTTCTTCATTGCATTCCTATAGGTATGTATTGTAACTTCTATTGCTTTTTGAAATTTTATTTTAAATTTATAAAATTCTGGGATTTTCCTTTTCATCTCATTTACCTCACATTCAGCAGCATACATACTGACAATTGTTTCTGTACAAATTATATAATTTTCTGCCAACAAAGGATTAGATATTCTTTCTGTCTTTGTGCTTCATAGTTGATAACTACTTTGATTGAAATTAAAGGGCTCATCTTACTTACTTCGACAGCTAAACCTTGGGGCGGATATTGGGGGTTACATTCAATCCTAACTTGGATGTTTTTCTTAAATCAGTCTTAAGTATACTTAGAGATGTGTACAGCACGTTTTCACCATTTGTCAGTGGTACCTAGAACTATTATCTACCGTGACATTTAGATGACAGGTAAACACAATTGAAATTTGGTTTTGGACAAGTTAATTAATGTGTTATATCGTCCCTTGTTGTAATTAGGTAATAAATTTTAAAGTTCAAAAATATTTTTTGCAAGGCCAGGCAAAGGTTTAGCAAAAGCCATGAAAGGCCACATCCCTGGCTATTATTGTATTCGGTGTGTGCTGTATGAATTTATTAGGTAGCTGAGTAGGGCCAAGGCAGATTAGGCCTAGAATGTTTAGAACAAGAAGTACTGCAGAAACATTTAGCCACAGAGAGAAAATATTAGTAAAGTGGGAGAACTTTTAGGTTATAGAGAGCTTACTTAGCAATATTGAGGAGATTGGAAATTTACTTTGGAATATTTCATTTTAGTTAACCACTTTTCTCATGAACAGCCTTTTCTCTAGAATAAGAACTTCTTGAAGAGCCTAACAAAATTACATGCATCTATTTCACTGGTGTTTATGTAACCTCCTCATTTATAAAATAGAGATGCTAATCTCTAGCACAAAGGATTGTGTGGATTAAGTGAATCAGTGTGTAAGAAAATAGGAAATGTTATGTTATTATGGAAATGTATTAACAATTACTCAGTTTAGAAAATAAACACAAAAGTTTTGATACTGTCTTCAAAGATGGCACCATCCTATAATGTTTGTACTCTATCCATTTTTAACTCTCTAGATTAGAAAAAATAATAAGTAGATGCCTTTGTTTAGTGAAGTCTAAATTTAATTTTAAAATTGCATTCTAAAATGCAGCCAATTCTTCATAAGCTGTATGTGAATTACCCAGCTGTGGATTATTAGCCAGAAGTTTGCTTTTTATGTAAATTGAACTGAACTTTAGAAAAAGAGGCCAGGGGCATTGGCTCACACCTATAATCCCAGAACTTTGGGAGGCCAAAGTGGGCAGATTGCTTGAGGCCAGGAGTTTGAACCAGCCTGACCAACATGGTAAAACACTATCTATACTAAAAAATACAAAAATTAGCTGGGTGTGGTGGTGCACGCCTGTAATCCTGGCTTCTTAGGAGGCTGAGGCAGGAGAATCCCTTCAGCCTGGGAGGCAGAGGTTATGGTGAGCTGAGATTGTGCCACTGCACTCCAGCCTGGGTGACAGAGCCAGATTCTGTCTTTAAAAAAAAAAAGAAAAGGCGGGGTAGGGGGAAGATGAGTGAGCAGTTAAAGGAGCTTGCATTAGTCTATAGAACAGTAGGGTAGCTCTCGAGACAGGTCAGTGACTCAGAATATTGATGGAAGTTGTGTAGCTGAGGAAAGAGGTTTACCTTTATACCTGAAATGAACAGTTGAGTCTGATACACAGTTCTGCAACTCAATCATGTGGCCAAAGTACAAAGTGTGAAAATTCATTTCATGAAAGACACTTTCAATTAGAGTGGATCAAAGGCAAAAGAGAAAGCAATAAGGAAGACAGTAAATATGATGAGGTTGTAAGTTTCTTTCTTAGATTTTATGGTACAAGTAGTAGCTTTGTTGGCTATTATGTGAAGAGGTAGAAAATTTGTTAGTCTCAAATATGCCTAACCACTCCAGATAGTGCTAGTTAAAATCCCACTCTGTATGTGTGCCATATTAGAAGATTCACTGATCCATATCATGCCTTACGGGATTGTGTCATGTTAAACAATGGTATGTAATTTTTCAAGAGCCTTAATATTATGGCTTGACTCTAAGCAACAAAACTCTTCAGAAATTGGGTTGTAAGTTTTATATTGTAATTCCTTGCCTATTTGTAGGTGAGGTTTTTATATTATGCCTTAATTATCTCTGTCTTGTTTCCCTAGTATTTATGTGTAATGTCTGTATTCCTTAGACTATTGTCTCTGTGGAAGATTACTTATACACACACTAGTATTAATACCAATGTTGGGTAACATTTATTGAGTGTTTACTGAATGCTAGATAATGTTCTAATTGCTTTACATGTAATTAGACCATGTATTCCTCACCAGAACCATATGAAAGAGATATTCTCGTCATTTTAGAAGTGAAGAAACTGAGGCACAGTAAAGTTAAGCAATTAGTCCAATTCATACAGGCAGTATATGGTAGAACTAGAATTTGAACAGAAGCTGGGGCCCAGGTCTCTTTTTTCTTTCTTTTTCTTCTACCGCCTCCTCCTCTGCCAGGTCTGTGCCTTTAACCATCATACTATACTGCTCTTTTCTTTGTGAGTGCTGTTTCCATGTGCATTTTATTATGGGGCATCCCTATAATAAATTTATTACAGAAGACCTTTTTGTTTTTCCAGCTTGTGAAAAATTTCATATCTTAAAAACTAAGCTACTAGATAGTATTCTCATTTTTCATGCTTATATGAAAGTTTAGCAAGTATTAAAAATTAATATAGTGTGCTCATATGCATTGTGTAAGAGCTATTTTTTATTGCTTCAGAAGACAATCATTGCAAGTTTAAGAATTCTAAACTAGTACAAGTAATTTGTTGTGGGTTAATGTTCAGTAATGAAGCAATTATTAGGTAGTCCAAGAGTCTGTAATTTTTAATTTCTACCAAAAGGTTTGAAAAAAAAATTAGAACTCTATGGATTTTACCTTCAGTTGACCTTATAAATTAAACATGGCAAGTAGATATTTTCTGGTGTTTTGATTTATGTTGAACTTTGAATAACCCCTCATGATTATAATTCAGTGGAAATGTTTGACATTAGCCAATTTTTGAACATTAGCTATGATATTGCCATCCTTGATACTTTTTGAATTTCAGTGATTTGGAAGATAAAATTTATTAACCAATAATTCTCCTCCTTCCCACATCCTATTGCTCATTTCTCTCCGCTCTTGAGTGACTCAGTTTTTGCCAAAGCAGATGTTTTTGAAACACTATTTTTATCTCTCTTAAAGTGTGAGAGAGATAAAAATAGAAAGCATAATAACATAGCCACTGAGAGGTGATTCATACGTAAATACTGTTAGTAATGCTTTAACAATGTGAAAGACCAAAGGCAAATGGCAACTCAATAAAAAGAATAGTGGAAATATTCCTCCCTTTAAAAATGGACAGTTATTAATTTTTCTTAACAGAGGAAGTGGGTTATAAAACCAGGATATAAAATACTGCAGTGTTACTGAGTCTTGGATATAGTATGCCTTAGTATTTGTGCAAAAAATTTACTGTGTAGTTTTGACTGCCTATTAACTCTATTAGAATTCTCTTTTTAAAAGATTTACAAAAGTTGTAGGAAGGGATTGCATGCATTTCACATATATCTTTAAGTTGTCTTTTTCCTTATGTACAACAGAATGACTTTCTGAGCACACACTGAAAATGTTTTAAAAATAGGTAATACTTACATATGGCATACAATTCAAAGGTGTACAAAGATATTCTGTGACAAGTAAATCTACCTCCTTACTTCTTTCAGGCAAAAAAAACCTCTGTTTTTCTTGTCCATCCTCTCAGAAACACTTTATATATACATGGTTATATAAGTAATAGTCCTTGCTTAATTTAAAAACATTTTTGTCATATAAATGGATTATATCATACACCCTTTAAGGGCTCTGTGTTTTTTTTTCTTAAAATTATATGCTCTTTCACTTTGGTATTTATAGAGCTACCTCTTTTTAATGACTGCATAGTATTTTTATTGTTGATGTACGAGAATTTATTTAACCAGCCTCTTGTACCCAGTTGATGGGTATTTTAAGTAAGGCTTTAGTGGATATTTTTGTGATTCTCTTTTGTTAAAAGGTGGGAATAAATCTTGTGGTAGGTAGGTGATAAATTCCTAAAAGTGGAATTGCTCATCAGAAGAGCATAGTATGTCTTTTAAATTTTGGTACATATTTACCAGCTAGCTTGCATTTAACAGTTTGTGAGACTTACATATGTTTAGACCACTTCAAATTGATCCTTTCTTATGTAGGGTTATTTCTTTATTCAGATAATTCTTGTGGAAGATAGTATAAGCGGGTGTGTAATTCATGAATTTGCTAATGGTTTTCTATGATGTGGTTAGATAAGTGATAGCAATATATAACTATCAATTTTGTTTCAACTTTATATATGGCAGTAATTAATTTATTGGCCTTTGTAGCTAAGAGGGCATAAAGTATTTACATTCAGACTATGGTATTAGTGCCCAAAACTCTATTTCTATTTCTTCCACCAATTTTTATTTATTCTTTTTTCTTCTTCTACGAATTTTAATCATTTCATTATTTTTTTTTAAGAAAATTTATCTTTAAAGTGTTAGGGTTGTGGAGAGGGGATTAGGACTTTAATTTCTACCAAGAGATTTGAGAATTTGGGTAAATGCTAATATCAGAATATACTGTTCAATAACCTATGCAAGCCTACTATCTTTATGTTCCTCTTAGCTAATCAGTTTACAGAATTTAGGATTTAACATTTGATGGGTATTGACATAATTTTAGCACATTAGTAGTATATAGAATGGTAACATTTTAAAGTTAAGTATGAAACCACATTATTTCCAGAATCTAAAATATAAAGGATAGGCATGTACTGTAAGTTATTATACAGTTTCACTTTAATGCTCAAGGGATCTTATAACATGGCCACTGGCATCTGGGTTTTTTTTTTTTTCCTCTTGCTTTTTTTTTTTAAGAGTTCTTTGGGTCCACTTCACCCATGTAAGATATTGGTACTGAGCAAAATGCAGTCAATCTGCTACTAATGGCTGTATCTGTAGTCGTGCAGATATATTATATGCCTTACTGTTGAACAAACCACACAGCTGCATTTAAAGGTCACTTTTTGCTTAACAGAACTTAGGGGAACTGATAAAGGCTACTTTTTGCCCATCCCTGATTCCTATCTACATTTATTTTTATTAACATCAAAGTTCTGTAAGTCCCAGTGCCAACTGGGCCGAAGATTTCTTTTCACAGGGGATTTGCTTCCTTTCGCTCTATGGGAAAGTTCTGTATCCTTTAAATCATTTTAAGCTGCTTCATTTGAAAAATAATTCTTAGTGGTGTGCTCATGGAGTGGATTGATTGTGGCTACTGGGGAAATTCTCTCATGGCTTAAATATTGCTTTTCAAGCCTGCGAAGTGGGTGAATGAAGGGAGCCCACTCCTGGTGTGTGCAGTTTGTAGTGTGCTCAGGATGATGACTGACTTCCAAAAACCTCAGTGCAGCAAGACTAAAGGCATCGGGAGACCAGAAGCCACTTAATAAGAGATCAAAGAGGCTGTGTGTATATCAGCTTGAAATCCAGATAGTACAGATCAAAAGCTTGCCTTAGTGAGGCAGCTGCAGGGGGATGAAGTTAGCAGGAGGCCCCAAAGATCTTAAGTCAGGCCTGATGTTGAACTTTGCAGGGATTTCATGGCTCTGGAATATGAATTTGGCAAAAAATTCCATTGTGTCTAGTGGGGGCGAAGGAGAATAACGGGCAAGCAGCAAATGCTTGTCAGCTGGGTGGTGCTTTCTCATAGGGTAGCTTTCCTTTTAGCACATGTTTGTCCATGCAGTTTCTGCTTCATACTCAAAGGCTTTGCTGAGGAGGAGAGGTTCTTGAAGATGGTGAATCTGCAGTATTATCTTTAATGAGTATTTCAGAAATGGCCAAACTATAATTATCAGTGTTTTTGGAATGGCCACAGAGAGCTAAAATGTGGGCATAAAGGTGCTCAGATTTACTGCCATGCCTGGTAATCACATCTCTTCTGCGAAGTGCTCAAGATATTCCAGGAAGGGTGTGGGTATCAGCCTGGCTATGCATCTATCTCTCATGTAATTAAAAAAAGAACAACTATTTTTTAAAAAAGGAAAAGAATAGGAATAGTTCATCTAAAGAAGAAACTTGGTCTCTAGAGGTATTTTATCACCAGTCTTCTACCTGCAGCAATGGGTGTGTTTTGGAGTTCCCACTTGAGTGTGATGTGAGTATTAAGAACCATGGTAGTAGATAAAGTCATAGCCCTTCCTAGAGTGTGCCAGAGTGATTGAATCAGATTAACAAATAGGTATTGGGAATCTGTTTGTTCAAGGCGTGGTGATTTGTGCTGCTCCGCCCTGTTCGTGGGTGTCGTTCGGAGCAGGCAGTGATCCAGAAAAGCCAGGCTTTCCCAGTGAGTGCCTGGAAGTGGTGCTGCCTCCTTCTCTTACCAAACGTCTAGTCTGTGAATGATGCTTGGAAGTGGATTGACTTGACTGGCTGATTCTTACACACAATTTGTAGGGCTCAAGTTTCCCTTTCACCCCCTCCCTCTGTATTTTATTTTAATCTGATATTGCAGGTTTTTTTTTTTTTTTTTTTCGAGCTGGAGTCTGGCACCGTCCTCCGGGCTAGTGTGCAGTGTGGCAAGATCTCTGCTTACTGCAACCTCCACTCGCTGCAACCTCTGCCTCCCAGATTCAAGCGATTCTCCTGCCTAAGCCTCCCGAGTAGCTAGGATTACAGGCGCCCACCATCATGCCTGACTATTTAATCTGATACTACATTTATCAGTACAGTGCCGTGAACATAAAGTATGGTTGAGCACTACCTTACGAGTCAGAAAGGGCCCAAATGTCCAGGTTTGCATCCTGGCTATGCTCCTAGGACTTTGGCAAGCTTGTTAGTCTTTCTTATTCTCCATTTACTAAAATGATAATATCTAAAATAGAAGTAATATTTGCTTTATAAGGTTACAAGGACTAAATAAAAAGATGAGTATAGGTTGGGTATGGTGACTCATGCTTGTAATCCTAACACTGGGAGGCTGAGGCAGGAGGATTGCTTGAAGCCGGGAGTTCAAGACCAGCCTGGGCAACGTAGTGAAACTGTCTCTACAAAACCAAAAAAAATTTAGCTGGGCATGGTGGCATGCACCTATAGTCCCAGCTACTTGGGAGGCTTAAGCACAGGAGTTTGAGGCCACAGTGAACTGTGATCACACCACTGCACTTCAGCCTGGCTGACAGAGTGAGACCAGGTCTTAAAAAAAAAGGAAGATGGATATAAACGCCTATGATTTTCTTAGCACAAAATAATCAGTGTTCCTATTATATTTACTAAAAAATGGTGATGCTGATGATGAAGATTATCAAAGATAGAATCTGATTACAGATTTGTTATGTTTGTTATTCATTCTCACCTTTAAAAGATATGAGCCAATATGGAGACTATAAAAATGAAAAGATATACTCCCCTTAAAGATCTTATACATAATACATGTTTGCTGAGCATCTCTTCTTCCAGGTATTGTTCTAGGCATTGGGGAGCTAGCAGTGAACAAATCAGATGAAGTCCGTCCTCATGGAGTTTAAATTCAATTTAGAGTAGACAGAGAGTGGACGAATAAGCATGTATTACAACATAATACAGAGAACAGACTTGGCAACAGCTCTGTACAATATGTTATAATTTTAGCAATGGTGAAAGTAAGACTAAAAGACTCTCTGAGTGTTATTTCTTGGGATCCAGAGAGGCCTTATGGGGGAATTGAGGTCTGCTGTGTGGACAGTAGGGGATTGGACATTCTAGCTGCAGTGAATAACCCAGAATTAATAAGTTAGTCCTCATTTCATGTCTTTATTTTCTTTCTTAACTGAATTGCTTAATATTTTCCTAAACTTTCAAATTTTATTTCTTTTAATGAAAGATCATTTGAAAACTTTGTGTTATGATTTTTTATTTAGAAAACATGGCCACAGGTTTAACAGTTGACAATGCTGTACTGCTTACAGTTCCCTCTTTTTTGAGGTTTTACTTCCCTTGGTTTCAATTACTTATGGTCAACTGCAGTCTGAAAATATTAAGCTATTTTTGAGAGATACCACATTCACATATATTTTATTACAGCATGTTATTATAATTGCTCTATTTTCTTATTAGTCTCTTACTGTGCCTAATTTATAAATTAACCTTTATCGTAGGTGAAATGGTTTGCCTCTGTGTCTCTACCCAAATCCCATCTCAAATTATAATCCCCATGTGTCAGGGGAGGGACCTGGTAGGAGATAATTAGATCATGGGGGTGGTTTCCCCCATGCTGCTCCTGTGATAACGAGTGAGTTCTCACAAGATCTGATGGTTTAAAAGTGTGTGGCAGCTCCCCACTTGTTCTCTCTCTTCTGCTGCCATGTAAGATGTACCTTGCTTCCCCTTTGCCTTACGCCATGATTATAAGGTTCCTGAGGCCTCCCTAGCCATGTGGAACTGTGAGTCAATTAAACCCCTTTTCTTTTATAAATTACCCAGTCTCAGGTAGTTCTTTACAGCAGTGTGAAGATGGACTAATACAATCGGTATGTATGTAAGGGAACAATCATTGTATATATAGGGCTTGGTACTTTCTGTGGTTTCAGGCATCCACTGGGGGTCTTCGAACATATTCCCCATGGATAAGGGGGGACTACTGTACTCTGAGTCAGGCACTGTTTAAAATGCTTTAGGTATATTGACTGATTTAATCTTCTCTACAGCCTCCAGGCTACAGGGCCTATAATCATTTTTGTTTTATGGATAAGGAAAACTGATGCTGAGGTTAAGGCGTTTGCTCATGACCACCCAGTTAGTAAATGGCGCTGAGCTCCTGAGTCTGTGGTTTTGTCAGGTGTAGTCTGTAGACCGAAAATTATGCTAATTCTTATAATTAT
This sequence comes from Sapajus apella, assembly GCF_009761245.1. Taxonomy (NCBI): domain Eukaryota; kingdom Metazoa; phylum Chordata; class Mammalia; order Primates; family Cebidae; genus Sapajus; species Sapajus apella. The sequence goes on along the minus strand of NW_022436976.1, from coordinate 24,149,943 downwards.
TTCTCAACTGAAAGGTGATAGAAATTTCTAGTTATTTTGTCATTCTAGAGAGACATACTTAATATAATTTTAAAAGCTTTTCTTCAGGTTATTCTTGAACCCTATGATCCCTTGCCTTTACTCTTCTCACCTGGCCAGAACTCTTCACTGACATAATATTTATTTATTTATTTATTTATTGCCACCCCAGAGTATAAACTGTATGCTTTACCTTGGATTTCCTAGCAGGACTCTTTGGCCTTTTTCCTGTACAGTTTCAAAGTTAGTAAAGTTTTAATTCTACATTTTGTGTGCTATATATCAGCTTTGGTTGACCTTTCAAGGAGTAGAAAGAAAAGAGCAAAACACTGCAGAACCTTTTCTAAAGAATGAAGGGCATCCTGTGACTTTGATGTGGCTGTGTCGTCAGGCAGTCTCCCAGTGTAGAGATGGCTCCCATCTTACAGTGTCTGCTCAGGGAGAATGAAAACTGAGAATGCCATGCTGTTCTGAGCCTCTCTTTGTGCATTCAAGAGGTTATAGATCTGCATATCTGGAGGGCATAGATACAACCCTATATTTTCATATTTTAATATTTGAATGTACCATCACGAGGTGAAGGGTTTAGCAGATGATAGCACTGTTGGTCTAAGTCACATATGCTCAGTTGAATTTAGAGGGCAGTAAATGGGATGGAAACTGTTTAACTCCTGAAACCCGTATGTCCCTCTAACATTTTTTCCATCATAATTTTCATAGTAATAATAATAACATTACTATTACTATGAAATTTATGATGGAATAGAAGTTATTACTATGAAGTGATTATTATGGACTTACTAAGTTACAAAATAGCATTATTATTATTATTACTATGAAATTTATGATGGAAAAGAAGTTATTACTATGAAGTGATTACTATGGACTTACTAAGCATATTACATGCCTTGTTGAACGCTTTTAATAACTGAAATCTGTACTATTGTTATTTCCATTTACAAATCAGAAACTCAAATCTTCAAGATTAAAAAACTTGATCACTATCATTTGGCTAGTATTTGTGTTTAGGTTAAGTTGACAGTGATTTATTTGGAAAATTAAAATAAATTCCAAAATTGCAAAACTTTAAACTTGTATATGTCTATACTTTCCCTGCATCATAATAACTTTCAACTAATATAATTTTTTTCTGCAAGATAATGGAGTATTTCTTATTTATAAACTCATATTCTACATTTATAAAAATCATAAAGTGTACATAACATAAAATTTACCATCTTAACTGTTTTAAAATGAATGGTTCAGTAGTGTTAAGTATATTCACATTTCAACTAATGTAATTTTTGTTATTTTTTTAGAGGGGGTCTTACTCTTGCCCAGGCTGGAGTACACTGGTGCTATCTTGGCTCACTGTAACCTCTGCCTCCCAGGTTCAAGCAATTCTCCTGCCTCAGCCTTCCGAGTAGTTGTGCTTACAGGTGCACACCACCACACCTGGCTAATTTTTTTTGTATTTTTAGTAGAGATGGGTTTCGCCATGTTGACCAGGCTGGTCTCAAACTCCTGGTCTCAAGTGATCTGCTTGCCTTGGCCTCCCAAAATGCTGGGATTACAGGCATGAGCCACTGTACCCGGCCACAACTAATGTAATTTTAATTGTGCTTGAGTACTACTGTCTGCCTGGTGGAATCCCAGGCATTTTGGCAAGATGATGGGGCTTTTAGATAAAGGACAATTGTATGGTTTGTTTTGTTTTCCTTACAACTAGCAAACTTCCTGGACCAGGAGTAGCTGGTAACCATGTAAACAATTCCAGCATGACATAAAACTTTCAAGAGATGAAACATCCAAGGAATGTATCTAATATACAAAGAAGTTATTCAGTAGGAGACCAGAAGGGGATATAACAAAGGAATTAGTCTGCAAGAAGTGATTTCCATGGGACTCCTGCTTTAACCATTTAAAATATTGTGGTGCTTAAAATAGGTTTTTAAAGTCCTAAGCTTTAAAGGATAAAAGTATATATGCAAGCTTATGCACTTTTTGTTCCTCTTTAGAATATACTTTGATCTTTTAGCAAGTTTCTTTGTCCACTTCTCTTCCATTTTACTTTTTATTGCCTTCTGTGCTGTGCTTACTGTGTAGCCCTGGGACCGTTTAGTTCTATGTCTGATGTGTGGAAAAATCTGTTCTTACTGCCTAATAGTATTTAGGAAGTAATAAGACACAAGGAGCCAGGAACCATATCAGTGTAATCTATCTTGAGTGGACTGAATGTATTTTGTGGGCACTTACTTTGAACATGATGGTGTTGTGGTAATTGGTATGATTAGTGTAATACTTTGCTATATTATAAAATAGTTAAAAATGGAGTTAGATGTTAGATAAGATAGCTTGTTCATTATTCATTAGAATCAATTAGTTATTGCTTTGCTTTCACTGTAAATATGTTTATTTCTCTTTCCCAAAAGTAAATGCTTAGCTGATTGTTCAAATCAGAAGATAGTCTTTTGAAATTATTAATTATACCCTATTGTTTTAAACCAGAACTGTTCTTGTGATTTTAATTCAGCAAATGGTTCCTGACATGGCTTTTGTTGCTCTGAAATGGCAAAGGAAAAAGAAAAGGTGTTTTAAGACACATTTTATTAAAAAAGGACACATGCTGTCATATGTATTTTGTTGTTCTTTTTTTTCCTTTAATGATGGAATAACCTTTTTGAGTTTTGTGACCCAAGTGTACATCAGCTTCATTGCCGATGCAGTGTTTTGAATTAACTTATATCTTTCCTTACTTTTTATAGTGGTTTTGTGAATGTTTGGATAGAAATTATGGACATATTTGAGTCACGATACTCTTGTCAAATTAAGTTATAGGATTTTAGAGTTGAGAGAAGGGATCATAACTAGTGTATCCAACTTTTTCATTTTACATTTGTGAGGAAACTGACTCAGAGAAATGGAAACACTCATGAAACTGTACACATCCAGGTGGGGACCAAACTAGGCCTCAAAACTTGTCTCTTCTAATCCACACTCATCCTGCCACTAATGGGCTGAATAGCTGTCTTCATTGTTTCCCTCTCTTATATATCTTTTCTCCTTTTAAAAATCTTGGAATTTCTGTTCTCTGACATGATGCACAATGAAAATTTTAATTCGTGTTAGTGGTGCCACCAAGCTTCTGCAGATTACTGGTTTCCTATTTCCTTAAGGTATATAAATCTCTCTCTGCGTGTGTCTATGTTTGTAAAAGAACATTTCCTTTGCCTCTTTGTACCCAGTTTCTTCTTTTGCCTACCTCCAGAATGAAATAGTTGTCACCCTTTTATTTATTTTTAATGTTTTTTAGAGATGAAGTCTCACTGTATTGCCCAGGGTGGTCTTGACTTCCTAGACTCAAGTGATCCTCCCACCTTGGCCTCCAAAAGTGCTGGGATTACATGTGTGAGACACTGTGTCCAGCCAGCTGTCTTCCTTTTAAATTTAATGATTTCTTCCTACATTCTCTATTTTAGCAACTTCCTTGAGATCTTGCTTTGAAAATTTATTTAGCTGTTAATTAATTTAGATTTTAACTGAATACTCCTTAGTTCAAATAATAATGGCCACATTTAAGAGTATACCTTTCAAGAAGCCAATGTTTGGCTACCTGCCGTATTCATAGTTTCCGTAGTTGAACGTTATTGAGTTGGAATAATTCTCTTATCTAGTATTACATAGTAAACTATTCATGTTGTCCAGAAATCAGTGTCTGTAGTTCCTTTAAAATTATCTTTGAAACATACTTTCTTTTACTGAAATAAAAACAAATATCTGTGGAATGAAGCTTATAGCCTAGTTTTGTAGTGATATGTGCTATAGCATTGAATTTATTGATTGGTAGATTGTTTCTTTTCACTTGTAGAATACTTTCTATTTCAGAGTTGATTAAAGTTGTTTTGCTAGTCCTTCCTTGGAATCATTTCATCCTTGTCAAGGATCTCTGTAATACAGCCAGAGAGCGGGTATTTTGGTGTGGTGAACTATGCAATCCAGCCTAGAACTTTAATAACATACCATTAGACTATATAAATTAGGCCAGGCACAGTGGCTCATGCCTATAATCCCAGCACTTTGGGAAGCTGAGGCGGGAGGATGCCCTGAGCCCAGAAGTTTGAGATCTGCTGAGCAACATAGGGAGACCCCATCTACAAAAAATAAAAGCGATTTAGCTGAATGTGGTGTGTACCTGTGGTCCCAGCTACTCAGGAGGCTGAGGTGGGAGGATTCTTTAAAGCCCAGGAGGTGGAGACTGCAGTGAGCTGTGATTGTGCCACTGCACTCAAGCCTGGGTGACAGAGTGAGACCCTGTCTCAAAAAAGAAAAAAGACTCTATGAATTACCATATTTCCTCTCAGGAATTTAGTTGACCAACTTTATGTTTAATACACGCAGTCGACAATAAGAGTCACAATTGATCCATCTCTTTGTCATCCTGCTGCGTGGTCTTTAAATTCCTATCCTGTTATTTAATGTTTTTAAAAGTTTGAGTGTTACATACAGAATAGATTTTTTTGAACAACAAACCCAAAAGATATTCTTCACTTTGGATGTAGTTAAGTCTTTGTTACACCTTGTGTTTCTTTATTGGGATAATACTGCAAAGCATATAAATGTTAAATATTAGAACAATTCTTGGTATGTGTCTCATGTTCTTCTTATTTCCTGAATACCTCTTACTGATGCGTTTGCCAGTTTATTACATGTGACATTTTTCTTGTTAATTCCTTCTGTCTCCTCTATGTCACATGCTCTGCTTCATGTCTTTTTACTGAGTTTGCCATGGTAGCTTGGATTTGCAGTCTAGGTTTTGGAGCAGTTTCATAACTAGAGCTCTCCACATCTTCGAGTTGATGTCTTTCTCTGACAGAGCCACATTTCAGCTGAACCACCTCTCTGCTCCAGGTGATGCCCCTGCACTCTGCCTTAGTTTATGTGAAATCTCTTTGATCTTTGGGAATGTACACAAATACTCATATAATACATTTTATAGACACATCAGAAACTTTGAAACCCATCCATTTGAGCATAATGATTATCACATGTTTGAATTCATTCATGTAAAGGTGTTCTCATGCCCACCAAATGAATGGATTCTTGAGAAAGTAACTGTACATTGAAATTTGTCAAACAAATGCATGTTTTACCTGTACATGCAGGCATGCTGCACGTTCTGTACTCTCTAACTTTTCATCTGCTAGGTACTGAAACAAACCTCTAGTGGCCAAGTGTGATATTTAAGGGATTCAGTTTTATACACTTTTGTAAGATGATAAAAATGTCTTCTAACATATTTGTCGTCTTTCGACATTCATTCATTTAGTAAATACTTAAGTTAGAGAAGCGGCATTGCGTAGTGTGGCTAAAAGCACACTGGAATTTGACTGGTTTAATTTCTGGCTCTGCCATTTACCAGCTACGTGCTTTGGTTAAGTTATTTAATTTTTCTTAATTTCCTCACCAAGAAAGTGGGGATAGTTATGGTACGTACCTATCTCATGATGGTGTGAGGATTAAACGGGTTCAAATAAATAAGATTCTTAGAACAGAGCCTGGTATGGCAAGAACTTAGTGTCATCAACTGTTGTTGTCATTCCTATATGATGGGATGTGGGTTTTGCTTTTGGAGTACTTGTTGTCCAGTGGGAAGGGAGAAACAAAATAGGTAGTTATTCGACATTTTAACTACTCTTCAGGGCCTTCTCTGTGATAGGCATTGTAGTAGGCCCTGAAAATCAGGCAACAAATAAGCAAACACATTCTTGGTCTCCTAAAGCTTACTTTTAGCAGGAAGTAATTTAAAGGAAGTCATTTACAATAATCTCAGTAAAATGTAAAAAGTGTTTTAATGAAGAAAATGCAACAAGCTGTGGATACATCTAACAGAAAGACCAAACTAATTCTAGAAGGTCAAACAGTAAAGGAAATATATTATGACAAATGCTGTAATTGAAGGTCTTGTTAGGTTTAGGGATATCACAGAGTAGGAAGTGCTTGGGTCTTCAGGGAGTAAGGGAATGATTCTCGTTGGAGGAGACACTTGAGCTGACTGGTGGCAGAGTCTAGACAAATGGCAGTGAGTGAGGGACAGCATTCCTGGCGGAGGGAATGACTTGCATTATGCCATGCAGCATGACAAGGCATTTCATAATACCTGGGTTTCCGTGGTTCTTTACTGTTGGGATTAAGTGTTGGGCAAACGGGAGCAGGCAGTGGTACATGTCGGGAGAGAGAGAGACAGACAGAACTGCGTTCTCAAGGATTTTCCTTTCATGAGGAATGAAGGAGTTAGGACTTTATCCTGAAGGCAGTGGGTGTCGCTGAAGTTATTTTAAGCAGAGGAGGAATTATGATCACCTTTTTATTTTTAAAGACGCTTCTATTATCTCTGTAGAAAATGGACACATGGGGACAAGGTTAGACACAGGTAGACCTATCAGCAAACCATAGCAGTTGCTCAGAAATAACAAGAAGCTGAACCAAGGCGGAGGCAGTGGAAATGGAAAGGAAGAATCAGAAGAGATAAGAGATAAAAGGTCAAACTGACATGCCTTAGTGAGCCACTCAATGGAGGGGTGAGGGGGAGAAGGAAAAGCTTGGTTATGTGCTGATGCCACTCAGGATATAGGAGGAGAGGGGTCTGTCTGTCAACTTGGATTTCCCCAACATCAAAACATCCTATGTTCTAATAAACGTCAAACATTAGCGTCACTTGAAGAAACCTTGAAAATCCATTTACCCACTTTTCTTCAGTCTGGCTTGGTGATTTCATTCACTTAGGAGGCAGATCAGTTACGTGGTTCACCAGGATTTCCTAGCTGAGTAAGAAAGTGTAGAATTCAGGTCCACACTCCTGTCTTCACGTGTACTATTCCAATGAAAGTTTGCTGTTCTTAATTAATTATAGGCATTTGATAATAAATATATATATTTTATTATACTTAGATTCTGGGGTACATGTGCAGATCATGCAGGATTGTTGCATAAGTACATACATGGCAAGGTGGTTTGCTGCCTCCATCCCCCGTCACCTGTATCTGGCATTTCTCCCCATGCTATCTTTCCCCAACCTCCCCACCCACCGCGTGCCTCCCCTAGCCACCCCCAAACAGACCCCAGTGTGTGATGCTCCCCTCCCTTTGTCCATGTATTCTCATTGTTCAACACCCATCTATGAGCGAGTACATGCAGTGTTTGGTTTTCTGTTCTTGGGTCGGTTTGCTGCGAATGATGGTTTCCAGATTCATCCATGTCACTACAAAGGACAAGTTTTTAATAATATTTTTAAAAGGTGTAAGGATCTGGCTGGGTGCCTGTAATTGTAGCACTTTGGGAGGCCAAGGAGGATGGATCACTTGAGGCCAGGAGTTTGAGACCAGCCTGACCAATATGGCAAAACCCTTTCTCTACTAAAAATACAAAAATTAGCTGAGAGTGACGGTGCACACCTGTAATGTCAGCTACTCGGGTGGCTGAGGCATTGGGTGACAAAGTGGGACTCTGTCACCCCAAAAAAATGGTGTAGGGTACAACTTTCAGAAATTATTGGGTTGAACCAAATATATCGGGCACTATTAGTGCATGTATAATAATATAAACTTTTTGAATAAAGAGGAAAAAAATTCCTTCAGAAGACACTATCTTTCATAGTGTTATGTTTCTCATGTTCTATGATTGGTCTTTAGTGCCCTCTATTGGCTGTTTCTTCTAAAGCAGCATCTTTATTCTTAAACACAATGTTCCTTGCAGTGTTATTTACCAAAAGAAATATAAGAGATTTTAAAATTACGATGAAAGGTGATAAAAGCTGACGGGGACTTTGTTTTTAGTAGGAAGACAGAATAATTTTAGTAAGATGCCGTCAAGGATGTGCACTTCGGCAGCACATGCACTACAATTGGAATGATACAGAGATCAGCATGATCCCTGTGCAAGGATAACATGCACGTTTGTGAAGCACTTCATGTATATCTATGTAAACAGGCCTGGGTGCCTAGGGGTTGAGTAGGGGTTTTGAGAAGTATCTCTATAACATTTTGTTTGCTATAACATGCACATAATATTGTAGACTGTATTTGTAGAAAATGGACCTTTCTGATGAGAAGCAGCCTGAGTCAGGCTGGTTTTTGAGCATTTTTATGCAGCAAAGCCTCAAGAATAGCAGCCACCCCAGTAGGCAGTAGCAGCTGCTGTTTTTCCATAGGGTGGCTGCTGTATGTGATGTACAGGAAATGAAAGGAAATGACTGTTACTCATTAAAGCGATTTCATTCAGCTATGTGGGAAATCACAGGCAGAAAAGTCATCATAGAAAATGAAGTGCAATTATACATAATGGGGCATCTTCAGAGGTGGCTCATTGGTCCCCTCCCTGCCCCCCAAATGACAAAGGAGCTGCCTTTGGGTTCTATCCTCCAGGAAAAGGGGTGGTAGATTAGATTTAGTGTTTAGAATAACTAGTGGTCTAAACCTGAATATGTTTTAGTAAGCAAGCACACCTGTCACTAGGAGGTCTAAAGAAGGCCTCACTTTGTGTAAATTAGTACTCACCATGACTTTTCTGGCAATAAGGGAAATCTATTCATCTTTCAAGGGTAGAAGTTTGTTTCCATGTCCTTCTGGTGAACCTCCCTTTAAAATGTTCCTAAAGTATCATTCAGTAGGTTGTATTTTGAAAACCTACTCACCTATTTGGGTTAAAAATAATATTTTTATATTTTGTTGTTACATGAAACTGCAGAGATTGTTCACAGACAACTTAGTGCAATCATTTATTTGCTTTTGGTATATTTTGCTGCTGCCGCTTTCTCTAAGAAAGTGTAGAAATTATTAATATGAAGGAATGTTAGCCGCTGTGCCTTTTATGAGAGGATTAAGCTATTATGTAGCCTCCTTCCCCCCCAATAAAAAAGTCTTTCATCAAAAACTGACATCCTAAATGAACGAAATAATTGTACAGCTTATTTATTAGTGTGTCAAACTTAAAATGTAATGGTTTCATATTTCAGGATGAAAAGTGTGTTGTGATTCATGGTTGCCAGTGACAAAATAGACAGCTCTTTTATATTACGGTGTCGATTGCCTGCTGATATGCCACTGTACTTTTTGGTCCTCTTCTGTTCTCTCCCTATGCAATAGCTCCCTCTACTTGAAAATACTGGTGTAATTATAGTTTCACACTGCTTCATTAGTGAGTTCCCCACACTGCTTTTTACTTGTAATTCTCTTCATAAATATGTGGTGGTATACATCAGAGCATGTAAAAAGGACTCTTGACTGGGGGTAGAAAGGCAAGGTTAGTTGCAAAAAGCAAGATGTTACATTTGAAGGCATTCTTCAAGGAATTAGCTATGTAGCGTTTTTTGATTTAAATATGGTGTATTTGGTTAAAATTTCATGTAGTACTTTGAAAATGAATGCTGATGTCTGAAACACAGAGGCATAGAAAACTGGATCAGAAAACTTCAAAAGAATCATCAGCCACTTCAAACAGACATAGCTTTTGAACTTGGCAAATTCTTACTTTGCTAATTCCAAAGTTTTATAATTCCCACACAAACCTAGCAGTTTTTCTCTACTTTCCCTGGAAGGGTTTGAGAGAGGCTAGAGTAGTAGAATCTCAAGTTACAATACCTTGCCTTGTGGAACATTTCATTATGAAATGTGCATAATGAAACAATGGGAGAAGCATAGAGAAACCAAAGTGAACGCTGCTGCGTTTGGGATGTCATTATTTTTTCTCCCGCTTGCTAAGTTACTACACCTCCACTGTTAAGACAAGTTAAGAGACTCTGCCATGTGAATATGTCTTTCTTCTCCATTTACAACTCTTTGTTTCTTCTGTCCATTATGATGCAGAGCAAGCAGCAGAGTGTGGTGGTCAAGAGTAAGGACTTAAGAGCCAGACCGCCTGGCTGGATCCTGGCTCTGCCACACATCTGCTGGGCGATACTGGCTAGTTTCCTTAACTTGCTGAGCCTCAGTTTCCTCATTCGTATAACACAGACAATAAATCTACCTACATTCTAGGGTTCTAAGGATTAGATAAATTAGTGATTGTCAAGCCCAACATATAGTAAGTGCTATATATCAGTTTGTTAAATCAGAATACAATAGTGGTGATATAAACTGGTTTTTATTAACTAGATGTATTCATTGAATGTCAGTGTTGTCCTCAGTGCTTATCAAGAAATATGGGGCCCTCCCATTGGGTGAGAGAGATCTGTACATTGCTTTTGTTCATAAATTCATAGTTACTATATATTGGAGTAATTGTGACCTAAGGGTACTATATCATCATTTTAGGTCATATTATTTATAAATATACTTTGGAAAATACAGTGGACTCTTCCATGGTTTCCATGTCTTTTCTGGACTTGTATGGTTTTATAGGAGGATTCTGTACTACTGGTGAAGGCATAAGAACAGAGTATCATTTCCCATATTATATTTATCATTATGTTAATGCTTTTCTTGGAGCTTAATTATGGCTCCAGAGGAGTAATAGACAGGCTTTTCTTTGGTCCATTATATAACTGTACTTGCGAATGTCAGAGAATCTTGCCTAACTGTTCCTAGACTCTTATCTAAGTATCAATCACCAAAAATTTTAACAGGAAATCTATGTTTTAGGCACTCAGACATGCTACTGAAATTGTTAAGATTATATTTTCACCTTGATACAAGCTGATATTTGTGTGATGTTTTATGTATTTATTTTTGGGGATAGGGTCTTGCTCTGTTACCCAGGCTAGAGTGAACCATAGCTGACTGCAGCCTTGACTTCCTAGGCTCAAGCCCTAATCCTTACATCTCAGCGTCCCCCGCTCCACCCCCCAGGTAGCTTGGACTACAGACACGCACCACCACACCTGGCTAATTTGTGTGTATTTTGCAGAGATGGGGTTTTGTCATGTTGTCTAGGCTGGTCTTGAACTCCTGGGCTTAAACGTTTCTCCCACCTCGGCCTCCCCAAGTGCTGGGATTTCAGGCATGAGCCACTGCACCTGGCCTTTTAATTTTTTTAATTTAAAAAACTTATTTTAGAGACAAGGTCTTGCTATATTGCCTAGGCTAATCTCCAACTCTTGAGCTCAAGTAATCCTCCCACCTCAGCCTCCCAAGAAGCTGGGATTATACAGAGGTATACAAACATACCTGGCTTAGAGCGAGATTTTAATTTATTTTTATGTGTTTAGAAGATTATCACCAGAGTGCTAAACACATGAAGTAAGTGGTCAAATGAGATTCTTGAGTCAACGCTGTCCTAAGATTGCATATTTATTTTCAGGGCATATCCTCATCTTTCTTCTTTGCTTGATTCACAGGACCCTTTAGATCCTACAAGATCAGTGATTGTGATCCGCTCCCTGGTAGCAGATGGCGTAGCAGAAAGAAGCGGAGGACTATTACCTGGAGACCGCCTGGTCTCAGTCAATGAATACTGTTTGGACAACACCTCACTTGCTGAAGCTGTGGAAGTATTGAAAGCTGTGCCACCAGGCATAGTACGTCTTGGAATCTGTAAGCCTTTGGTGGTGAGTGTTGCATTTTATTAATATAGGAAGTGATAATGGTATAACAGTTAAGAACATGGATTTTGAAGACATATAGCTGGCCGAGAATTTCTTTTCCACTGTTTACTTTGTGTGTGACCTTGGGCAGGTTTCTTAATTTCCTTGACTTACAATATCAGAAAAAATAATGCCTATGTCATAGGATTTTGGGGTTTAAAGGTGATATTCATTAAATGTATAGCATATTATTAAATAAATACTAGCTGTGAATGTTGCTGGTTCTGCTACTACCACTCTTATTACTGCTTTCATCTTCATACTTTTAGCACAGACTTCTAAGCTCTCAGCACATTTCTTATATACAAATTATTATTATTATCATTTTAGAGACAAAGTCTCACTCTGTCATCCAGGCTGGAGTGCAGTGGCGCAATCTCGGCTCACTGCAACCTCTGCCTCCTGGTTCAAGCGAATCTTATGCCTCAGCCTCTCAAGTAGCTGGGATTACTGGCGTGTGCCACCATGCCTAGCTACTAACTTTTTGTGTTTTTAGTAGAGATGGGGTTTCACCATGTTGGCCAGGCTGGTCTTGAACTCCTGTGCTCAGGCAGTCCACCTGCCTTGGCCTCCCAAAATACAGTGAGCCACTGTACCTGGCTATTCTTATATGTAAATTAAAATAAATATTTTCCATTTTGACTTTTATTTGGGAATGATGTCAAGGTGGTATGATAAGCTGAAATCCTGGTAACTATAGCATTTCAATCATATAACAGTGATATTTTAATATGCTTTTCTGTCCATCAAAGCAACTTGTAACTCCTAGCATCAAGAACCCCTTCTTGAAGTCATCTTGTTGCTTTATCTTATGATCAGGTTGCTGCTTATGACTGAAGACCCCATTACAGTTATGGTGCTCTGGAGGCCTCTAATGCAAAAAAAAAACCAACAACAACAACATAAAAACTTAATGATGATGCTTTTCAGCCAGTTTTATTATTGCTAAGTGCTTACTAAATGTCAATCATTCTTTTAAGCCCTTTACACATATTAACTAACTTAATCCGTACAGCAACTTTAAGAATAGGCCTTTTGTTACCTTCATTACAGATGAGGCACAGAGAATTGAGTAACTCAACCAAGGTCTTATAACTAGTAAGGGGTAGAGTTGTAATGTGCACTCAGCAGGGCGCCTTTGAACCCTGTGTTCTTAGCCACAGTGCTGTACCTGCCTGTCTTACTATGTTGTCAGTCACTTGGTTAGTTTGTATGCAGCATGTATGAAACAGATAGTCTGGTTGTAATAAATTGTTGGTCTGGATTTCTAGAAACCTGAACTCTGTCTCTGGCTTTGCTATAAGTTAGCCCATTTCAAACTTAAAGATATGTAATGTATATAAGAGTCACCTGGGAGGTAGTTAAAATGCAGTTTCCCAGGTTCTACTCCCAGAAATTCTCATTTAGTAGTAATTCTGATATGCTCTTCAGGAGTCTACCTCTTCAATGGGTCGCTTATGTAATTCTGATGCAGAGTTTTGTACTTTGAGAAACATTATACTAGTAATTTGATCAATGGGTATGCCACTTCTCTGAGCCTATATTGTTCATCTTTGAAAAGATTGGACAAGACTAGAGAATTCCTAAGGTATTTCTTATCTCCAATTCTTTAATCTAGGAGACATTTTAATGTAACATGAATCACATAAGTTCGTATGTATAGATAGTTGGATAGGTAGATAGAAATAGCTATGTTGATTGTATTAGGCTGTTCTTGCATTGCTATGAAGAAATACCTGAGACTGGGCAATTTGTAAGAAAGAGGTTTAATTGGCTGACAGTTTTACAGGCTGTATAGGAAGCATGGTGGCCTCTGCTTCTGGGGAGGCCTCTGGGCACTTTCACTCATGGTGGAAGACAAAGCGGCAGCAGGCACTCCACACAGTGAAAGCAGGAGTAAGAGAGAGTCGGAGTAGGGTGGGGATGCCACACAGCCACACATTTGATTTTATTTTTTATTTTTGGAGACAGAGTCTCACTCTGTTGTCCAGGCTGTAGTGTAGTGGTACAATCTTGGCTCACTGCAACATCCACTTTCCAGGTTCAAGCAATTCTCAGGCCTCAGTCTTCCAAGTAGCTGAGACTACAGGCATGCGCCACCACACCCAGCTAATTTTTGTATTTTTAGTAGAGACGGGGTTTCGCCATGTTGGCCAGGCTAGTGTTGAACTCCTGAGCTCAGACAATCCACCTGCCTTGGCCTCCCAAAGTGCTAGGATTACAGGCATGAGCCACCGTGCCTGGCCATGCCACACACTTTTAAACCACCAGATCACGTGAGTACGCATTCATTCACTATTGTGAAGACAGCACCAAGCCATGAGGGATCCACCCCCATGACCCAGACATCTCCCACCAGGCCCCACCTCCAGCATTGGGGATTGAAATTCAACATGAGATCTTGGCAGGGACAAATAGACAAATCAATCGTATATAGATAGATTCGTTATGCATATAATATTTTTGCATGGAAGACTAAACGGTGGTCTTCATGTATTACTTTTTTTATTCTTGCCTGTGTATTATACCTATCAGATACTTTAAATATTTCAAAGTGGAATATAGCGCATAGCTAAATAAATTCTTGACTTTTTGTGTATTTGGTGTGGGCATTACTGTGGTCAACAGATGATGCCATGAGGTTCTTGGTTTGAGTTTTGGATAAATTAAAGATGGGAAAACTATGCATGTTTTATGGGACCTCATCTTCTTAGTATTTTGGATTGTAGCAGGAACTTTGTCTAGATTTTCCCTGATGGTTATTTGCCAGATTAGTGTGGCTGCATGGAGACATCCCAAACTATTTGTGTCCTAGAGGACTTCAACAGCACAACCTTTACCTTGAAACAGTTTTAGGAAGTCTTGGGCTGTTTAACGAAACAAAACAAAACGAACAAAACAAAACAAGAGTCGGTAGCAACTGGGTGTGGATCCTTGTGCTATATCTGGTGGAAGGACCTTGGAGCATTACTCTTGAGAGTATTTTGGAATGACGTGATTGTGGGTGGAACCTCACCCAGGCTTCCCTCAGTGAGTCCAAGGCTGCCAAGAATACTTAGGGGTGGGAGGCCAATGAAGGGATTGAGAGAAAGGTCAATTTCAATATTTCTTTGCTTTTTAACCACTAAGTAAGCCTCCTTTAACATCTGGGGTCTTCTGGGAAAACTGCTCATATCTATAAATAGTGATTCAAGGAACCAGGCATGGATCTTCTCTGAGGTCTCTCCCTCTCTCTAATGGTAAAGTTGGCGGCCACTTATCTTATTGACTAATGTTATCTTATTAACTAATTAACTGAACATTTACTCAATTCACAGCACAAGTGGGGACAGAGAATATGAAGAAGCAGATCCAAAGTCAGGGTGGAGCAGAAAGACTGTGAATATATAATGGTGATGAGAACAAATTATTTTTATTAAGTCTTGTATTTATATAGATACAGCATGTATATATATCTATATACTTCATATTATATATTTTTATCTTTTCTAAAAACTTACCTCAAACATATCCGACCCACAAAATGAATGAAATGACTTATTATTGTTGATTAATATACAAATAGAGACAGGGTCTCTCCATGTTGCCCAGGCTAGTATTGAACTCCCAGGCTGAAGTGAAGCTTCTGCCTCAGCCTCCCAAAGTACTGGGATTGCAGATGTAAGCCACCACGCCCAGACTGAAATGACTTTAAAAACTGCATTATATCTTCAGACCTAACTGAACAGAACTGACAATAAAACTCTTGAGCCAGACAGCTATGGGTTTTTGCTTAGATATGTGGTTTGTAAGGCTGTGTGTCCTTGTGCCAGTTATTCAACCTCATCAGCTACTGCATTCCTCATCTATAAGATGAAGATTGGCTGTGCGTGACGGCTTATGCCTGTAATCCCAGCACTTTGGGAGGCTGAGGTGGGCAGATCATCTGGGAGGTCAGGAGTTCGAGACCAGCCTGGCTAACATGGAGAAACCCCGTCTCTACTAAAAATACAAAAGGATTAGCCAGGAGAGTTGATGCATGCCTCTAGTCCCAGCTACTTTGGAGGCTGTGGCAAAAGAATCGCTTGAACCAGGGCATCGGAGGTTGTAGTGAGCCGAGATTACACCACTGCATTCCAGTCTGGGTCACACAGCGAGACTCTGTCTCAATTAAAAAAAAAAAAAGATGAGGATTGCATGGCATGGTAATTGTGAACATAGGCTCTAGTACTACACAGCCAGAATATCTAACTGACTAGTCATTTAATGTTTGGCAAATTAATATGTCCACTTTTGCTCACCAGTAAAATAGGACTAATGAGAGGACCCACTTCTTAGAGTATATATTAATATATTAGTTAATATATTAAATATATTTAAAGTGCTTAAATTTGTGCCAGGTACATAGATAGTTTTATATATAAGGTCTATCCCTGGGTGAGTGATTTTTCTTTAAGAAATACTTTTAAAAGTTTGGGAAGCTCTGACCTGAATATGGTATTCTTTTTAATTATTAAAGAAAGTTTGTTCTATGGCTGGGCGCGGTGGCTCACGCCTGTAATCCCAGCACTGTGGGAGGCCGAGGCGGGTGGATCACGAGGTCAAGAGATCGAGACCATCCTGGTCAACACGGTGAAACCCCGTCTCTACTAAAACTACAAAAAATCAGCTGGGCATGGTGGCGCGTGCCTGTAATCCCAGCTACTCAGGAGGCTGAGACAGGAGAATTGCCTGAACCCAGGAGGCGGAGGTTGCGGTGAGCCGAGATTGCGCCATTGCACTCCAGCCTGGGTAACAAGAGTGAAACTCCGTCTCATAAAAAAAAAAAAAAAAAAAAAGAAAGTTTGTTCTAATGAAACAATTTGAATAAATTTTGTATTGTGTATTTGCTCTTAATGGAAAGATGAAAGTTTGAAACCAAGGTATTTTCTTTTTCTTTCTTTCTTTTTTACACAAATTAATCTTTCTTTTCTTTTTTTTCTTTCTTTTACTTTAAATTCTGGGATACATGTACAGAATGTGCAGGTTTGTTGTATAGGTATACAAGGGCCATGGTGATTTGCTGCACTTATCAACCCATCATCTAGGTTTTAAGCCCCACATGCGTTAGGTATTTGTCCTCATGCTCTCCCTCCCCTTGCCTCCCATCTCCCAATATTTTCTTGATTATAAATAAAAGTGGTTTATATTTTCAGGAAGATAATAAAGAAGAAGAAAGTTGTTATATTTTACATTCAAACAGTAATGAAGACAAGACTGAATTTTCAGGAACAATTCATGATATAAATTCATCTTTAATACTTGAAGCACCCAAGGTATTTAGTAAATTTATTTCCCATTTGAATGATTTGCTATAAGCTAAACTTTCTATGTAGAAAGAATACAAAAGAAAATAAGACAAAAGCTTGTCCTTACTCTTTGGCTAAATAGATATAAATAAAGACATAAAGAAGACACAAGCTCGACCCCCTCCTTTGGCTAAATAGGTATAAAAGAACTAATTCTCCTTTCTTTCTCTCTCTCTTTTTTGAGATGGGATCTCCCTCTGTCACCCAGGCTGGAGTGCACTGGGGAGATCTGGTATCACTGTAACCTCTGCCTTCCAGGGGCAAGTGATCCTCCCACCTTAGCCTTCTGAGCATCTGGGACCACAGGCATGTGCTACCATATCTAGCTAATTTTTTGTATTTTTGTTAGAGATGGGGTTTCATCATATTGCCCAGGCTGGTCTTGAACTCCTGAGCTCAAGTAGTCCACCTGCCCTTGCCTCCCAGAGTGCTGGCATTATAGGCCTGAGCCATCGCGCCTGGTCTCATTTTACACACACGCATGCGTGCGCGCGTGTACACTCACACACACACACACACACACACACATTTTGTTAGATTGGTTTAGACAGACTCTTCCTCTGTTGCCCAGGCTGGAGTACGTTGGTGCAACCTCTGCCTCTCAGGTTCAAGCAATTCTCCTGCCTCAGCCTCCCAAGTAGCTGGGACTACAAGCATGTGCCACCACACCTGGCTAATTTTTGTATTTTTAGTAGAGACAGGGTTTTATCATGTTGGCCAGGCTGGTCTTGAACTCCTGACTTCAGGTGGTCAGCCCACCTCAGCCTCCCAAAGTGTGGAAATTACAGGCATGAGCCACCGCACCTGGCCTATTTTTTTTAAAACTAAAATATTTCCTTCTGTATCACATTGCCTCTCTAAATGATAAAGGCAAGATGTAGAGCATTTTCAAAGAACAAACGTACACTAATGTATTCCTAAAATTTTGGATGGTAGAACATATTGTTGAAAATAGACCTGCATTTAAAATGCTGTAAAAATGGAACTACACAAAAAAATCATATTGAATACTTTATAAAGAAGAGTTATTTTGTCAAACCCTACCTTATGCCTTAATTTTAGAAAATATATTTTGAAGCTTTCCTTTTTTATTCTTAAAAGGAATTATACTTATGTTGCTCTTTGCAGTTAGAGTATGGTTTTGCCTTACTTGATAACAACTGTCTAGTGATATTCTTTGCATAATATGTAGACAGTGTCTCAAGATGATGTGTGTTTCTAGAATGTCTATTATATATTTTAGTGCAGACATTTTAAAAAATTGCATAACCATATGCTGTGTTCAAATACATCCTCCACCCACATTGAAAAAACTAGGTTGCAGTATTTGGTATACTGTATTAATTTTTTTTTGAGATGGTGTTTTGCTCTGTTGTCTAGGCTGGAATGCAGTGGTGTGATCAAAACTTACTGCACCATCAGTCTCCTTGGCTCAAGCAATTCTTTGCCTTAGCCTCCCAAGTGGCTGGCACCACAGGTGCATGCCACCATGCCTAGCTATTTTTTTTATTTTTGTTTTTAGAGACAGGGTCTCACTATGTTTCCCAGCCTGGTCTTGAACTCTTGTACTCAAGAGATCCTCCTGCCTTGGCCTTCCAAAGTGCTAGGATTACAGGCATGAGCCACCATGCCCAGTCCTACTGTATTAATTTAAAAGTTTCACTACAATGATGTTTAGTTGCAAGAAGGCAATAGAAAATAATAGATTTATTCCAGGAATTTACACTAGGTAGTAATGAGTAGGACTTAAAATAGGAAAGATCTTTGAACTTTTAGAAAGATTTGGGCCTCGTTATGCTTCGCACCCAGAGGTTCCCCAGAAATAGGTCTCAGCAGGTTTTGGCCAGTAACCCAACACAGTTTCTGCACGTTTAGTTGCAGTGGTGTGCACTAGCTATGATGATTAGTGAAATAAAAATTCTTTTTTTTTTTTTTTTTTTTTGAGACAGAGTTTCGCTCATGTTACCCAGGCTGGAGTGCAATGGTGCGATCTCGGCTCACCGCAACCTCCGCCTCCTGGGTTTAGGCAATTCTCCTGTCTCAGCCTCCTGAGTAGCTGGGATTACAGGCACGCGCCACCATGCCCAGCCAATTTTTTGTAGTTTTAGTAGAGACGGGGTTTCACCGTGTTGACCAGGATGGTCTCGATCTCTTGACCTCGTGATCCACCCGCCTCGGCCTCCCAAAGTGCTGGGATTACAGGCGTGAGCCACCGCGCCCGGCGTGAAATAAAAATTCTTTTAAAAGTTATGGTATTCCTTCATATTATTTATTTTCAACACAGATGAAAAATAAGATTTCTATTTTTTAATATTATAAAAGAGTCATACTCAAAGTAGAGACATACTCCCCTTATCTTTAGTTTATAGAGAATGTTTTCTAAACATTCAGATGGTTATACTTTCTTTTGAGTTGTTTAAGCTTAAAAATCCTGACCTTTTAAGTCTTTGCTTTCTTAAATAATAGTTTGAAATGTAGACATATTTATGTACTACTTTTTATATTAAGTGAATGGGTTAAATGTTTAGTGTAAGAGTTTAACCAAATTCCTATTTCTAGTGGAGAATTTTCAGGTGGCTAATGTATAAGGAACCTTTTAGCAAAATGATTCGCCTTGTGAAGGGCAGATTTCTGCCTCATAATTTACTGTTTTTCCCTTTTGTGGGTTGAGGATTGTGTGGAGGTGAGCTTGCGTTTCTCCGTGTTTGCTGTGGAGGGCGGTGCATGTTAGCTGTGCATTGGCATGTGGGTCATGCCAGCATTTGAATTTTCCAGTTTATCTATATAGTGCTGCTTCAGGACAGGCGTAACTTCACATTTTTCGCATCTTTTATTTACAGGGATTTAGAGATGAACCATATTTTAAGGAAGAACTTGTGGATGAACCGTTTCTAGATCTGGGAAAGTCTTTCCATTCCCAACAAAATGACATAGACCACAGCCAGGAGGCCTGGGAGATGCATGAATTTCTGACTCCTAGATTGCAGGAAATGGATGAAGAAAGAGAAATGCTTGTTGATGAAGAATATGAGTTCTATCAAGGTCACTCTCAGTCCATGGAGTTGTATCCCTTGTCGCACATTCAAGAGGCCACTCCTGTGCCCTCCATTAAGGAACTTCACTTTGGTACACAGTGGTTGCATGATAATGAACCATCCGAGTCTCAAGAGGCAAGAGCCGTGAGGAGTATCTATTCCCAGGAGGCACAGCAGTATGGCTATTGCACTGAAAACGTGGTAAGGGATTAGAACAGATATTCTGCACCCTGCCTTCTGCTCTCCTCGCCTATCCCTGTCTGTCTAACTCACATCACTTCAATTTTGTTTGTTTTTAAATGAGCCTTTCCATAAGTAACACTGTTTACAAGATGTGTCATCCAGTGCCTAGCTATAAGTTTGTCTTTTCTGTATTTCGCAGCTTCTTGTGGGGGTCAATAAGCTGCAGTTGCCTTGCTGTTGTGGTAGCTTTTTTTTTTTTTTCTTTTTTGCTTTGCTTTTTAGTGATGTTTTTCCAATTTCTCATTTCAGAGAAAAGTTCTTTTAACATTTGTGATTTAAAAAAAAATTCCTTAGGGAAACACAGCTGTATATTTTTAACATAGTGTATTTATCAGGCAAAAGCAAGGCCAATTTAGTACATACTGTTTTTTACATCTTGGTCACCTGCATTATTCTCTGTGTTATGTATGATGCTGAAGCACTGAACTCTAGAAAATTATCTTTACATTTAAGATATTATTTATTTGCAACTTGGTGGGAAAGCGTGTGCGTGTGCACGTGCGCGCGCGCACGCGCGCGCACACACACACAGTTTTTTGAGACAGGGTCTCTCTCTATCATGGAGGCTGGAGTGCAGTAGCACAATCATGGTTCATTGTAGCTGTGACCTCCCAGGCTCCATGGATCCTTTCACCTCGGCCTCCTGAGGTGCTGGGACCATAGGCATGCACCACAATGCCTGGCTAGTTTTTTTATTTTTTAGTAGAGATGGAGTTTTGCCTTGTTGCCCAGGCTGGTCTTGAACTCCTGGGTTCAAGCACCTCCTATCTCCCATCTCAGCCTCCCAAAGTGCTAGGATTACAGGCAGGAGCCACTGTGCCCAGTGAAAAGCATGATATTTTAATAGATTTGCCTTTGCTATTATGTCACCAAGAACTATTTTTAATAAAATTATAATCAAGCATTCACTAATTGGAATCTTTGAATAGGAACTTGAAAAAATATTTTTGTGTCTTTATTTCCTGCCCCATTAACTTTTAGGCAAATAGAGACAGATTTACTGTATGGGGACATTTTTAAAAAGACACCTTAGCAATACATTCAGATGCAGCCTGGTGCTCTGTCTCTGAGGTTGGCAGCTTTCCTGTTGTGATGTGTAATGCGTGCCTTCGTGTGTTCTCTCAGTGGGCAGGTAGAGGGTGTTTCTGCCTTTTCCTTTCTTAGAAATTTCCTCACTTTGTCCCTCATGCAAATGATGGTGCATTCCTCTGTTGGGCAAGGTGCTGTGCTAGCTGTGTTTATGTGACCCTGGAGGATTCACCGTGATAGGGGGCCCCGGGCAGTGTACCAAAGAACAGATGTTTTGGAATATGTGAATGATGCCCGGATGTGGACAGAGGTCACACGGAATCTGGTGTGTTCCATTGGCGTTGGCACTTTCTATATTTGCCAGTCCCTCTCATATCTGTCTGTGCTTAACGCCAAACAGTGTACGTATTCAGTTATATGGAGCAAATTGGAACCATTACTAAATATTCATAAAAATTCCCTTGTTGTAACTGTTTCCTTCTATAAAAAGATAATTTTCTATTTACCCAAATAAAAGGCAAACTGAAGTACCAGTTTATTTTAATATATAAACTTTGAAGGCTGTAGATGAAATGGTCAAATGCATATTTATAATATTTATTTATTTATTTTTTAGGAAGGAGGGAGGGTGGCGGTGAGGGTGGGTTGGGGAGGGGACATAATATTTATAAGTTTAGGGAAACATTCAATTTTAAAACTTGTGAGATGTTAAATTTTTTTTACCTATTCTCATATTTAATCATATACTTTTATTCAAGTTCTTCAATGAATATTTAATTTCAGCATCTACATTTTCACTAGAATCATTTTTTGATCATTTAATATACCTTTTCAAATAGGTCATCTTCATTTCTAACTAGATTGTTTGAGATATAGCAATTTTTGAATCTGTCCTGTCACTCAAAATTTTATTCTTATCTCGTGTCATTTGCATAACATTAAGTTTTTTAAAAAATCCCTCATGTAAGTTTATATTGATACTCTTCACAATATAACTGTTACTGGAAAGAGGTCCCGATTCAGATGCCAGGGGAGGGTTCTTGGACCTCGCACAAGAAAGAATTTGAGTGAATCCATGGAGCAAAGTGAAAGCAAGATTATTATGAAAGTAACGGAATAAAAGGATGGTTACTCCATAAACAGAGTAGCCCTGAGGGCTACTGGTTGCCCATTTTTATAGTTATTTTTTGATTATATACTAAACAAGGGGTGGATTGTTCATGCCTCCCTTTTAAAACCATGAAGGGTAACTTCCTGACATTGCCATGGCATTTGTAAACTGTCATGGTGCCAGTGGGGACAACCAGAGGTCACTCTCGTTGCTGTTTTGGTTTTGGTGGGTTTTGGCTGGCTTCTTTACTACAACCTGTTGTATCAGCAAGATCTTTATGACCTATATCTTGGGCCAACATGCTATCTTATCCTGTGACTTAGAATGCCTTAACCATCTGGGAATGCAGCCCAGTGGGTCTCAGCCTCATTTTACCCAGCGCTATTCAAAATGGAGTTGCATTTGAGGGACTATGTTAAATTCTCTTCCTAGGTCCACAAGGGGCGTAGTTTCAAAGGCAAGAACTTCCCAGCGCCATCCACATCCATGCTTCCATCCACTGCCCCATCCGGGAGCCTAGAGTTTTTTTAACTTTCCCGGGCGCCGGCTAGGTAACAGCCCAGGTGAGCTTACTTTGTTTAGAAAGCCGGCCACAAGCTCTGAGGGAGGAGGCTTTGATTGCGGGCCAGGCAACCAATCCTATATCAGAGTTGAAGATCAGTTGCTCCAGAGGAAGTTTGGAAAAGCTCCTCTCACTGGACGAGAACTTGAATGGGGCAGGAGTAACTCCCCAGTTAAAATCCGACCTATTCCCTTTCCTATAGGGACTTCATCTCCGGATCCTGTCCTGCAACAGCATGGGAGCTCTCTCTGTCTCTGTTTCTCTTTCTCTCTCTCTGCCTAATAAATTGCTTTTCTGCAAAGCTCTTTGGGTCCGATATTTACTTGAATGAACTCACAGTGCCACCAGGGCCCCTTCCCCATTCTTGGGTGAGAAAGGCCCAAGGACCTGGGAGAACACATCCGATCCCGGAACAGTGAGCATCTTGGGACACAGCTGCCACCCTGCTCCTGTAACCTGGTTCCACTCTGCTTGAAGTGCCTCTGATATACCACTTACTCTATTGTTTGTTAAAGTGTTAAGAGTCTGGTTTAAAACCACAGTCAGTGCTACAATTCAAAATGCATATCCTGATTACTAAGTCTGTGTTAAATTTCCCAGCTTCCCTCTTTTTATTTCCCATTACTGATTCAGCCATACTTGCTTGTTATTGCCGTTTTCTTCCATAAAAAGAAATTTTCTGTTTATCCAAATAAAAGGCAACCTGAAATATCAGCTTATTTTAATGTGTACACTTTTAAGGCTAGAGATGAAACAGTCAAATGTCTATTTATAATATTTACTCTGGAAGTTTAAACATTCGTATTTTAAAACCTGTAAAAATGTTAATTTTTTGCCAATTCTCACATAGGCAGTAAAGGTAACCTCTATAGGCTCCCCAAACTGGCATTGAATAAGACCGTTTCAGCCCTAGTGTTTCTTGCCTGAACAGTGTTTTGTTTTCTTTAAATTAGTATATGTGCTTTCTTAGGGTATTGGCTCTTTCCCTCTCTTCCATAGCAATGAACACTTACACCCACTGATCAGGATGGGCTTGAATCTTTATTTGCCCCCCTCGTATTGCTGATGGACCCTTGCAATAATTTATCTGATAATATTTTCTAATATTGTAAGCTCTAAGAAGATTTTAAAAACACATTCCAATCCCTTACAAATATGTAATTCCCAATTCTCTTCTAGAGGGTGCCCTCCCGAAGGGTGAAGGAACATTGTTATTTCTCTCTTGGTTGTGATATCCATTTTGGGCTTTAGATGTCAACTATATTTGTGCAGGGCAAATAGTATCTAACTACTTCAAAGTTTATCTTTCTCTTCCACCCTCATACTTCATTTTAGCTGAAGAGTAAAGACACCAAAGGCCTATAGATTTGGGTTTTTAAAAATTATAGTAAAATACGACACACAATTTACCATTTTAACCATTTTTAGGTATGTAGTTCAGTGACATTAAGTACATGTACATTTTTGTGTTCACATGGCCGCCATGTTGTTACAGATCTTCTTATCCCACACTGAAACTCTACTCATTAAACAATAAACTTCCCTCTCTCCTCTCTCCCCATCCCCTGCCAACCAACCACTGTTTTATTTTCTGTCTCCAAGAATTTGACTATACTAAAGCAGCTGAAAAAAGTGGAATAGTACAATATTTGTTCTTTTGTGTCTGGCTATTTCACTTAGTATAATGTCTTTAAGAATCTTATATATTGCAGAATGGGTCAGAATTTCCTCCATTTTGAAAGTTGAATGGGCCAGGCATGGTAGCTCATGCCTGTAATCCCAGCACTTTGGGAGGCCGAAGTGGGTGAATCACTTGAGGTCAGGAATTCGAGACCAGCCTGGTCAATATGGTGAAACCCCGTCTCTACTAAAAATAGAAAAATTAGCCAGGCGTTGTGGCACGTGCCTGTGGTTCCAGCTACTCTGGAGGCTGAGCTAGGAGGATAACTTCAACCTGGGAGGCAGAGGTTGCAGTGAGCTGAGATGGCACCACTGCACTCCAGCCTGGGCAACAGAGCAAGACTCCATCTCAAAAAAAAAAAAAAAAAAAAAAAAAGCTGAATAATAATTCCTTGTAGGTATATGTCTTGAAGAAAAAACTTCTCCTCTATCCTCTATTTTGTGCCTGGAAGAGTGCAAATTAAGCTGACGGGCATTAACAGGAGAATAAAGGTTTATTTATGCGCATATGAACGCAGCAAAAGCAGCAAGCTCACTAAATGATTGAAGTTAGAGCTTACGTATGTAACTTAGGGGGAAAGGGAGGGCAGAGAAAAAGCTATGAGAAGAACAACTGGGTTTAGGAAAGACAGATGGGTTTTTAGTAGAACAAATGGAGATAACATTCTTATTATGCTGATAATTTTTTTATGTTGATACTTTTTTAAATGCAGGTGCCACTGATTCTTCTCTTGGCTTATTGCCATTCCTCAAGAGCGCATTTATGTCAGGCTTACCTTCAGTGTCCCTGGGGGTTGACCCTTCTCAAGAGGGAATGTTTGATAGCCTCATTTTCTAGAACTTGCTGCTTTTAGTCACATAAGGGAAGCTGTGAGAAGGCTTTGTTCTGCAGCCATTACATCTAAAATGTCTTTCGTTTATAATAATCTTCATACTGAAGCAGGATATTTCCCTTACCCCTTCGTGGGATTTGCAACAGGGGTGCCCTGTTTACTCAGCCCACCACTCTCCTCGAGGGAGGGAGCATGTGAGCAAACAAGGTGAAAAGTAGAGTACATGAGTGCTGGAACTAGCTGACCGTTTTGGCATTGGCAGGGTTAAACTCCACTCATCAGATCTGCAGCGTTAACCCTTGTGGGAGGGGAGCACTCGGTGAGTGGGTGCAGGAGCCAGGGCAAGCACTTTCAGGCACCAGCAGGAGCAAATTTCTGTGCAGGCCCAGTGGCAACATCTAGGGGAGATGCCTGTGACCCCTGAAGCCCCAGAGAGCATGTTACAGTGCCCTTTTAGCTCTGCCATCTGTAGATGGCCTGTTAACAGTTCAGTGGGCCCTCTGCCTTTTCACATGAGGTGGCTGCCCTCTGCCAGCGAGGGCAAAGGGCCAGTGTGACAGCCTCTTGTATCCACACTTGTGGCTCCTGAGCTCTTATCTGGTATCCAGGAAAAGTGAGGCTGCACGAACAAATTGAAGGATGGTAAATTCGAGGATTTTATTGCCAATAAAGTAGCTCTTAGTGGGAAGGGGAGCTGTAAAGGGGATGGGGAAGTGGGTAGGTAATCTTCCCCAGAAATCCAGCCATCTCCAGCTGGATTCTTCTCTGAAGTTACACCATCAAGCTGTCCCTCTAAAGTCAAGCCACTTCCTTCTGAGGTCCACTTGTAGTCCCTGGCATCCAGCTGCTTCTCTCTGCTGGCTGAGTCTAGGGCCTTTATAGGCACAGGATGGGGCAGGGCGAGGCCATGGGTCATTTAAAAAAAGGTAACATTTGAGCTGGAAAACAGGGATAGAAGTTTTCACTTTAGGCCATGGTTTTAGGCTTGAGGGTGGGGTTTTGTCAGGAACCCACCCTTAAATTTCTGTGCCTCCTGTCCCTATCAATACCAACTCTGAGGTTCCTATAGGTCCGCACCATATATACTATATTTTGTTTTTCCATTCATCTGTTGAAGGGTATTTAGATTGTTTCTACCTTGGACCATTGTGAATAATGCTGTTATGAACACTGGTATATAAATATCTGTTGAAATCCTTGCTTTCAGTTCTTTTTAGTATATACTCAGCAATAAAATTGCTGGATCATATGCTAATTCTATATTTAATTTTTGGGGAACTATACTGTTTTCTACAGCAAACAGCTGCACCAGTTTGTATTTCCATTAGCAAAGCACAAGGTTTCAAATTTCTCCACAGTCTCTCCAACACTTGTTTGTTGGCTTTTTGTTGTTTCTTAGGAGTATAAAGTGCTATCTTGTGTTTTGGTTTGCATTACCCTAACAATTAGTGATATTGAGCATCCTTTCATGTGCTTATTTGGCCATCTTTATGTATTCTTTGGAGAAATATCTGTTCAAGCCCTTTGCCCATTTTTTTAAAGATCTGGGCTTTTTTTTGTTTTTTGTTTTTGCCTGAGGGTTATTTACCAAAGAGTAATTCTATGTTCTTATTTTCTTCTCTTTTTAGAAAAAAAAATCTTCTCTATTTAAAAAAGAAAAGAAATTCATGTTTATTTGATTTTTAATTTTTATTTTGTTTTGAGGCCGAGTTTCACTCCTGTTGTCCAGTCTGCAGTTCAATGGCGGGATCTCAGCTCACCACAACCTCCGCCTCCCGGGTTCAAGCAATTGTGCTGCCTCAGCCTCCTGAGTAGCCGGGATTACAGGCATGCGCCACCACGCCCAGCTAATTTTTTTGTATTTTTACTAGAGATGGGGTTTCTCCATTTGGTCAGGCTGGTCTTAAACTCCCTACCTCAGGTGTTCCACCCACCTTGGCCTCCCAAAGTGCTGAGATCACAGGCATGAGCCACTGCACCCAGTCAGAAATTCATGTTTATAAAGATCTCACCTATCATACCCAATGTATTGAAATCCCAGATTTGGGTATCAATTCTCTTCTTCATTTACTATTAACAGAATTGCCATTAACTTTGTTTAAAAAGTCCAAATGGCCCAAAATTACTATAACTTTATTTTTCTTAAGTACTCAGTTCCTTCCATCTCCCCCTTACTCTTTTCTGTAAGATGCTCTTGCTTATTTTATTCTAGGCAACTATGTAGTCAGATCCCCTTTCTTATCTCTGTTTAATATTTGCGTCAAATTCTATGTTCCTTAGGCTCCATTAGGTATCTGATATAGTTACATACTTACCTGAGGTGAGCAAAAATCACCTGGTGGCCAGCAAGCGGACCATCTGGAGGCAAAACTCCTTATCTGAGAAATTTAGAGGTATAATGAGGAGAGCAAAGATCACCTGGTGGTCATCAAGCAGGCCATCCAGAGGCAAAACCCTTTATCTGAGGAATTTAGAAGCAATTAGCCTTCTCTGTTATCTAAAGCCAGCATCTGGTTACCAGGCTGTTTTCCCAAAATTTGTAAGTAGCTAGAATTTCTATATATCTCCTGAACGCATGTGTATCGAAACTCATTGTGCAGCCTTTGCTGACATCAAGGCACCAACATGTCTACAAATGTAATCGTCTATCATGACCTGCAAAAATAATATGGCCTAAATTACCCTTAAGCTCTTGCTTTAAGGTCTATAAATACCCCTAAGGAAAATCCACCAAGGCCTACTCAGTCCTCTCTTGCTGAATTGCCTTGCTACAGTGTTCCTTCTGTCTAATAAAACTTTACTTTTCAAACCTGTACTGTGGTCAGTAAATTCTCTTTACTACCTGCGTGCCAATCACTTTCTGTTGCTGGGGCTCTGCCACCTTGCCCAGCATTACCAAATTAGTAATCTACTTTGGAAAGCTGGAAGCATTTTGCATACCTTCTCTTACCATTGAAGTCTGACCACTTTACAGAAAAAGGAGACCACTGTGAAAGGTAAAATTCACATTTTGTTTTGAACAACCAAAATTCCAACAAAAAGAATAACATAGTGTTATGTACCTTAAATGAATTATGGTGTATCCCTATGGTGGCGATAAAATAGTCATTTAAATTTATACTTATAAAATTTTTATTATTATTTATTTATTTACTGAGACAAGGTCTCACTCTGTTGACCAGGCTGGAATGTCATGATCATGGCTCACTGCAGCCTCACTCTCCCAGGCTCAGGCTGTTTTCCCTCCTTAGC
Organism: Sapajus apella; assembly: GCF_009761245.1. Classification (NCBI taxonomy): domain Eukaryota; kingdom Metazoa; phylum Chordata; class Mammalia; order Primates; family Cebidae; genus Sapajus; species Sapajus apella. The sequence goes on along the minus strand of NW_022436976.1, from coordinate 24,121,278 downwards.
CTCCCAAGTAGCTGGGATTACAGACGTGCCCCACCATGCCTGCCTAATTTTTGTATTTTTAGTAGAGACAGGTTTTTGCCGTGTTGGCTGGGGTGGTCTGAAATGCCTGTTCTAGTGATCCACCTGCCTCAGCTTTCCAAAGTATTGGGATTACAGGCATGAGCCACCATGCCTGGCCTCTTGGGCCTGTTTTATAAAGACAATACTAATCCCATTCACCAGGGCTCTGCCCTCATAACTCTATCACCCCACAAAAGTCCCCACCTCCAAATATCTTCACCTTGGGGGTTAGGATTTTAACATATGAATTTGTGAGGTCAGAAGGAACATAAACATTTTAGCATTCTCGAAGATTATGACTTTGGAAAACCATAAAAGACCTGTGTATAAAAGCAAGATGGGAGGAAAATGCAGTTAACTTATTGACAGCACTTACCTGTAGGTTTTAGGTTTGGGTAACTAGGTAGTCACCAGGCAGATAAGAGTGCTAACAAATGCTTAGAGCTATGAAAATTCATCACATCTATTGGAGTCAGCAGGGAAGCTGTTTATCTGTAGATTACCAGAGCAATACAATCAGGAGGCTACGTGTATTAGCAATTGACTTTGCTTGACTTGACAGACCTTTTAGTCCTCTACCTTGGTAAATGTTTATTTAAATTCACTTATTAATGTTTATAAAACAGTTTTTTTGGTTAAAAATCTCAGGCTTGTAATAAACAGATTTTACTAGCCTATACTTCTGCAGATATTGTTACCAGCATTTGTTACTGCTTACCACAGTATAAACCGTGACTTGAGAATGCCTGTTTGCAGTGCCAGTTATTTCAATATCATTGTTATTTGGGTTGAACAACTGTGCAGTATTACATTTTTTTCACAAAGTACTAACGCATTTTTATTTTTCTTCCTCTCAAGATGAATGAAAATTTTGTCATGGAGTCCCTACCATCTGTACCATCAACTGAAGGAAACAGTCAGCAAGGCAGATTTGATGACCTGGAAAATTTTAATTCATTAGCAAAAAGTAGTCTGGATTTAGGTTTGTGGCTTTTGTTTCTCATAAACACAAATTATATTATTTTGCAATTTCTCAGTTTTATGTTTGTATACATGAATTTCATTGTCATGTTTTTATTCATTGTGATATTTTGAATTTACATCTGCTTCTTAATTAATCTGCTTCAGAATACCTGAAAGAATAAACATGCCTCAGATTCCAACTTAGAGTTTTCAGATTCTGTTTTCTGAGATGGCTACATTTTCTCTGCCTCATGTTGCATTTTATTAGCAGTATGGATTGAAACTCAGACTGGTACCTTACGTCAAATCTGAAATAAGTCTTTACTAATATATATTAAAATCTCTGATGCTCTTGAGTAATATTGTTAGCTCATTTAATGGGACTGTTAAATATTAATAAAGAGAGGCATATTTTAAACATTTATGAAACATTTTAATAGCCATATATTATAGTCAATTTTAGTACATTAATAACTTAGTTTCCATAAAAGAATTCTAAAAGTATAGTGCCTCTCCCTGCCTCCCCTCAATATCGATTCTTATATATGTTTTAAAACTTGACTTTAGAAAAGAATTTTCCTTCATCTAACACTGAAATAGCGAATGTCATTACAAAATTGACATCCCTAGGGAGATTGTTAAATGCTTTCGTAGCACTGGGATTTATAGAGCCATTGCTGAGGATTTATGGTGTCCTTCACTTGTTATGAGTACTTATAAGTCTTTCTCTGTGTTGTATGGTAATATGTTGTAAGGGGAGAGAGGGCTATAGAAAGTGATGTAACAGTTTTATGTGAGATTAGGATTCTCTTAAGTAAATTCTGAAAAATGAAATACTTAAGGCTAAAAATTGAAGGCATCTTTGAGATGCTAACATACAGTTTCCTGTAGGTCAAAACAGCACGGAAAAAAAAAAGAATATAGATACTTAATTTTAAATATCTAAGATTAGATGAACCTACCCAAGTTTTCAAGATCATGATTAGGAGAAAAATGGGACTTCCCACCCTGCCCCCGCCCCCCCCGCGCAAAGTAAAGCTCTCCAGGTATACTGCTTTCTAAAATTCACCACATTTCTTATAGTTCTCTATTAAACAGTTGGAGAAGATTTATAGCACAAATGTTTGAGTAAATGAATAAATAGTATCTCTTTCAGTACTATCAATACCTTAGCAAACTATCAATACTATAGCAGACTATGACATCCTTTTGGACCAGATGAGTCTTTTGGTTGGTGTGGGTACCTGTGCACTGTAGGATGATTACCAGTGTCCCTGTCCTGTAACCCTAGATGCCAGTGGCACACCCTCTCCCAGTCATGATGAAAATCAAAATGTCTCCAGATACTGCCAAATGTCCCCTTGTTTATATTGTATAAACCACTGGTTTATAGTGTCAAGATCAAAAGAAATAGACTAGCTATATGGCCTGGTGTTTGGGTGGAGGAGCAGTGGAATAAGGCAATCACCTCTGTGGGAGGTGCTTGTATCATGAGGGCAGATCTCCTGCTCTGTTCTCATGATAGTGAGAGAATTCTCAAGAGATCTGATGGTTTAAGTGTGTGGCACTTCCCGCTTTGCACATGCTTGCTCCCTCTCCTGCTGCCATGTGGAGACATGCATGTTTCCCCTTCACCCTTCTGCCATGATTGTACGTTTCCTGAGGCCTTTCTAACCATGCTTTCTGTACACACTGTGGAACTGTGAGTCAATTAAACCTGTTTTCTTTATAAATTACCCAGTCTCGGGTAGTTCTTTATAGCAGTGTGAGAATGGATTCATAGAACTTTCATTTATCCTGGAACATTTCTTTTTTAAAAAATTCTCTGTTTTTCTAACCTCTGTACCTCTGTTGTGACCATTACCTGACAACTGCAGAGACCCTAAAGGACTCAACCTTTATCATGGGCTCCTGGGTTTCTCGGTGCACTTGGTGGACAGCTCTGTAAAGTGTAACTGTGCAAAGCGCTGTGACAGGTGAGAAATGTGTGTCTGTGCCCCGACAGAGTCCATGGAGGAGACAATGGGGCCGAGGGCACAGGTAGCCTTTATGTGGTGCAATTCATGAAGCTTTAAACTGCACCAACTTGTGCAACTGAGTGGTGTAGTTTAACAGGCTGCTTTTTCCAGTATAGCTGGATGGGACACAACTCTGTAAATAGAACCAGCTCCGTTCTGAAAACTCTGCTTTTAGGCCATTCCTGCCTGAGTGCCAGTCCTGCCCCAATCCTTCCTCCTTAGTGGGGAGGAGGTAGACATTGGCAAAGCTAGAACTGTGGAGCAGTGCTTTGATTGTCGTGTGGGAATGGAGGCCCTCGTGCATGGGAGCAAAGGGGCGTACGGAATGAGGGAAAGGTAACTGAGACTTACTTTAATCCCACCTGAGCGTGACAGTATTTTCTCCCCATATCTGTGACATTGCCAACTGATTCGACCCTGATTCCAAAGTTTCTAGATGAAATAAAAAGCAGAAGTGATAGTGAGTTTACTAGAAAATTTGTTTAAGATGAATACATGGAAAGAATTTTGGTGATGATTATAGGAGAAGTTTTAGGCTGGGTATGGTGGCGCATACCTGTAATTCTAGCACTTTGGGAGGCCAAGGCAGGGGAATCACTTGAGCCCAGGAGTTTGAGACCAGCCTGGGCAACACAGGGAGACCCCATCTCTATTTTTTAAAGTTTTAAAAGAGCATCTATGTTGCTTAGTCAGAGGTCATTTATGATTTTAAGGCAAGTACCCCAAATGTACTGCGAACTTTAAGGCACACAATTTATCACATTCTTATAAACATGATAAGAACAATTGGCTGAGAATTTATAATGAATTACTGTGGTACATCCTATGAGTGATTAGTGGGTTGATGCCAGCATAGGTACAGGTCTCTAACACAGGCCATAGGGCTCTATGCACAGGTTGCCTTGGTGATTCTTTTTCTTGGGAAATGGGGTAATGGCACAGATGGCACGTTGGATAAATTCCCACATTCCAGGAAATTGGGAGGGATTGTCAGTATGTTGGATGACAGAGCTAAGATCCAAAGTGACCCTGATGATGTAGAATGAAGCCTCCATCAAATAAGATAAAATATTAAAAAAGAAGAAGAAGAAAAGTTTGAAGCTGTGCTGTTTGGACCCATAACCTAACTGCCCCCTTCTCAGATGGGAGAGACGTTGTTGGTAATTTGTTTTCTATCATTGCAGAGTTCTTCGGTATGGTGAGAAGAACAAATAAGGCTCACAGGACTTAGGGTTTTAGAATTTTTCATTTTTTTTGAAGCCCAACTACTTCTGAGTCCCCTTCTTTTGCTTGGTATATAGCTAAGCAACAGTGCTTTTTATAGTGGCAAATCAAAATATTGGTAAAATTCCATCTTTTTCAAATCAAGCCTCCTCCTCATGCTGTTCCTTCTACCTAGAATGGTATTGCAGATTTTTATGGGACTGATTCCCTATCACCATCCAGGTTTTTGACTATCATCAATTTTTTTCCCTCCCCTCCCTCTCTCCTCCACTCCCCTCCCCTCTCCCCTCCTCCCTCCCTCCTTCCCTCCTTTCCTCCTTCCCTCCTTCCCTCCCTCCCTCCTTCCTTCCTTCCCTCCCTCCCTTCTTCCTTCCCTCCCTCCCTTTCTTCCCTGCCTTCCTCCTTCCCTCCCTCCCTCCCTCCCTCCCTCCCTTCCTTCCTTCCTTCCTTCCTTCCTTCCTTCCTTCCTTCTTTCCTTCCTTCCTTCCTTTCTTCCTTCCTTCTTCCTTCCTTCCTTCTTTCAGAGTCTCACTCTCTAACCCAGGCTGGAGTACAGTGGCACAATCTTGGCACACTGCAACCTCCACCTCTCAGGTTCAAGCAATTCTCCTGCCTCAGCCCCCTGAGTAGCTGGGATTGCAGGTGCACACCACCACACTCAGCCAATTTTTATATTTTTGGTAGAGACGGGATTTCAGCATGCTGGCCAGGCTGGTCTCAAACTCCTGACCTCAAGCGATCCACCTGCCTCACCCTCCCAAAGTGCTGAGATTGCAGGCATGAGCCACCACACCCGACCAACTACTCCATCTAAAATAACCTGTTTCTTTCTGTTCCTACCTGTTGCTTTATTTTCCTTCTAAGAACTTACCATGTCCTGAAATCATGCTGTGTTCATTCTGTGTCTCTCTCCACTAGAATGTTAGCTCCCAAGAATAGGAACTTTGTCAGTTTTGTACACTTAGCTATCTTTAATCCCTAGAATAGTTCCTGGCAAGTAGCGGGTGCTCTATAAACATTTGTTAAGTGAATTTGTGAATGCGTGAATGAAGAACAGCCACAGAATGTTGGATACACTTAAAGGTATTTTTGTAGCATCAGCTTCTTCCCCCAATAGCCACAGAAGTAAAATACTTAAGTTTTGTGTCTTCTCACATTTATTTGATGGGAAACAAAAGGAAACATAGAAGGTGCATTAGAACTTTTTTGTTTTATATATATATGCATACATACATATATACCTATATATATATACACGTATATATACATATGTGTATATATATACACACATATGTATATATACGTGTATATATATTTGTAGAAAGTGATTTATTTAAAGAGAGAGAGAAATGGGAAGGAAAGAGAAAGAAACAGCTAACTCTCATACTGAGTGAGAGAATGCAGAAAGATGGAATCCAGGAGATGAAAGCAGCTTCCACACTGAGTGGAAGGGAATAGAGAGAGATGGAGTTTAGGAGGGGAAGAGAGGCTTCCATGAGAGAGTGTGGAAGGGGACTCCAGAGGGGAAATCGAGGAGAGAGAAAGACGGCTTACACGAAGGGAGTGTTTGTGGAAGAGGACCTAAACATGGAGTCCCCTTTGCTAACATTTTCTAGGTTAAGCTCCACCAGATATTTTTTTTTAATCCATAAAAGGTATGCAAACCAAAAAATAGATGTCCACAATCTTGATAAGAGTATACACTTGATTTCTTATCATTTGGATAAAAGCTACGTTATTATTACTAAACCCAGTACAATAGTATTTCATCATCTTACACATGTTTGAGCTTTCAGTCATACTTTAATAACATAATATGTAATATTTTAAAATAGTTTTTCTTCCAAGAACATAGTGTTCAAAGAAATACATTGCAGGAAAAACTGTTTTGGCCACCATGGTGGCTCACACCTGTGATCCCAACACTTTGGGAGGCCAAGGCAGGCAGATCACTTGAGGTCAGGAGTTCAAGACCAACCTGGCCAACATGACAAAACCCTGTCTCTACTAAAAATACAAAAATTAGCTGGGTGTGATGGTGCACACCTGTAATCTCAGCTACTCAGATGGCTGAGGCATGAGAATCTCTTGAACCTGGGAGGTGGAGGTTGCAGTGAGCCGAGATCACACCATTGCACTTCCAGCCTGGGCAACAGAATGAGACTGTCTCAAATAAAAACAACAACAAAAACCTGTTTTAACTGTAGTTCGTGGTTCCTGTGAAGCTGCCCCCATAGGCTGCAGGATAAGGCTTCTGAGCAGACAGGTGAAATTCAGGGTCCTCCCCAGCATACAAGGTCCCCACGGCTGGGCTCTCCTGGATGTCTCCACTGCCTGCTTTACGTATTCTTCACTCTGCACTGAGCTGTGCATGCTAAACTCTTCCAAACATCATGCTTTTCTCTGTCTTTCTAAAAAACAGAGAACAAATAGTGCCTTAGGTTTCCCAATGCTTTGCACAATACCTTGTAGATAAATTTAATTTTATTTTATTATTATTTTTTTTGAGACAAGGTCTCTGTTGTCCAGGCTGGAGTGCAGTGGCACAATCTCAGCTCATTGCAACTTCTGCCTCCCAGGGTTCAAGCGGTTCTCCTACCTCAGCCTCTCAAGTAGCTGGGATTAGAGGTGTGTGCCAACACGCCTGGCTAAGTTTTGTATTTTTAGTAGAGACCAGGCTGGTCTCGAACTCCTGACCTCAGGTGATCAGCCCGCCTCGGCCTCCCAAAGTGCTGGGATTACAGGCATGAACTATTGCATCTGGCCCAATTCTAGGCTCATCATTTACCTTGTTTGATTAGGCACAATTATTTTAGGCTCCCTGTTTTTATCGTTTGAATAAATGACATCCCCAAATCACTGAAGGTATTTAATTGGAAGTCTCATAGCTCCTTTGGAAGATTATCAAAGATACACATGTTCTGTAGAATGGACTGTGGAATGCACAATAGATGCAACTTCCATTCTAATCAGGACATCAGCTATATATTTCTTTGTTTTTCTACCTAGGAAAACAGTATACTCATTATTTTTTAAACTTAAAAACTCATTGTTGGTTTATTAAGCAAGTTTTGTGTTTGTTTGTTCAGAAATGTTTGCCAGGTGCTTTCTGTATAGGAATGCTGCTCTGGATCATGAAGGTAGAGCAGTGAACAAAATAAAGTCAGCCCTCGTGGAGCCCACGTTCTGGTGAGGGCAGACAATGACAAATTAATGTGTAATACAATCACCACAATAGATCATATGTTGATATATGTATATATAGTAAGCACAGTATAACTATCATATGTAAGAGTCTTTGTGGGTATGTCCACATATATTGTCTATACACATCCTCACACACACACTACATAAAGATAATGCATAAGGTACAATACACAGGATTCAACACCTTGGTTTTCTATGGAGAGGAAGTTGGGCTGTGTTATAATGGTTGATTGTTTAAAAACAGAATATCGGCCAGGCACAGGTGCTCACACCTGTAAACCCAGCACTCTGGGAAAATAAAGCAGTAAAAAGAGAAATTTTGAGGAGGAGTCCTATTTTATTTATATGGAGTGATTTGGCTGTTTTAGTAGGATGACATTTGACTGACACTTGAGTAAAGGAAGTCAGCCCTGTGTGAAAACCTTGGGATATGGCCGAGAGAACAAGAAAGGCAAAGTTCTTGAGGAGGTTGTATGCTTGGTGACGAAAACCAGTGAAGTGTGTTCCTGGAGGATAAACAAAAAGTAGAAATAAAAAATCGTTTGCAGAGATAAACATGATTTGCTTTACAGTCTTCCAGATTTTTTCCAGTTTCTGTGAAATGCTACCTGTCTACCCTCATAGCTGGTTCCTCTCAGCTTTCTCCCTCAACCCCAGAGCTTCTGGGTTTCTTTTTCCTTTTGTTTTTGTTTTTGAGACAAGGTCTCGCACTGTTGCCCGGGCTGGAGTGCAGTGGTGACATCACGCCTTACTGTGATCATCCTCTCGGACTCAAGTGATCCTCCTGCTCAGCCTCCCAAGTAGCGGGGATTACAGGCACGCTCCACCAAGCCTGGCTAATGGAGTTTCACCATGTTGCCCAAGCTGGTCTTGAATTCTTGGGCACAAGCAGTCCGCCTGCTCAACCTCCCAGAGTGCTGGGTTTACAGGTGTGAGCACCTATGCCTGGCTGCTATTCTGTTTTTAAACGATAAACCATTATAACACAGCCCAACTTTCTCTCCTTAGATAACCATGGTGTTGAATCCTATGTATTGTACCTTAGACATTATCTTTATATAGTGTGTGTGTGAGGATGTGTACAGATAACATATGCGGACATACCCACACAGACACCTATATATGATAGTTACACTGTGCTGACTATATATACATATATCAATGTATGATCTATTGTGGTGAGACTAGAGGAGCTTTCTTTAGTTTATTTGGGCAAATATAAGGAGAAAATACTAGCTTTTAATTTCTTAAATTAACATGATAATTGTGTAATATACTACTGGCAAGGACATAAGAAGTAAAGTCTAAAAATGTTGTCCCCACCATAACTTCTCAATCTTATTATGTGAACCCTCCTAAGTAGAAATCAAAATTAATAAGAATTTGTTAGGAAGTTTGTTGTAAATATTTAAATAAATTATGGCAATCTGTACCTTTTACTTGCTGGTAAAAAATGGGCCAAATTTCTTAACCTTACTTTTCCTGTCTATAAAATATGGTTGATAGTATCTTTTCTTTCTAACTCATAGTTTGATGTGAGAATTAAATGAACAAGTGTAGGCTGGGCTCAGTGGCTTATGCCTGTAATCTCAGCACTTTGGGAGGCCGAGGTCAGGAGTTCGAGACCAGCCTGGCCAACATGACAAAACTCCACCTCTATTAAAAATACAAAAAATATTGTATTTTTACACGCACCACCATGCCTATAGTCCCACCTACTCAGGAGGCTGAGGCAGGGAGAATTGCATGAACCCAGGAGGTGGAGGTTGCAGTGAGCCAAGATTGCACCACTGCACTCCAGCCTGGGCAACAGAGCGAGACTCCATCTCAATAAATAAGTAAATAAATAAGAACAAGTGTAAAAGAATTCTGAAATTTATAAACAAAGCTCTTTTGAAAATATAAGTGATTTTATTTGGTTTATTTGTTATTCTGTGGATTTTTTTTTAATCAGTGAAATGTCACAGTACTTACTGGGAAAGCTTAGTTGATAAGAAAAAATTTGTAGTAAGATTAGATTTTTTAGTAATATTAATATTGCATAAATGTCATTTTTTCAGTAAGGCCACTGAAAATTGTAACCATCTTCTGTTGAACAATTCCTATGCTCCTTCCTTCTTTATTTTTCACCATTGTACTTATCATCATGTGATATACTGAAGACTTTATTTATTTACTTTAATATTTTCAGTCTCCTACCTGGAAGAGTCCCCACCCATAGCAGGTGTGCATACCTAGTTGTTGAATGACTGAAGGAGAATGAATGCCTCTTGTGTTCACTGTCATCTGGATTTGCTCTTCAGGCATGATCCCGAATGATGGCCAAGGTCCTAGCTTGCTCATTGACCTTCCTGCTGTGGCTGAAAGTAGGGAGCAAGAAGATTTGCCTTTATGTCAACACCAAGCAACGCGAGTTATTTCCAAGGCCTCAGCATACACAGGAGCGTTGTCTTCTAGATATGCCACTGATACATGGTATGATATCATTTCTATTTGTTTTCACATTATTAAATAGTAGATTTTTTTTGCTTCAAAAATGCATGATTTTTGTGGAACATTTGGAAAACACAGAAAATACATAATTTTTGTGGAACATTTGGAAAATACAGAAAAATATTATGAATAAAATTGACTATACTTGACAATTACTATGAGAATTTTATATACTTAAAATTTTGCTGTATGTATCATGCAGTTGTGCACAAAATGGATTAGATAGATAGAGCATTTGTTCAGAGAATGGGAGATTAATTCAGAGTTTATTTTAACAACTCAAGCAAATTTACTTGAGGACAAATTAAAAGAGGACCAATTTAAAAGTGAGAAAATCTACAAGAATCCCTGGACTCATTACATGTTGGGTGTAAGAGGAGGTAGTTGAGGATGACTTGTGTTTCTGGATGAGTAAACTAGATAGATAGTGAGAAATTCATGTAACAATAGGAGCATGAACGGGTTGGAAGGGAAAACGATGAGTTCAGTTTGGAACATGTTGAGGGTTAAAGGATCTGTAGAACAACAGAGTTCAATGGAATCAATTAGATATGTGGGTCTGGGAATTAATGTTGAGATCTTCCTGAACATGGGTTATTAGGAGCAAGATCAAGTGTAGGTGAAACTCTTAGATCTGAGTGGTCTTCACCATGAAGCTCAAACAATAAGACAAGCATAGGGCCAAGACTGGAGTCCTGCAAAACAGCAATACTTAAGGCATGAACAGAGGAAGAAAAGGGTGAGCTGGAATGAACAAAGGGTAGGAGAAAATCAGTGAACTGGAGATTGACAAAGAAATCAAAGGAAGAGAACATTTCTACAAAAGGTTCATCATAGACTGTGTTCACATTGCTAGTAAAGTCAATCTAGGTAAGACAGATAAGTTTTCCTGGGGCTTGGCTGCGTGGATGCTCTTGGTAAGCATTGAGCATTGTTAGTAGAGTAGAAATCAGAGAGTAGTGTGTTGAGAATTGAACACAAGGACATCGTAAGAACTGACCAGTGTTTTGAAAATCCTGGTCATGGGTCAGGCGTGGTGACTTATGCCTATAATCAAAGCACTTTGGGAGGCCGAGATGGGTGGATCACCTGAGGTCAGGAGTTCGAGACCAGGCTGGCCAACATGGTGAAACCCCATCTCTACTAAAAATACAAAAATTAGCCAGGCACGGTGGCATGCGCCTGTAATCCCAGCTACTTGGGAGGCTAAGGCAGGAGAATCACTTGAACCCAGGAGGTGGAGGTTGCAGTGAGCTGAGATCACACCACTGCCCTCTAGTCTGGGCAGCAGAGCAAGACTCCAACTCAAAAAAAAAAAAGAATGCATGTTACCTAGATAACTAGAGGGTATTAATGGATCAAGGCAAAGAGGGAGGAAAATACATACATACATATATATATATATACACACACACACATACATACATATATATATACACACACACACATATATATACTATATGTAAGACATACAACATATATATTACATATTACTATATTCATATGTATATGAAACTTAAGAGAATTGTATTTGCTTGTGGAATATGTAGATGCCATATAGGGGTTAAGTAAATATACTGTGTGGGGATGATGGAGGGAGAAGAGAATATTGCACACTTGGAATAACCTTTGATAGTTTGTTAGGAAGAAACTCACCTCTTCCACTGAGATAGGTGCTAGGAAGGAAAGGAAGGTCTGGGTGTAGGTACTTTTTATAGCTTGGGGGCAGGAATCCAAAGGGATTTTTGTCCAATGACGATGTTTGTTTGTTTCTGTCACTTAGAAGAAGGTTATTTGCTACTAAGAGTGATGAAGTGCTAAGAAAGTGGGCATTAAAAGAAAAGGTGTTGGAGCAGAGATTAGCTTTGGAAAGCACGGTGGGAGAGTCACCACCTAGTGGTAGGGAAGAGTTTAGAAAAATATTTACCCTCTTTTTTCCAGGGCTCCAGGGAGTGAGAGAATGAGCTTCACCCACTTGAGTGTGGTATATTTGGCAGAGAACCAGAGCTGTTGAAGAGGAGGTTCAGAGAACGTTCAGTGAAGAGGTCAGGGCGTGGATAGTTTGTTTACAATTCTAGCAGATTCCATGGAGAGTGATGGATGATGTGCACGGCAGGTCTTGGGGTGGCATGTGACAAACGAAGCACATCTGAAGGAAAACGCAGGAAGGCGTGGCATCATGAGTAGGGAGATTAGCGCACAAAGGCATTGGAGGTTTCGGTAAAGCATAGGAAGGATGAGAGGTAGGGTGGGCTTCACTGGCTTTAAATGTTTTTGTGAAAACCTCAATCCAACTATGATTTTTGTGTTGACATGGGAGATAACTTAGATTTAGATGATACACATTTCTCTGTTCAGCCATCTGAACTTTTACCCAGAGTTTTAGACAAGAAACTGCATCAAAAGTTGTTCTCCGTGCTTCTGCATAGCCCATATCTGAGTGGAAGGAAGGGATATAGAAAGACCCAACAGCTTCTCTGCTCTGCAAAAGCAGGCTGGTGTGCAGTGGGAGAATTCTGCTGGGCCTGGTGTCCTGACACGCTATCCAGTGCAGCCCCTGGAGGAACGCACGGTGATAGATAACGTAAGCAACGGATTTGTTTCCTTAGGACAGATGCCCGGAAGTAGAGAAGTTAGGAAAATATTTTATGGCTTTTTCTATGGTCAATTTTTTTTCTTATTACTTTTTGTTTTTGAGACAGGGTCTTACTCTGTTGCCCAGGCTGGAGTGCAGTGGCGCCATCTCAGCTTACTGCAACCTCTGCTTCCCAGGTTCTCGCCATCCTCCCACCTCCGCCTCCTGAGTAGCTGGGACTACAGGCATGAGCCACCAAGCATGGCTACTTGGATAATTTTTGTACTTTTTTTTTTTTTTTTGTAGAGATGGGATTTTGCCATGTTGGCCAGGTGGTCCGAAACTCCTGGGCTTAAGCAATCCGCCTGCCTCAGCCTCCCAAAGTGCTCAAATTATTTTTCCATGCCATACCTTTGTTTTTTAAAATTTCTCTTTTGCTTAGCGTGAATAGTTGAATCTGGCAGAAGAATGCAGAAACGAGGCTCCTTCTCTGAACTGTAGAATTGTAACTGTAGGATGAGAAGCATTAGAAAAGATCTAAACAAACTTCCAAGTCCACCCCTCCTTCCTTGGAGTTTGTATCTTACTCAAATTGACCTCAGCTTCAGAGAGGGAAGATATGCTTTATTCTTATCCGATTGCTTTTTCTTTTAAAGTGAGTATTTGACAAGCTGATTTCTTATGCAACCACGGGGCATTTAAGGACTCCAACGTAACCTCGTCTTACGAGATTCGTCTTGTACTTGAAAGTTCTTTTTTGGCTTGCTATTGGAGATTTAGGGTATATTTAAATTCCAGCAGGTTCCAGAAGAGTTCCTGTAAATCATATTCCTTCTTTTAGTCTTTAAGGGTATGCCCCATGGAGTTAGGTTCATAGGTGAATATTTATTGCCACTCAGGAGCCTGCCTGAGTAATGCATAGATTATTTTAGATGATAGTCTTTCAGATAATCAGGGTGTCATGAACTGGTAAATAGTATTCTACAGTTTCTTCCTTGCATTAATTTTTGTCAGTGGAGGAGGTGAGCTTCCTCCTACCACACTATCAAGGGTTATTCCAAGTGGGTTATTCTCAGCAGAGTTGTGTGTCTATGTGTGTGCACATGCATCTGTGTGTGTGAGTGCACCAAGGGTAAGTATCTAATGATTGTGATGTTTTATCTACACTGCATTTTCACACCAACTTCTCCTTACATTAGGAGGCAGGACTGGTATTAACAGGTAAGGGGCCTCTTGAAAGCAGAGACCTCTAGAAAGGGGACTGTGGGCAGGCAGGGTATAATTCTGTGGAAGGAATTCAGATGCTCTTGTTCAGAGCACAGTAGTCCCCCCTTATCCTCAAGGGATATGTTCCAAGACCCCCACTCGTGCCTGAAACCACAGACAGTACCAAGCCCTATCTATACGATTTTTTCTCTGTACGTACATACCTATGATAAAGTTTAATTTGTAAATTACATACAATAAGAGATTCACAACAATAACTAGTAATGAAATAGATCAGTACTGCCGCAGTTGATCTGATAACCAAGATGGCTACTGAGTGACTTCTGGGCAGGCAGTGTACATAGCATATGGATATGCAGACAAAGTGGTGATTCACATCCTAGGCTGGACTGCAAGATATTTCTTCATGCTACTCTGAACGGCATGTAATTTAAAACCTATGAATTGTTTATTTCTGAAATGTTCCATTCAAGAGTTTTGCTGTTACTTCAGTTGACCACAGGTAACTGGTACAAAGGAAAGCAAAACCGCAGAAAACAAAACCTCACCTGAGTGGAGGGGACCACCATATTCTTTGTTTCCAAGGTCACTTGAGATTGTGTTTTCAGACCTCACCTGGTTTCCGTCTTTTTCTTCCTCATCTCTGTTATTTTTGGCTGTTTAAAGACCTATGGGTGCCCCTAGTGGGGACATGGGTATTTCTCAGACATTAGGAGGTCTGTGGTTTGGATGTAATATGAGTGCTGTTCCAGTCTTTCTTCTGGTGTTTATGCCTGTATGCCTTGAAAGGGTTTCCTTTGTATCTATATTTTCTTACCTGTAAAGTAGGTAGTTCTATATATTGAATAAGAATGCATACAAGCCAGGGGTGGTGGCTCACGCCTATAATCCTAGCACTTTGGGTGGCCGAGGTGGGAGAATCACTTGAGGCCAGGAGTTCAAGACCAGCCTGTGCAACATAGTGAGAACCCAGCACTAAAAAAATGTAAAGTGAGCCTGGCATGGTGGCACATGCCTGGGGGCCTAGGAGGAGGATCTCTTGAGCCCAGTAGTTCAAGGTTACAGCAAGCTATGATCACACCACTGCACTCCAGCCTGGCAATCACAGTGAGAGCCTGTAGCTATTTTTTATTGTATTTTTTTCTTCTTCTTTGAGACAAGTTCTCGCTTTGTCACCCAGGCTAGAGTGCAGTGGTGTGATCATGGCTCACTGCAGCCTTGACCTCCCAGGCTCAAGTAGTCCTCCCACCACAGCCTTTCACGTAGCTGGGATCACAGCCACCTGCCACCATGAATGCCTAATTTTTAAATTTTCTGTAGAGACAAGATCTTAGTATGTTGCTCAGGCTGGACTAAACTCCTGGCCTTAAGCGATCCCCCCACTTTGGCCTCCCAAATTGCTGGGATTACAGGTCTGAGCCATAGCATCTGGTCTAGTTTTTTTTTAAGTGCATGTAGAAGATTTATACAATTTTATTGGTCAACTATAAGTTAATAAAACTGGGAAAGATGCATTTAACAGACTTTACTATAACAGCCTTGCTGACAGTAAATGGTTAATAGAAGGTTTGCAGTGATGTGGGTGGCAGTGACAATGACAGGCTTGTGGGCCCTGATGTGTACCCAGGGTAGTATCCATTGTTGCTGGGTTTATTAAAACACTCAAGGAGATTGTTGGTTTAAAAGAAAAATGTAATAAGATAGGATCAAATCACAGTAAAACCATGTGTCAGAGGCTGACGTCTGGGAGGATGATGAACTTTAGAAGAAAAACATACTTAAAATGGGGAAAACAAATCATGTTGTAGATGTAATAGTATGCAAATGAGTAGAAATGGCTTCAGGTATTGGACACTTTGTTAGGAACAGTGGGAGGAGAAATAGGAGGCTAGGTGTCATAGTTGGGGAAAGGATTAACTGAGTTAATGTGATATTTTAAGCTCCCAACCCCGTGCCTGGCATCTAGTCCTTTCTACATAAATGGTGGATATTTAATAGGTTCATATTTGAATTAGACTGCCAAAACTTATGTGTACATTCAGAACATCAGGAGGAGAAGGAGGAAAAGGGAGAAAATGAGCATTTGCATTTCAGAGAGGGCTACTCTGGAGTGTGAGTTGGGAGCAAAAAGGGGGTTTGTGGGAGTTTATGGCCTCAAGTATGTCACACTTCCCAGTTCTTACAGTGCTGTTGCAGTGGTGACCCACACTGCAGATGAAGGTGAATGTAAACAATTAGGACAAGAGTCACATAGAAATACTAGACTAATGCCTTTGAAAATATAATTAGAGCTTTGATTACTAATTCAGGCTCTACAGAAGGCCAGAAGAGACGTAATATTCTGGAAGCAACTTACCCTGTAAGAGTTGAACTTCTGTTTCTTAAGGAAACTCTTAAACACAATTTTACATATTAATAAAATGCACACATTTTAAGGTGCAGTGTACTAAGTTATATATACATTCATGTTATATACACTCCAGTGAAGATAAGGGACATTTCTATCACCTAGAAAGTTCCCCTATCCCTTTGTGTGTCTCGCACCAGACAACCATTAATCTTATTCTAACACTGTACATTAGCTTTTCCTATTCTAGAACACATGTACATGTAGTCATACAGCAGGTACATCTTTTGTGTCTAGCTTCTTTTGCTCAGGACAATGTCTGAATGTTAATATAAGGGAATTCCTCATTCTTTATCTACTGGTGTCAGGTAATAATTTGCCCTGCAACTTCAAAATCATGGTGGAATATCTGTACAAGTAACCTTACCAGTTCAGAAAACACTAGTGCCCATACCATAGAATATTGCCATATAGAATCTGCATTTAAAGAGGAAAAAGAAACTGTGAGATTACTTAGTCACAGTTGGAGCTCTCACTGCTTCCATTGTTTTTGGGTGCTGAGTTTACTTGACCTCCATATTGCTTAGTATGTAGAAATTTTATGTGAAAATAAGCGGCTATCTGGAGTCATCAGATTTTGTATGATGAAAATTTTATTTACACAGAGTTTGTATATCATGATCAAGTCTTACCATTAATATCTACTTGTTTGCTCATGGGCTACTGTATCTCCACCCCACCCTCAAATCTGTAAAGAATGATAACTTCAGGCATTTGTGATTAAGGTCTGAAATAAAATACATTGTTTCAATTGGATGATTTATTCTTTTGGGGAAAAATTTGGTTACAAATCTGGTTGAATGTAAGAGGCAAATTTCAGTTCTTTTCTTTTTTTTTTTTTTTGATACAGAATCTTGCTCTGTCACCCAGGCTGGAATGCAGTGGCTTGGTCTTGGCTCACTGTAACCTCTGCCTCCCAGATTCAAGCAGTTCTCCTGACACAGCCTCCCAAGTAGCTCACACCGGCTATTTTTGTATTTTTAGTAGAGATGGGGCTTCATTATATTGGCCAGGCTGGTCTCAAACTCCTGACCTTGTGATCAGCCCACCTTGGCCTCCCAAAGTGTTGGGATTACAGGCGTGAGCCACCGTGCTCAGCCAGTTCAGTTCATTTTTAGGACTTTATTTTTTTAAAGCAGTTTTTGATTCACAGAAAAATTGAAAGGAAGGTACAGAGATATCCTGTACACCCCCTGCCCCCACATGCATAGCCTCCCCTATTGTCATCATTGCCCTCCAGGGTGACACATTTGTCATAATTGATAAAATTGATAAACCGACACATCATCTTCACCCAGAGTCCATAGTTTAGATTAGGTTTCACTCTTGGTGTTGTATGTTCTGTGGGTTTGGAAAGTTCTGTTATTTTGATATTTGAGTTTCTAACTGATTGAGCTATTGATCATACTTAATCACAGTGCAAATCATAAAATTTGAGGTTAGAAATTCCTTGTTAAAGTTTCAAATATGTTTGTGCAAATTTACATCTTAATATGTACAGTAAAAGTATTTTCTCAGATTTTAATTTGGGTTAAAAGGTACATGTGTTCATCAGTGTAAAGTGACTACATTAATTTGTATAATTGCTCATCTCCCGTGACTGTATTTCTGAAACTAATCACATTATCTAGATAAGCTTTCACAAGTTTTATCTCTCATTAGGTATGAACTAGGCTGAACAAAATGTGTGTATACTAAAACCCTGAAGAAAGGTAATATACTATGCAAAAATCAGTGAGTTTCTTCCAACACACTAATCATTTTATGACAGACTTTGTCAAAGAAATCTAAAATTGTTCATATTCTAGGTAGAGTGGTTTCCCTCATCTCTTCTAAGTTGTATGTAAGAGTCAGCAGTTTAGGAAAGTTTTAGTTTTTACTTTTTAAAATTAAGAAACAAATAGCCCATACTATTTGTTGAAGTTTGGTTTTCCTTCTATTTTAGGTTTTTTGTTTTGTTTTGTTTTGTTTTTCAATTAAATAATTTAGGCCAGGTGTAGTGGCTCATGCCCATGATCCCAACACTTTGGGAGGTCAAGGCAGGAGGACTGCTTCAGTCCAGGTGTTTGAAAACAGTCTGGGCAACATAACAAGACCCTGTATCTACAAAATGTAAAAAGAATAGCCAGGTGTGGTGGTGCATGCCTGTGGTCCCAGCTACTCGGTGACGCTGCAGTGAGCTGTGATTGTGCGACTGCACTGCAGCCTGGGTAACAGACACTCTGTCTCAAGAAACAAAACAACAAAACGAGAAAGAAAAGAAAAAGAATTTAATGCCTATGATGATAGCATAAAGGTGTAATGGTGAAAACGCTTGCCTTTTTTTTCCTTAATGACTATATGATTTGGGGTACAGGAAGTGGAAAATGGAGAGGAGGAAGGTTTGTATTGTTTTAGGTTTTAGTTTTGAATCTTATTTCAATTAATATTTAGCAGAGAATTCTAAAATACAGCAGATCATGAAGATATTTTTTGCAGGAATATCCATATTCTAAAAGACAAGATACAATCTGATATGTTTGGCTCTGTGTCTCCACCCTACAAATCTCATCTCGAATTATAATCCTCCTGTGTCAGGGGAGGTGATTGGATCATGCAGGTGGTTTCCTCATGCTGTTCTCATGATAGTGAGGCAGTTTTCATGAGATCTGATGATGTAAAAGTGGCAGTCTCCTCCACACTCTCTGTCCCTCTCCTGCCAACATGTAAGATGCGCCTTGCTTCCCCTTTGCCTTCAGCCATGATTGTAAGTTTCCTGAGGCCTCACCAGCCATGTGGGACTGTGAGCCAATTAAACCTCTTTTTTTTTTTTTTTAAATAAATTACCTAGTCTCAGGTAGTATATTTATAGCAGTCTGAAAACGGACTAATACAGAGAATTGGTCCTGGCAGAGTAGAGTACTGCTATAAAGATAACCTGAAATTGTGGACGCAATTTTGGGACTGGCTAATAGGCAGAGGTTAGAATGATTTGGAGGGCTCAGAAGCATACAGGAAGATGTGGGAAAGTTTGGAGCTTCCTAGAAGCTCCTTGAATATTTTTGACCAAAATGCTGATAGTGATATGGACAATGAAGTCCAGGCTGAGTTGGTCTCAGATGGAGATGAGAAACTTATTGGGAGCTGGAGCAAAGCAAAGGTCACTCTTGCTATGCTTTTGCAAAAAGACTGGTGGCATTTTGCCCCTGCCCTAGAGATCTGTGGAACTTTTACCTTGAGGGAGATGATTTAGGGTATCTGGCAGAAGAAATTTCTAAGCAGCAAAGCATTAAAGAGGTGACCTGGCTTTTTCTGAAAGCATTCAATCATATATGTACACAAAAAGATGGTTTGAAATTGGAACTTATCTTTAAAAGGGAAGCAGAGCATAAAGGTTTGGAAAATTTGCAGCCTGACCACGTGGTAGAAAGGAAAAACCCATTTTCTGGGGAAGAATTCAATCTGGCTGCAGAAATTTGCATAAATAACAAGGAGCTGAATGTTAATAGACAAGACAATGGAGAAAATGTCTACAGGGCATGTCAGAGATCTTTGTGGTAGCCTATCCCATCACAGTCCCAGAGGCCTAAGAGTAAAAAATGGTTTTGTGGGCCAGGCCCAAGGCCCTGCTACTCTCTGCAGTCTTGGGGCTTTGTACCCTGCATCCCAGCTGCTCCAGTTCCAGCTGTGGTGAAAAGGGGCCAAGGTACAGCTCAGGCTGTTGCTTCAGAGGGTCCGAGCCCCAAGCCTTGACAATTTCCATGTGGTGTTGGGCCTGAGGGTGCACAGAAGACAAGAGTTGACCTTTGGGAACCTCTGCCTAGATTTCAGAAGATGTATGAAAATGCCTGGTTGTCCAGACAGAAGTCAGCTGCAGGGCGGAGCCCACATGGAGAATCTCTACCAGGGCAATGGAGAGGGGAAATGTGGGGTTGAAGCCCCCCACACAGAATTCCCATGGGGGCACTGCCTTGTGGAGCTGTGAGAAGAGAGCCACTGTCCTCCAGACCCCAGAATGGTAGCTCCACTGACAGCTTGTACCATGCAGCTGGAAAAGCCACAGGCACTCACCACCAGCCTGTGAAAGCAGCCATGAGGGCTATACCCTGCAGAGCCACAGAGGTGGAGCTGCTCAAGGCCTTGGGAGCCCACCTCTTGCATCAGCATGTCTTGGATGTGAGACATGGAGTCAAGGGGGATCATTTTGTAGCTTTAAGATTTAATGATTATGACCAGGCACAGTGGCTCACGCGTATAATCCCAGCACTTTGGGAGGCTGAGGCAGGTGAATCATCTGAGGTGAGACCAGCCTCGCCAACATGGCAAAACCCCATCTCTACTAAAAAGATAAAAATTAGCTGGGTGTGGTGGTGCACACCTGTAATCCCAGCTACTTGTGGAGCTGAGGCAGGGGAATTGCTTGAACTGGGAGGTGGAGGTTGCAGTGAGCCGAGATTGCACGACTGCACTCCAGCCCAGGCGACAGAGGGAGACTCCATCTCAAAAAAAAAAAAAAAAAAAAAAAGATTTAATGACTACCCCACCAGGTTTTGGACTTATGTGGGGCCTTTGTTCCCTTTGTTTTGGCCAGTTTCTCCTATTTGAAGAAGATTAGGAATGAAAACATCTACCCAATGTCTGTACCCCCATTGTATCTTGGAAATAACTAACTTGTTTTTGATTTTACAGGCTTCTAAGTGGAAGGGACTTGCCTTGTCTCAGATGAGACTTTGGACTTGGACTTTTGGGCTAATGCTGAAATGAGTTAAGACTTTGGGAGACTGTTGAGAAGGCATGATTGGTTTTAAAATGTGAAAAGGATACAAGCGTTGGAAAGGGCCAGGATGGGATGATATGGTTTGGCTCTGTGTACCCACCCAAATCTCATCTCAAGTTATATTTCCCATGTGTCAGGGGAGGGACCTGGTGGGAGGTGATTGGATCATGGGGACAGTTTTCCCCTGTTGTTCTCATGATAATGAGGGAATTCTCATGAGATCTGATGATTTAAAAGTGGCAGTTTCACCTGTGCACTCTCTCTCTTCTGCCTCCCCTTACCTTCTGCCATGTTTATAAGTTTCCTGAAGGCTTTGCAGCCATGTGAAACTATGGGTCAATTAAACCTCTTTTCTTTGCAAATTACCCAGTCTCAGGTAGTATCTTTATAGCAGTGTGAAAATGGACTAATACATAATCTAAGTGCATCATATATTGAGATAGCAGATAAATTACATCAATACAATGGATTTTTTAAGGTACTCTTAAAAAATGGTGAAGATTATGATACTATGTGGGTAGATTTTTGTTATAAGTTCAAGTGAAAAAACTTATAGAGGAAATGAATATAGGTTGAGCCTCAATTAATATTTAATTCTTGTTACTACTACATAGGATTATCAAAATAGGAAAGTTTGTGCTATGATTACAGTTATGATAATATAGTTGCAAAAGACAAGAATGTAATAGGCTAAAGTGAAAACCATTTACTTAAATTGGTGGAATTGTGGGTGTATCATTCAGGGATTGCAATTACATACTCATAAACAGAAACCCCATCAGATGTGGCTTAACCAAATAAAGGCGTAAATTTTTTTCATGTGAAAAGTCCTGAAGAAGGTGGTCTTAGGATGGTGTGGTGCTGTTGTCATCAGGGTCTTAAATATCTTCATCCTTTCTGCTCTGCTACCCTTAATGTATGGCCTTACTCCTCATTGTTTCTGTATGATTTGAAGATGATTGTTTGACCACCAATATCATCTGTGAATTCTAGGCAAGAAGAAGGGGAGGGCATAGAGCAAAAGGCTCCTGCCAGCTGATTCTCCTTCCTTTTAATGAGTTTTCCTGGAAGTCTCATCCAGGGACTTTTGGTTCCATATCACTGATCAGCACTGTGGCACACAGTTCCCATTAGCTGAAAGAAGGTCCAGAAAATGTATTTTTTTCAAAGCTGGGCATAGTGCCACCTAGAATAAAAGAGGGGTTATGTTGGTATGGAAGAAGGGGAGAAAAAGATGTTAGATAAGTAAGCAGCAAGTGTCTGCCAAGTTTTTTTCCCTGAATGCTATGATACTTTTAATCATAAAAATTAGACTGGCT
The DNA here is from genome assembly GCF_009761245.1 of Sapajus apella. NCBI lineage: Eukaryota > Metazoa > Chordata > Mammalia > Primates > Cebidae > Sapajus > Sapajus apella. Next base: position 24,099,029 of record NW_022436976.1, on the reverse strand, counting down.
AAGATAAGAAAGACATCTGGTAGTGGATGAAATGTAACGATCCTAATTTCTTAACTGATATTTGGCTTGTCTAGATCCTTTCAGCCTTCTCCTTTCACATGGCCCTACAATGGTTTTATCCAAGAGAGTAAGTCTGTAAAGGGCCAAGAAGGTGGAGTTTTGCTGTACTTAATAGGGCTTACTTGAGAGTTCGGAGGAAAATGGCAGTATAGAAACTTAGGGCTAAAACAGATTTGGATACATAAGGAGAGGGTGTGAGGTTGCATAGTATGCTTAAGCCTTCTCCAAGCTTCAGTTCCTCCTGTGTAAAATATAATAGGACCTGCTGTGCTTATTTTATAGGTTAGAGGGATTTTTGGTTTTGAGACAGGGTCTTGCTCTGTTGCTCAGGCTGGAGAATAGTAATGTGATCATTGCTCATTGCAGCCTTGAATTCCTGGTCTCAAATGAACCTCCTACCTCAGCCTCCCCAGTAGTTGGGACTACAGGTGTGCCACCATGCCCAGCTATTTTTTAAAAAATTTTTGTAGAGATGGGGTCTCACTGTGTTGTCCAGGTTGCTCTCAAACACCTGGGCTCAAGTGATCTTCCTGCCTTAGCCTCCCAAAGCACTGGGATTACAGCCATGAGCCCACCACTCCTGGCCAAGGGTTTTTATGAAAATGAAGTGGAAGAAGTAGTGCCTACATTTTTGTATGGAGCAATGCAATTTACAAGATCAGACCTATTTCATTTGGCAGTCCAAAGCCACACACCTATTTCATGGTATCAGTTAGACTTGAGCTTAGGAGTCCTAATTTCTTCCAGATAATACACAGCACTGTCTATTCATTATTAGATTGCATTACTCTTATAATTAACTACTCCGTAACTCAGCATTTTACATTATCCAGTTCAGCAGTTCTTTTTTTTTTTGAGACAGGGTCTTGCTTTGTCACCCAGGCTGGAGTGGAGTGACACGAACATGGCTTACTGCAGTCTTGACCTCCCAGGCTCAAGCAGTCCCCCCGCCTCAGCCTCCTAAATAGCTGGAACTACAAGCACGTGCTGTGTATGACGCAGCTATTTTTTTTTGGTAGAGACAGGGTTTCACCATGTTCAGTTCAGCAGTTCTATTCTAACTTAACTTGATGGAAGAAAATATGATGGTGTAGGTGGGAGGCAGTGAGGATAATATTACATAATGTAAGTAACAGAAAAGTTTCATATAAGTACGCAAAATATCCATGGGATACAAATGACAGGAAATATTTAGGGCTAGAAAGAGGGATCATGTTGACCTGTTCCTGTTGATATGTATGATACATGTCGATTTCTGTGTCTTAGCAGGTCAAACAATACCACGTTTTTTGTTTTATTTTTTCTTTCTTTCTTTTTTTTTTTTTATGAGACAGAATCTCGCTCTGTTGCCCAGGCTGGAGTGCACTGGCATGATCTCAGCTCACTGCAACCTCTGCCTCCTGGGTTCAAGCAGTTCTCTTGCCTCAGCCTCCTGAGTAGCTGGGACTATAGGAGTGTGCCACCACGCCCGGCTAATTTTTTGTATTTTTAGTAGAGATGGGGTTTTGCCGTGCTAGCCAGGACGGTATCGATCTCCTGACCTTGTGATCCACCCACCTTGGCCTCCCAAAGTGCTGGGATTACAGGTGTGAGCCACCGCGTGACTACCGTGTGAGCCAGCCAACAATACCAAATTTTAAGGAATACATTTTATAACGTTTTACCTATCGATAGAGAAATGAATTTGAAATTGTACAAATCAAATACAAACTTAGCATCTAGAGTGTCACCAATAAGAGTGTTTATGATAATTCTGTGATTTTCTTATGCTGGGTGTGGATTTCTTGAGTTGAATGTTAAAGCAATGTATTTTTACTTTGTATATTTATTGATGTAAATATTTTACAAACTTAAATATTGAGATTCATTTGACCACTTATAGATTTTGCAATTTCAAAACTTTCCAAGGACCTTTAATAATGAGTATGCCTTAAAATTGTATTTTTTTTTTCCTTCTCCCTGTTTAGTGAATTACCTGAGAGAGAAGAAGGTGAAGGAGAAGAAACTCCAAATTTTAGCCACTGGGGTCCACCAAGAATGTATGTGGATGACATTATTGGCCTTCTCAATAGGAGCTCAATCAGTTACTCTTTTCTTTAACTTTTTAGAACATCATTTAGTCATACTCTAATGATGGAGAAATTGCGATAATTCACCTGTAAGCTGGCCTACATTTTAGTTTCATGTTGTCTTATCTAGAGATTTTTAGCCTAACAAAACAACTGTAACCAATATTAGGAATATCTTTGATACTCTTTCGGAGAAAGCAGTTTAGAAATGTCCATCTACGGGTATAGTTTATCACTATGTCATTAAGCAAGTCAGGTAAAGCTGCCTTGAATGTAGTAAAGCTTCCTTTTTTGGTAAACAACAACAGTAGTTGAGACTTCCAGTATATATCAATTTATCCCTATCTTTCTCCGCTGGTAGACAGTCCATGTTTGTGCTAAAAGAATGTGTTGAAAACCCATCTTCCCTTGGGTATGGGGGAAGTTTTAAGTACTTACCAGTACCTGTGGTTTTCAGTCCTTGCCAGGGCCGTACTCTAAGATGATGAAAGTCTTCCTTTAGCTGTTCTCTCTATTCCGTATCCATTATTAATTCCACCACCTCCATCCAAACTGGTTCTTTTCTTGTAATTGAAATCTGAATTTGTCTTAAAAAATTTAAGAGTTGTTTTCTGAGTTACTTTTTTAATGAGTTGATTATTGGCTGCAGTCCAAAATTTATATTTTGAGGGGGGCAGTTTTTATTTCAAACTTTCTTTTAAATAATGACATGAGGTAGGAAGAAATCAAAACCTTCTGGCCTTAGGATCAAGTAAAATCTGTCCTCTGATTAAAGAACCACAGAGTTAAACCTGCCAAATGGGAAAAGCCATTTGGGCCATGAGCCACTCAGTGGCAAATTTACTTTACTCTGAAAGTCTGTACTTTTTGCTAAAATGACATATGTGGCTTTCTTAATTTTTTTTCCCCATTTGTTTTTTCTTCAGTCCATTCTTTGCTAATGTTATGGATATAAATGAAAAGGACTAATCACAGAAAACATACTGTGATAGGAGATGGGAACATTAGGGCTTAGCTAAATCTTTACTGAATATTAAGAGTTATATTTGTTGCTTTAGAAATCTATGCTTTTCAGAACTGAAACTTTCACATGTTATGAATTATTGATAACATCTTACAATGTTGGAACTACATATCATTTATATAACGTTTGTAAAAATATATTTAGAAATTTTATATAAAATGTGAGTCGTAACGATATGATACAAATGGAATAGTTGCAGTCCAACAGATTAAATTAACTTGTTGATGAGTGAATTTTGTTTTCTTCCTTTATATAGTGTTGAGATTTTTAGAGAACCCAGTGTGTCCCTTGGGATCAGTATTGTTGGTGGACAAACTGTTATAAAACGTCTAAAGAATGGAGAGGAACTTAAAGGTATATTTATCAAGCAAGTTTTAGAAGACAGTCCAGCAGGGAAGACAAACGCACTTAAAACTGGAGATAAAATACTTGAGGTAAATGACATTAAAGAACTGTTTTTATTGGAAACATACTGTAAGACAGTGGACTAATCATTTAGCCAGAAGACTTTTCTTCGGGTGCTGGGGATCATGTGTGTACAGTTGGTGTGGCTCTATTTATATGCCTTAGTTTGTACATTGTATGCACAATTTATGAGTTTCTCAAGTGAGTGGGGGTGGGGGTAAACAAATAAAATGATAAAAGAAAAACTTCAGCTGATCGCAAAAACACTAACAAAGGGCTCTGTATAGAACGGGCAGATGGTAGGCATTATGCTTCTCCCCCTGTCTTTAACAAGCTCTAAATTTTTTCTTGAAGCTCTAAATTTTATAATTGTGTGTCAATAGGATATATATTCTTGTTTAGAGAAAGAAGTTGACCCTAGAAAGGTGTAAGATTCCATTGGGGGAGGGGGAGGATCCATGGTTCGCACCTGATATGTGTGGGAGCTAAGTTTTTTTTTTTTTTTTTTTTTTTTGAGGGGATTTTTTTTTCTCTCCCCCAGGCTTGAGTGTAGTGGCGTGATCTTGGTTCACTGCAACCTCTGTTTCCTGGGTTCAAGCGATTCTCCTGCCTCAGCCTCCTGAGTAGCTGGGATTACAGGTATGCACCACCACACCCAGCTAATTTTTTTGTAGTTTTAGTAGGAACGGGGTTTCACCATGTTGGTCAGTCTGGTCTCAAACTCCTGAGCTCGTGATGCGCCGGCCTTGGCCTCCCACTGTGCAGGGATTACTGGCGTGAGCCACCACGCCCGGCCTGAGAGCTAGTTTTAAAGGCACTTCAGGCTGAGCATGGTGGCTCATGCCTGTAATCCTAGCACTTTGGGAGGCAGAGGCAGGCGGATCAGTTGAGGTCAGGAGTTTGAGAGCAGCTTGGCTAACATGGTGAAACCCCATCTCTACTAAAAATGCAAAAATCAGCCGGGCGTGGTGGCCTCGCCTATATTCCCAGCTACTTGGGAGGCTGAGGCAGGAGAATCGCTACAACCCGGAAGGCGGAGGTTGCAGTGAGTCGAGATTGCACAGCTGCCCTGCAGCCGCGCGACAGTGCCAGACTCCGTCTCAAAACAGAAAAAAAAGGGGGTGAGGGGTGGGGGACATGAAACCACCGAGAGTGCCCTGAAGTCTGAATGTGATACATTTCTTTTCTCTGGGTTAATTGGGTGACGCCACGGTGGGTGTCTTTAATCCCGTTATCTGCTTGTTCTGATTCATGCTTTATGATGCTAACCATCAACCATGGTGTTTCAGCTCTAATGGAATACAAAGAGCCCTGGAGGTCATGGGCTGGAGTGAGAGTCTGTCCTTTTTGGGTTCTATGTGTTTTTGGACAAATCATTAAACCTACAGATTTTCAGTTTTCAAATAAAATGGAAATGAAAATTCAAAATCTATAGCATTATTGTGAGGGTTAAAGAATTATATGAAAGCAGCTCTGTATACAAATTTTGAATATTTGTGCTGTGCAATGTTCAAAACCATTTTCAAACATACTGCTAATATGGCAATGAAGAAGATGACCAAAGTCCCTTACCTTATGGTGTGTACATGATAGTGGGAGTGGGGAATAGAGAATAAAATAAATAAGTATACGTAGAATGTCAGGTTGTAGTAAGTGCCTAGGGAACAAAATAAAGCAGTGGAGGAGAATAAGGAGCGTGGGGGTTTGGGGCAGTGAAAGCAATGGTTGCAATTCTAATAGCTTCATTATGGAAGATGATATTGGGACGAATATAGGAAATGAGAGTGTGAGCCATATGGGTATATGGAGGAAGAAAAACATGCCAAAGCTCTGAGATAGGAGCTTGCCTGGATGTGCTGAAGGAGCAGCAGGAAGTCCAGCAATAATAGCACAGCATGAACAAGCCAGAAGGGGTAAGAGAAAAGGGCTGAGGAGTGATGGGAAGCCACATCAGGTAGAGCCTGAAAGCTCTGGAAGGTCTTCTGCTCTGAATGCAGTGGAGAGTCACTGGAGAATTATGAGCATGTAAGTATGTATTGTTTCCAAGTACTCTGGCTTCTGGGGCTGGGACGGAAGGAGGGGCCTCAGCTGGAAGGCTGTTGCAGTCACTCAGGAGAGAAAGAATGGCAGCCTGGACCAGGAAGGAGCAGTCAGGTTGTAGTATATTTTACAAGTAGAATAATAGGACTTAACTAACAGAATGAATGCAAAAGAGAAAAGTGGCAAAGATAATTCAAAAGCTTTTCAGCTTGAGGAATCAAAGATGGAATTTCTATTTGCTGAGATGGGGAAGACTGTGGGAGAAACAGATTTGGTGAGACATTTTTTAGACATGTTAGGTTAAGACACCTATTTGACATTCAAATAGTAATAGTTAGATAAACAAATAAGGAGTCCTGTATTCTTACTAATTTTTTTGGTCTTTTTCCTCAGTTTCAGTTAGGGTTTGTCTCTCACTGGAGTTGTTTGTTATTCCTTGTAATTCTGCTGGTTTTGCTGTATATATTTAGTGGATTTGTTGTTGGTGATTTGCTTTTGACATTATGTAGTTTTCCTATTTATTCCTATTAATTACTTTTTGCCTTAAATTCTATTTTTTTAGTATTGGTAACCTTGTTTTTAGTTATTAATTTACATGGTACTTTGCTTTTTTTCTTTTTTTGAGACCAAGTCTCACTCTGTCACCTAGGCTGGAGTGCAATGGCATGATCTTGGCTTACCGCAACCTCTGCCTTCCAGGTTCAAGTGATTCTCTTGCCTCAGCCTCCCAAGTAATTGGGATTACAGGTGCCTACCACCATGCCAGGCTAATTTTTATATTTTTTAGTAGAGACGTGGGGTTTTGCCATGTTGGTCAGGCTGGTCTCGAACTTCTGACCTCAGGTGATCTGCCCACCTCGGCCTCCCAAAGTGCTGGGATTACAGGCCTGCGCCACTGTGCCCAGCCGGTACTTTGCTTTTTTCATTCCTCCTTTTCCACTATTCTTTTCATTTAGTTTAAGTTGTATTTTTTGTAAGCAACATACAACTGAATTTTGTTTTTTTATCTAAATTAATAATCATCTAGAAAATAAGAGATGAATTCACTTTTTACTTTGATTACTGATCTATTGTAACTTAATTTTTAAATATTATTGTATTATATTTTTTCTTAATATATTTTGAAATCATAAATTCATAGCAAATTACAAAGAAGTGTACAGGAGAAGTCTCATGTACTGTTCACTCAGCCACCTCCAATTTTAATGTCTTGTACAACTATACCACAATAGCAACACCAAGAAATTGACACTGGCTCAATCTGTAGTTTATTCAGATTTTACCAGTTATGCATGCATTGATTTGTGTTTGTGTTTGTAGCTCTATACAATTTTATCACATGTAAAACCTTGCATATGCAACACCACAATTGAGAAACTCACCTGTATCATCACCACAAAACTGCCTTGCATTCCCCTTCTGTTTTAGTTCGTTCTCACACTGCTATGAAAGAAATACTCAAGACTGGGTAATTTATAAAGGAAAGAGGTTTAATTGACTCACAGTTCCACACTGCTGGGGAGGCCTCAGGAAACTTACAATCATGGCAGAAGGAGAAGCAGGCACCTTCTTCACTTTCTGTTATCCTCTTCCCTTTCTCTCCCATCTCTACCTTCTGACAGCCAGTAATCCGTTTCTTAATGTCTATAATTATGTTATTTTACAATTGTCTCATAATGCAATTATGCATTATGTATCTTTTTGAGATTGCCTTTTTTTTACTTAGCATAATCTCCTTGAGGTTAATTCAATTTATTGTGTTCATAAATTGTAATAACTATTGTAATAGTTATTAACTATTATGTGTAATAACTATTACTAGTTCATCCCTATGGCTGGGTGAGGTGGCTCACACCTGTAATCCCAGCACTTTGGGAGGCAGAGGCAAGAGAGTGGATTGAGTCAGGAGTTCAAGACTTGCTTGGGCAACAGAGTGAGACGTTCTCTCTACAAAAAAAAAAAACAACCAGTTTGTTCCTTTTTGTTGAGTAGTTGTCTTTGGAAATTCAGGCTGCCAAAACAAAATACCATAAAGATAGAAATTCCATTATCGTTCTGGAGGCTGGGAAGCTGGGAACTCCGAGATCAAGGCATTGGCAGATTCGGCGTCTGGGAGGACCTGTTTTCTGGGTCGCAGATGATGCCTTCTCTTTTACTGTGTCCTCACACAGTAAAAGGGATGAGCTAGCTATCTTGGGTCTCTTTTATGATGCCATTAATCCCATTCTTGAGGGCAGAGCCCTCATGACCTAATCATTTCGTAAAGGCCCTGCCTACCTCCTAATACCTTCACCTTAGAGGTTAGAATTTCAACATATGAACTGTAAAGGCCACATAAATTCCAACCATAACAGTGGCATTTCGTGATGTGGGTGTACCAATTTGTTTAACCATTCGCCCATTGAAAGACACTTGGATAGTTTTTAATTATTGGCAATTACAAATAAATCTGCTCTAAATATTTCTATACAAATTCCTGTGTGAAAATAAGTCTCCATTTCTCTAGGATAAATACCTAAGAGTGCAATTATTGAGTTTTATGTTAATTCCAGTTTTTGAAGAGTTGTCAAACTCTTTTTCCGAGTGGCTGGCTATACTATTTTACATTCACACCAGCAATGTGTAAGTTTCTCCATATTCTTTATTATTATTATTTTCATTTTCATTTTTTGGTTTCTCCATATTCTTACCAACCTTTTCCCTTTACTCTCACACTCAAAACAGAAAAGTAAATGTGACCAAATGTGTAGGGGTTTCCCCCCATACTCCAGTGGACACCAACTGAGTGTCTTATAATTCAGTTCAATTCTGATACTATGTACCTGGAGATAGTGTCAGATCCCCAGTGGACACCAACCGTCTTATAATTTAATTCAATTCTGACACTGTGTACTTGGGTATAGCATCACATCACACAGGTTGAGGGCTTGATCCCACAAGACTGCCCCCATGTCAGATGCCAGTCTTAGTAGGTTGTTGCCTATACTTCTGACCAACTGGCTATAAACCAGGGCTTCCACATCCCTCCCCTTGCATTTTGTTAATTTTCTAGGGCAGCTCAGAGAAACACTTACTTACATTTACTGGTTACACTCAGGTTATAGATGGACAGCCAGTTGAAGAGATGCGTAGGGCAAAGTATGGGGAGGAGGGTGCAGAATATCCACACTCTGGGTGTGTCACCTGCCACCCTCCCAGCATGTCCACATGTTCAACAACCCAGAAGCTCATCAAATCTTGTTGTTCAAGGGTTTTTACAGAGCTTCATTTCCAGCCCCCACCCTCACTTTGTGGAGATCGTGGGGGAGGTGTGGGGTTCTCTAATTCTTTGGTCTTTCTGGTGACTGTCCCCATCTGGAGGCTATCCAGAGGATCTACCCTAAGCCACCTCAGTAGCATAAACTCAGATGTGAAAGGGGCTATCATGCATAACAAAAGAGACTCCTATCACTCAGGAAATTCCAAGGGTACTCTGTGACAAGAACAAGGACATTTCGTATGATACCACAGGCACACACATCCGTGTCCTCAGCTTCTCCCGCTCACTTCCTCCTCCGACTGCTCACGTTCAGTGGTTGTGGCTCCACCTCCTCCCTTGTATGTGCTTCCTGCTCTTGATCCTTCTTCCTTTCACTGAACTTGTTTGGGAGAACCACATCCTAGTTAAGTGCAACTCTGCTTATTCCAGGTCTCTGGCATGGCTAGAGAAATAACCAGCCATGGTGTCTGGTCTCATTAGAAGTTCGTGAGCACCCCCACAAGTGGGTCTTAAATTTTGCCCTGCTGTCCTTTAATATTCTCCTAGCTGGTTCAGTCTCCTATCTTTATAAATGATATGATTTGGCTGTGTCCTCAACCAAATCTCATCTCGAATTGTAGTTCCACAAATCCCCACATGTCATGGGAGGGACCCAGTGGAAAGTAATTGAATCATGGGGGTGGTTACTCCCATTCTGCTGTTCTTGTGATAGTGAAGTGAGTTCTCACAAGATCTAATGCTTTTATTTTATATTATTTACTTATTTATTTTGAAACAGAGTTTCACTCTGTCACCCAGGTTGGAGTTCAATAGTACAGGCGTGCGCCACCACGCCCAGCTAATTTTTGTATTTTTAGTAGAGATGGGGTTTCACCATGTTGGTCAGGTTCATCTCAAACTCCTGACCTCATGATCCGCCCGCATTGGCCTTCCAAAGTGCTGGGATTACAGGCATGAGCCACCGTGCCCAACCAATCTGATGATTTTATAAGGAACTTTTCCGCCTTTGCTGGGCACTTCTCCTTCCTGCCGTGTGAAGAAGCATGGGTTTGCTTCCCCTTCCACTATGACTGTAAGTTTCCTGAGGCCCCCCCAGCCATACAGAACCATGAGATAATTAAACCTCTTTCCTTTATAAATTGCATACTCTTAGGCTGTTTTTTACAGCAGCGTGAGAACAGACTAATACAATAGGTAACTGTGCCAAACCCCTTATGACTCTTTCCTCCGTCTGGCTCTCAGTTTAAGGTCTTAGTTTCAGGTTTCATTGAGAAAATAGAGGCAGTTAAAGGGACCTTCCCCTGCTTCCTGTGCTCACCAAATCTTTTTTCTAATTGCCTTTGTAACAGCAAAAAAACTATATTTGCGCTTCCATCCAAAGCCAGTCTCTCTAACTTGTGCAGTAGAAATCATTCCCTCTTGATTACCCAAGGATATTGTCCTTACAGTGGTCATGTCTCTCTCCTTTATCATCCATTTTTTTTTTCTCTCCACTGTATCAATCTCACTGTAATATTTCCTTCTGTCTTCAAAACATCCGGCATCCCTCTCCACCTGCATTCCTATTTCCTCAGTCCTCTGATAGTAAAGCAGTCTTCACAAATTGTCACTACCTGTTGAGACATTAGACCACCCCAGCATCTACCAAGGCTTTGTTATATTATAGGTTTGAAAAATTCATTCTGTTAAACATGTTTTGGAAATACAGAGTGCTCTTGGAGATTTATGGGCATGTTAGCAAGTTAGGTTCTCTGAAATTTTCTGTAATAGGGAACTGTTTACACTGACTTAAATTTACTGAACACAGAAATAGTTTTAGTAATTTGTGAATGTTTTTTGGTACTTCTTTTTAAACGTCATTTGAGAAATGTTCAACTACTCAATTGTGATAACAAGTGATTTGCTTAAAATATTATGCCTCTCAGCTTAATGGAGAGTTGATAAAAGCCCATAGGTAATCCCAGCCTCCCTTGTCCCACTCGGAATTATGTGCTGCACTCCTGGCAGAGGTGACAGACATCTTAAGCTTCTGTTACTGACTGAGCTACCTGTTTAGGATAATTATATTTAACCAGGACCATTTTTATTAATATATTTGTCTTATCTACTTTTCTGAAGGTGAAATGTTACTTTCCTTACACATGTTCTCCTAAAATACCAAAGCTTTTCTGGGCCAATCTTGACTGCGGTCTACTCATTAGGCTCTGGTTGTTCTCATAACTAGATAATACACACAAACTTTGAATTAACCTATCCACAATATCTAGTGCTGTTCTTTTTTCTTTTTTTTGAGACAGAGTCTTGCTCTGTCGCCAGGTGCCAGGCTGGAGTGCAGTGGTGTGACCTCGGCTCACTGCAACCTCCGCCTCCCGGGTTCAAGCAATTCTCCTGCCTCAGCCTCCTGGGTAGTTGGGACTATAGGCGCATGCCACCATGCCCAGCTAATTTTTTTTTGTATTTTTAGAGACGGAGTGTCACCATGTTGGCCAGGAATGGTCTCAATCTCTTGACCTCATGATCCGTCCGCCTCAGCCTCCCAAAGTACTGGGATTACAGGCTTGAGCCACCATGCCCAGCCTCTAGTGCTGTTCTAATTGAGATAAGTTGCTTCTGTGTTTCAGGTGTCTGGAGTAGATTTGCAGAATGCCTCACACAGCGAAGCAGTCGAGGCCATTAAGAATTCAGGAAACCCCGTGGTGTTCGTTGTTCAGAGCTTGTCATCCACTCCACGAGTAAGTTTTAGTTCGTCTTTTCAAGAAGTTTAATAATACTCTGTATACCTGCAGACCAAGCTTTGGCCTGTATTTTCCACATATTTTCATTGTTATTTAGCTATACTAAAAGTATGAGCTTCACAAAAATTTAGTCATTAACCTTAAGGTCCCTTTTTTCCCCTCCAGTTTTGATCCTCTGATCAAATTGGAGTCATTACAGTGTGCATTGGTTTAAGTTACACCCTCTGGAATCAAACAGACCTGTTTTCAATTTCTTGATTCCTTATTTACCAGCTTTGCTAACTTGGAGGCAAGTTACTTTCCTGAGCCAGTTACTTTGTTTATAAAATACTTTGAACAGTCAGGTGTAAAAAATATTGTAGAGATACTATCCCATGTTGTGTATATTTATTAAAGCATGTAAAAATAAAAACATGTTGATATGTTGTACTGTTTGTGTTCTAATGTTGGAGATTCTAAATTCAAAAACAGCAATACTTAATCATAAAATTTTTCTTTTTCTTTTTTGAGATGGAGTCTGGCTCTGTTGCTCAGGGCAAAGTGCAATGGCGGGATCTCAGCTCACTGCAACCTCTGCCTCCCAGGTTCAAGTGATTCTTGTGCCTCAGCCTCCTGAGTAGCTGGGATTACAAGCACATGCCACCATGGCCCTCTAATTTTGGTATTTTTAGTAGAGATGAGATTTCACCTTGTTGACTAGGCTGGTTTCAAATGCCTGACCTCAAGTGATCTGCCCACCTCGGCCTCCCAAAGTGCTAGCATTACAGGCGTGAGCCACTGCACCTGACCTAAAATTTTTCTCCTGTAATTAATTACTCCTTTGGTATGGAATTGGAACTCTGATATGAAATGTCGGTGGCAGGATGTGGATTTTATACTACAGTGTACAACAGATACATCACCCTTAAAACTGGAAACAATATTCTTTTTCTTCATTTTATAATGGAAGACAGCTATTCAAAACATATACACTTCTTTTTATGCTTGTTTTTGGTAAGAGTCTCACTCTGTCACCTAGCCTGGAGTGCAGTGGCATGATCGTAGCTCACTGCAGCCTTTGTCTCCTGGGCTCAAGCAATCTTTCTGCCTTAGCTTCCCAAGTAGCTGGGATTACAGGTGCACGCTACCACACCTGGCAATTTTTTTTTTTTGGTTTTTGACAGGGTCTCGCTTTGTTGCCCAGGCTTACATATGCACTTCTAACTGCGTATTTTAAGAAATTATTTGCTTTCCAATATACTTATGTAGTGCATTCCAATCTTTTTTAATATCAAGGCGAAAAGAAAATAATACCTATATGGCATACTGGGCAAATATATGGTTGACTATCTCAATGGTGTGGGTATTTGCATACTCATAACCTGCCTATGCCCAGTGAGCTGCAGCCTGCATTGGCACCTCTGCTGTGTCACTACTGCCTTTTGCAGTATGGTGTCTTCCATTCTTAGCACCATGTTTACACCATCAAGACTAATTGAGAGAGGTGAACTGAATAAAGTTCTCTTGTTTTCTTTTTCTTTTTCTTTTTTTTTAAAAAAAAGAAAGAGAGAAAGAAAAAAGAAAAGAATAATAATTAAAAAAAAAAAAAGAATAAAGGAGAGGAAGAAAGAGGAAGAGGGAGAGAGAACGGAAGTGTTGCTTTATTGCCTGGGCTAGAATGCAGTCTAAAAATGGGTATTGAAAACCTCTTTTATGCTTAATAATGGAAACAGGAAAAAAAAGTGAGGGAAGAAAATAACAAACAGCAGTCAACCAATATTTCATTTAAACCTGTGAATACGTGTGATGTGGTACTGGTAAGAGTGTGTATTTTGTGTATTTAAAGTGGAGAGTTCTATAAATGTTTATTAAGTTTACTTGTTTCGGATCTGAGTTCAAGTCCTGGATATCCTTGTTAATTTTCTGTCTCGTTGATGTGTCTAATATTAATGTTGAAGTCTCCCACTATTATTGTGTGGGAGTCTAAGTCTCTTTATAAGTCATTAAGGACTTGTCTTACGTATCTGGGTGCTCCTATTGGGTGCGTATATATTTATGATCACTGACTCCTGTTGTTACTTTGATCCTTTTACCATTTTGTAATGTCCTTCTTTGTTTCTTTTAGTCTTTGTTACTATTAAAGTCTATTTTGTCAGAGACCGAAAGTTACAACTCCTGTTTGTTTGTTTGTTTGTTTTTTTCCCTCTCCATTTGATTGGTGAGTCTTCCTCCAACCTTTTGTTTAGAGTCTTTGTGTGTCCTTGCTTATGAGATGGATCTGGACACAGCATGCTGATGGGTTTTGACTTTTTATTCAACTTGCATGTCTGTGTCTTTGATTGGGGCGTTTAATCCATTTAAATTTAGGATTAATATTAATATTTGTGAGTTTAATATTGCCGTTTAATGCTAGCTGGCTATTTGCCCATTAGTTGATATAGTTTCTTCATTATGGAGATACTCTTTACCTTTTGGTAAGTTTTTGGGATGACTGATACTGGTTGTTCCTTTCTGTGTGTAGTGCCTCTTTCAGAAGCTCTTGTAAAGCAGGCCTGATGGTGATGAAATCTCTGAGTGCTTGCTTGTTCGTGAAAAAGTTTATTTTTCCTTCATTTATGAAGTTTAATTTAGCTGGATATGAGATTCTGGGTTGAGAATTCTTTTCTTTGAGGATATTGAATATTGACCCCCATTCTCTTCTAGTTTGTAGGGTTTCAGCTGAGAGATCTGCTGTGTGTCTGATAGGCTTCCCTTTATGGGTAACCTGACCTTTCTCTCTAGCTGCCCTTAGAATTTTCTCCTTTATTTCAATCCTGGCGAATCTAACGATGATGTGTCTTGGGGTTGCTCTACTTGAGGAATATCTTTGTGATGTTCTCTGTATTACCTGAAGTTGAGTATTTTCCTGCCTTACTAGGTTAGGAAAGTTTTCCTGAATAATATCCTGAAGAATATTTTCCAGCTTGGATTCATTCTCTTCATGACATTCAGGTACACCTATCAAATGTAAATTAGGTCTTTTCACATAGTTCCATATTTCTTGGAGACTTTGCTCATTCCTTTTTACTCTTTCTTCTCTAATCTTGTCTCCTTGTTTCATTAAGTTGGTCTTCGACCTCTGATATCCTTTCTTCTGCTTGATCAATTCGACTGTTAAAACCTGTGCATACTTTGTGGAATTCTCATATTGTATTCTTCAGTTCCATTAATTCACTTATATTCCTCTCTAGATAGTCTATTCTCGTTAGGATTTCGTCAAACCTTTTTTCAAGGTTCTTAGTTTGTTTACATTGGGCTAGAACATGTTCTTTTAACTCACAGAAGTTTCTTATTATCCACCTTCTGAAGCCTAAATCTGTTAATGGAACGCACTCGTTCTCCATCAGGCCTTGTTCCCTTGTTGATGAGGAACTGTGATCTCCTGTAGAGGGAGAGGCATTCTGATTTTGGGTATTCTCAGCCTTTTTACGCTGGTTTCTTCCCATCATTGTAAATTTATCCACCTGTCATCTTTGTAATTACCGACTTTCAAATTAGGTCTCTGAGTGGACGTCTAACTTGTTGATTCCCAGCGCTGGAATCTGAGCAACCCACTGCGCCAGCCAAAACAGCGGCATTAAGATTCTTGGTGCTTTTCTGCCTGGGAATCCCTGGTCTGGCTTCCTTCTTGAGTCCCTTTTTCAATCAGCTGAATAGGCGACTCTGCCTTCCCGGAGCTCCAAACATCGACCAAAAGGGGAACCAGTCCCGTTTACTCTGCACCAAGAACCGCCGCGCTGGGGCGCCAGCCGCGCTGGCCACAAGAGTTGCGCTGGTGACCCGTGGGGCCCCTCCACTGGGAATCTCCTGGTCTGTGAGCAGCAAAAATTCGTCTGAAAGTGTGGCATCCTCTCGTTCTCTGCGCTTTCACTGGGAGCTACAATCCTGAGCTGCGAGTAATCATCCATCTTGGATCTCTCCTCCAAGTTCTCTTGTTTTCACAAAACTTGAAATTCAGTGAGAATTTTCAGAACCCAGTTTTTAATTCTTATGATATCAGGAATGTTGTTGAGGCCATGGCTTTTATTTCTGGAAACTGGGTTCAACAGGAAAATTGGCCAGATTGTTCTTTGCCAAATTATACTTACAAATCAATTTTGATTGAGAGTGAGCCAATCAAATTATACATTTGTGTGGCCAGCTGTGAATGCCCTGCCAAAAAGGCTAAGCTTTCAATCCAACCTGTGCTAGTGAGCTGAGGTGGAAATTTTTGTTTGGATGACACAAACAGTACAATTTCTTTCAATTATTCAAACAAAGAAAATCTCTTCAGCACTATGCCATGCTCAAGTTACTTATTCTCTAATGTAGTGTAGTAGACTGCTACATTGTACGTTCAGTTCATCAGGCACTGAACTATCTGCGGTTCTAGACGAGGAAGCATATCCCATTGATGATGTTAATTGCTACGTCTATGACTTGTTCCATTTTCAACTTTGTTTTTAGGGCAAAGTGACTCTTTTTTTTTTTTTTTTTGAGACAGAGTTTTATTTTGTCACCCAGGATGAGTACAGTGGCACAATCATGGCTCACTGGAGCCTCGACCTCCTTGGCTCAAGCAATCCTCCAAGTTCAGCCTCCCAAGCAGTTGGAACCAGGGGCATGCATCACCATGCCCAGCTAGTTTTTGATTTTTTTTGTGCAGATAGGTCTCCCCTTATTCTCCAGGCAGGTCTTGAACTCCTGGGATCAAGCAGTCCTCCTGCCTTGGCCTCCCAAAGTATTGGGATTACAGGCATGAGCCACTGCGCCTGGTCAGGACAAAGTGATTCTTATTGCATGAGACAAATGAAAAGAGAATCAAGTTTCATATCTTTGTAAAATGGTGCTCTCTTTGATTTACTTATTATTGCAAGTAGTACTGATTATCCAGAAATAGAAAATATAGGCAACGCTTAATTATTTTTGTTTAATTTACATTAAAATTTTAACTTTCCTTAAAACCTAAAAATAAATCATTTTCTAATATGCCCATCAAAGGCCTGATGTCTAAAAGTAGCTTGGTAACATAAACATTCTCCTCAACACTATGAGTGGAGTGGTTGTTTTTATCTGGGTGCATTATCAGCTGCTTTAGGACCATCACCAATACACCGTTTAAAGCTTCGCACCCTAACTTTCTTAAGTATATTTTCAGCATTCTGGAAAAATGTGTGTATCTACTTGGATGTACTTGACAAATACTTATTTGAGAGTAAGGCTCATAGAAAGTTTTTCTATAAGGTAATTTTTTCCACTTAACTGCACTTCACAGAAACGTGTGTGTGTGTGTGTGTGTGTGTGTGTGTGTGTGTGTATATTTCATATTAAAAAGTCCTCCAGCCTGGTCAATATGGTGAAACCCCATCTCTACTAAAAATATAAAAAGTTAGCCGGGTGTGGTGGTACAGTTCTGTAGTCCCAGCTACTTGGGAGGCTGAGGCAGGAGAATCGCTTCAACTCGGGAGGCGGAGGTTGCAGTGAGCCAAGATCATACCATTGCACTCCAGTCTGGTTGACAGAGTGAGAGTATTGTTGCAAAAAAAAAAAAATCCTTTTGAAATTGGGTCATGTCTTCAGCTCATTATGTTTATCATCACATGTTGCTGTCTTCCTTTCTATATTCCAGTTGTACTTCCCAATACTTATTGTTCCATAAGGGGATCTACTTTTTTTGACACATTAGTATTTTTCTTTTTTATTCTTTTTTTTGTAAATGGGGTCTCATTATATTGCCCAGGCAGGTCTCGAACTCCTGGGCTTAAGCTATCCTCCTGCCTCTGCCTCCCTAAAAGCTGGGATTACAGGCATGAGCCACAGCGTTTGGCAACACATGAGCATTTTGCATATTAATCATCTATAGATATATTTTTAATTTCACAAGAGATACATTCTTCTGTTTTCCTGAAAGGTGTAGTCTCATTGAGGATTTTGTCTTCTAAATTTTGCTAAAGATATATGTACAGAAGAACATTTCTCTGCTATTTGAAAAACAGTGGGCTGGGTGCAGTGGCTCACACCTGTAATCCCAGCACTTGGGAGGCTGAGGTGAGAGGATCACTTGAGATCAGGAGTTGGAGACCAGCCTGGCCAACATGGTGAAACCCCGTCTCTACTAAAAATACAAAAAGTAGCCAGGTGTGGTGGTACATGCTTGTAATCCCAGCTACTTGGGAAGCTGAGGCAGGAGAGTGCTTGAACCTGGGAGTCAGAAGGTGCAGTGAGCCAAGATCGTGCCACTGCACTGCTGTCTGGATGACAGTGAGACTCCGTCTCAACAAGAAAAAAAGAAAAAAGAAAGAAAAACAATGTAAACATTATGAGTGGCATCTGACATTGTGTCTCATTTAGCTTCTACTTAGTATCAACCAATTCTTCCATGGGAGAAAGTAGCAGTAGTGTGGGTGGATAGTTTCTGACTTGTCGGGGAGGCAATGTTTTGTTTAAGATTCTTTAGGACAAGGAACACGTGCCTGTAAACCCCACCAGTCTTTGAAATCTGACTTAGGTCGTTATCTATATTAAACAGAGATAGAAATATTAGATACTAGCACAGTGCCTCTTCACATAGCACTGTATATATGCTAATGTATAATTACTGTTGTTTTTATGTAAATGACACACTTCTGAGAATATAATTTATTCTGAAATTTATTTTATTAAAAATGAAAATTTAATCTTAAATTGTATTTAGAGGAAAATGGGCTTTTTGTTTTGTTTTTAATTATTTCTAGGCAGGCAGTCTTTTAATTTTCTGAGCAAGGAGATTTTTTTTTCTTTTTCTTTTTAATTTGTTTATGTATTTTTTGAGAAAAGGTCTTGCCCTGTCACTGAGGCTGGTGTTCAGTGGAGCAACTGTGGCTCACTGCAGCCTCGACCTCAGCCCCACAAGTAGCTGGGATTCCAGGTCCACACTATCACACTCAGCTAATTTTTAAATTTTTGTAGAGATGGAGTCTCCCTATGTTGCCCACGCTGGTCTCAAACTCCTGGATTCCAGCAATCCTCCCGCCTTGGCCTCTCAAAGTGCTGGGATTACAGATGTGAGCCACTGAACTCAGCCTATTTTTTTTTCTTTTAGCCTTCATGTCTCTCACCAGATTTTATGCCAAGACTATCTATGCTAGTTCTTTGAGGAGCCTCTTTTGATAAAATTAAACTGGTTCATTCATTTATAAAGCTGCATTAAGTGTAACTATGTATTAGGCCATTTCTGAGCACGAGAGAAATGATGAAAAATAACACTGAGTTCTACTCTCATGTAGGTTATTCAGTGGTGGAAATAGACTTGTTAATTCATCCTTATGCTAACAGTGATAGTGGAGTATTTATTGAGTACACACAGTGTGGGAGATAACATACTTGGACTGGGGGAACAATGATGAATAAGGTAAATCTACCAAGTAGATGTGTTATCCGATGTTCTTGGATAATTAATTAGGTCATACCTAAAACTCTATCTTGCAAAATGAGATATTTGGATGATAGTCAGTATGTGACCTTATTTTTAGTCTTTTTCATCTTCAGTTTCTGGATCCACATACAGAAACCTGCATTTTTACGCCCCGATGGCATATATATATAACTTTATAGTATTTCAGAGTTATATATCTTGTCAGATTTTCCAAATTTTATTGTTTGCTTTGAATTGTACTTCTTATATCTTTTTAGATGAGGTTACAAAGTTATGATTTTAGCTGTTTAAACAAATACATTAAGAAATGTAATGATAGACTGGTGTGGTGGCTCATGCCTGTAATCCCAGCACTTTGGGAGGCTGAGGCAGGCAGATTATCTGAGGTCAGGAGTTTGAGAGGAGCCTGGCCGACCTGGTGAAACCCCATCTCTGCTCAAAATACAAAAATTATCTGGGTGTGATGGCAGGTGCCTATAATCCCAGCTACTCTGGAGGTTGAGGCTGGAGAATCGCTTGAAACCAGGAGGTGAAGGTTGCAGTGAGCGGAGATTGCGCCACTGCACTCCAGCCTGGGTGACAAGAGTGAAACTCCATCTCAAAAAAAAAAAAAAAATGTAACGATAAAAAAATTATCCATTCTGGAATATCAAGAAAAATAAAATGTAATGATTATGTCATTTTAAGTTTTTCTTCCTCCCACCCATTTTGTTGTTGCCGTAGGTCATTCCTACTGTACATAACAAGGCCAACAAAATCACCAGTAACCAGAACCAGGACACCCAAGAAAAGAAAGAAAAGGTAACTTGAACTTCTCACGTGTTTAAAAATGTTTTTGTTTTTTTTGTTTTGTTTTGTTTTTTGCATATCTGAGCTGAAATAGAAGTGGCTTTTTGATAAGTGTCAGTGTTATAGAAGCACTGTATATAATATTTTTTTCCTGCGAATATAACTGGTTCTTACCAGCATAGAGGACAGAAACTTGGTGCAACATAGATGCAAAAATACTATAAAGGGCCAGTCAGCCATCAACATTATAGCTTTCTTTCCTGTTCAGACAGGCTGGTTGTTTGTCCATTCCCAGGACATGCCTCTCACACTGAGACTTTGATCTTGCTGTTCTCTCCTGGAAGTCCATTTCCCACACTGCTCTGCCATAAGAATCCTTTCATTCTGCAAGGACCACATCAAAGGTCATCTCTCCTTAGAAAACTAACCTTCCTGTCAATCAGAATTAATCCTCCATTCCTGTTTGCCCACCTCTATTAAAGTAGAATCTGTTGACCTAAAAATTATTTTAAGATGTGGTGTCAAATAGGGATGAATTTTTATTTTTTCCCATCAAGAGAACTTATTGTTCTCTTGGGGAACTAACTGTCCCACTGTTTTAAAACAGGACCTCCTTTACCCACAGATTTGTAGTGCACCTCTGTTGTCTCTCAGGTTACAAGGGGGAATCTGTTTCTGAGCTTCTCTTTGTTCCGTTTGATCAACTTGTCTGTCTCAGCACAAATGCTGCATGGACTGAATTATTAATAGTAATAAATCTTGTTTCCTGATAAAGCACTTTCTTTTATATGTTTCTTCTTCTTTGTAAGTGTCTTAACTACTTGTATCATTTTTCTTTTCCGTATCCATTTAGAATAATATTATTAAATTCCACAAAAGTTTCCTTTGGGATTTTGATTGGAATTATGTTCAATCTGTAGATAAACTTAGAAGTTACATCTTTTTGATGTTGAGACTTTTAAACCATTAATATGATATGTTTTTCTATTATATTCTATTTCTTTTAATTAATTTTTATAATTTTATTTAAAAAGGTATTGAAATCTTTTGATTTATTCCTAGGTATTTTATATTGCTATTAAATGCTATCTTTTTAAATTGAGTTTTTTGTTTATTTCTAGTATGTAGATATAAAATTGACTTCTATATATTTATTTGACATCTTGTAACATTATTCTTTTAAAACATTCAATAATCTAGTGGAGAATACTGGGAAAACCATAATGCTGAAACAAAAAATATAAATATAAACCTACTTAAAGGTAAACTTATTAAACATTTCATATAGAACGTTTAGTGTCGTGTGTGTGTTCCATATATGGTATTTTTAATAAGAATATGAATCTCGAATTCTTATTCTGTGTAGATTTTTATTTTTGGATTTTCTATACATATAATAATAATAAACACTTTGGAATAAGGTAGTTTTCTTTTTTCCTTTCCGTTTTTTCTTTTTCTCCTTTTATTGTATCTGCTAAGACCTACAGTACTGTGTTTAATAGAAGTAATGATAGCTAACATTCTTGTCATTTTTCTTCCTCATATTTAAGGAAAAGCTTTTAATATTTCACCACTGAATATGATGTAGGTATTTGTAGATAATCTGTCATGTAACTGTCTGATGGGTTCATCCTACTCACTGCCCAGATACAGTCAATTTATCAAGACAGGGGAATTGCAGCAGAGAAAGAATTTAATGTGTACAGAACTGACTAAGCTGGAGACAAGAGTTTTATTATTGCTTGAATCAGCCTCTGAAAATTTGGAGGCTAGGGTCTTAAGATAGTTTGGGGGCTAGGGAATGGGGAATTCTGATTAGTTTGGTTGGGGATGAAATCACAGGGAGTCCAAAACTGTCCTCTTGCGCTGAGTCAGTTCCTTGGGGGAGGTGAGGCACAAGACCAGATAAGCCAATTTACCAGTCTGGGTGTGTCAGCTGATCCATCAGAATACAGGGTCTGGAAAATATCTTAAACACTAATCTTAGTTTTTATAATAGTAACATTATCCATGGAAGCAACTGAGGAGGTTAGGAATCTTGTGGCTTCCAACTGCAGGACTCCTAATCCATAATTTCTAATCTTGTGGCTAATTTGTTAGTTTTGCAAAGATGATCTGGTCCCCAGGCAATTAGGGGGTTTGTTTTGGAAAAGAGCTCTTATCATCTTTGTTCCAAAGTTGAACTATGAACTAAATTCCTCCTATGGTGAGCTCGGCCTATGCACAGGGATAAACAAAAGTAAGGTATTGGAGGTTAAGGAAATATTCTTAACGCAAGATCGAGTTGGTTAGGACAGATCTCTTTCACTGCCATAGTTTTCTCGCTGTTACAGTTTTTGCAAAGGTGGTTTCAATCAGGTTAAGGAAATACTCTCTTTCATTCCTATTTTGCTAAGAATTTTTACCATGAATGGCATTGGCATTGACTTTATTACTAACATCCACTGAAATAAGTGGGTGCATGTATAAATTTTTTTCTCCTTGAATCCCTTAATGTAATAAATAATATTAGTAGATTTCAGAATGTTGAACCAATCTTGAATTACTGGAATGCAATTTATTTGGTCAATACTTTTTTTTGCCCATTGCTGATATTTCTTTTAGGATTTTTCCATTCATGGTCATGAGTATGATTTGCCTGGAAATTTTTCATTTATATATTGTCCTATCTGGCTTTGGTTGTGGTAAACTACTAAAATGATTAGTAGGAGCATTTATTCTTTTAAGTTATCTGAAAGTTTGTATAAAAAAAATTATCAATCCCTTCAATCTTTAGCCAGACTACCCTACTAACACAGCCATTGTGGGCCTGTGTTTTCTATGTGAGAAAATTTTAAATATTGATTTAGTTCTTTAACAATTGTTAAATCATTCTGATTTTCTATTTCTTCTAGACTCATTTTTGGTCATTGACTCTTCTAGGAATATTGATATAACCTAAGTTTTTATACTTGTTGGCATAAAGTTGTTTGTGTATTATTATTTTTTTTTTTTTTTGAGACCGTCTCGCTCTGTCACCCAGGCTGAAGTGAAGTGGTGCGATCTTGGCTCACTGCAACCTCCACCTCCCAGGTTCAAGTGACTCTTGTGCCTCAACCTCCCAAGTAGCTGGGATTACAGGCATGTGCCATCATGCCTGGCTAATTTTTTGTATTTTTAGTAGAGGTAAGTTCTCACCAGGTTGCTCAGGTTGGCCTTGAACTCTTGAGCTCAGGAAGTCTGCCCACCTTGGCCTCCAAAGTACTAGGATTACAGGCCTGAGCCACTGTGCCCAGCCATTTGTGTATCCTCTTAACATTAATCATCTCTGCTCCATCTATAGTAGTTATTTTTCATTCTGAAATTGGTAATTATGGCCAGGCCTGGTGGCTCATGCCTGTAATCCTAGCACTTTAGGTGGTCAAGGTAGGAAGATTGCTTCAGCCCAGAAGTTCAAGACCAGCCTGGGCAACCTGGCAAGACCCTGTCTCTACATAAAATATTAGCTGGGTGTGGTGGTGTGTACCTGTAGTCTCAGCTACTTGGGAGGCTGAGGTAGGAGGACAACCTAAGCCAGGGAAGGCCACAGTGAGCCATGGCTACGCCATTGCTCTCCAGCCTAGGGGACAGGGCAAAACCCTGTGTCAAAAAAAAAAAAAAGTAAAAAATAAAATAAAACAAATAATAATGAAAACTAAATTTAAAAAAATAAAATAGGTAATTATTTGCTATATCTTTTTCTTCATTAATCTTGAAAGTAATTTTTCATTTAATTTTTTTCTGAAGAATTACCTTTTGAAGTGTGTTTGTCTTATCTGTTATATCTTTTTTCTGCTTAATTAATTTTGTTCTCGTCTTTATTTTGCTTTGCTTCTTTGTTTGAATTTATTTTCCTTTTTCACCCCTTAATAATTTTTAGTTAATTGCAGAAATTATTAATTTTCTACCTTTTTTCTTGTCTAAAATAATCATTTAAGGCCACATTTTTTTTTTTTGAGACAGATTCTTGCTCTGTTGCCCAGGCTGGAATGCAATGGCGTGATCTCTGCTCACTGCAACCTCTGCCTCCTGCATTCAAGCGATCTTCCTGCCTTAGCCTTCCTAGTAGCTGGGGTCACAGGTGCACGCCACCACACCCAGCTAATTTTTGTATTTTTAGTAGAGACGGGGTTTCACCATGTTGGCCAGGCTGGTGTTGAACTCCTGACCTCAGGTGATCCACCTGCCTTAGCCTCCCAAAGTGCTGGGATTACAGGCATGAGCCACCATGTCCGGCCACTTGTATGTAATTCTTGAAGTACACCTTTTTTCTCTTTTTCTCTTCCACCTCAAGCTAAGACCAAGGCCAGGAAATATATCCACTATCTTCTGTGATCAATATCGGGATTTGTTTATTTTTTAAAATCTTTATCTACTGCAAGTTTTACCCCATTAGGAAAAAAGCCATAACTGAATTGAACACATGGGACAACTTTAATTACAGACATATACATAGGGGCCAATAAAGATACTGAATCCTTGAGGTTTTAAGGAAAGAGTTTTTGCAAAAGATGAGGAAAAGTGTCATGAGGTTTACGAAATTAAAGGATTTTCTCTTTAACCTGATTGACCACCGTCTGAGTTAAAATTTTAATCGCAAAGATTGTGTTCAGATTAGCAGTAGTGCATGTTATATGATCAAGCTGTTGTGGGATTTTTGGGGGGCACCTATTAATAAACATAGGTAATATATAAGATCCCAGAAGATGGTGGTTATTGCTTGCAGAGGTGTTTTTTTTTTTTTTCCTTACAGATTGCAAGTAAGTAGTTGCAGAATTCTTTCTCAATCTTTTAGAAGTACAAGCCTTTATTTTCAGGAATGGGAGTTTGGAAGGGTGATATTTTTAGTCTAACTTCCCACCTTGCTTGGCCTCAAGGGGGCACTTGGGACTCATTAAATACTTGTCTCTCATTAGATAAAAATATGTAGATACTGTATGATTATATTTATATAAAAGTCTAGAACGTACAACCTGTAGTGAGAGAAAGCAGATCAGTGGTTCCTTGGGAATGAGGTTTAGGGCAAGAGGTGGGAAAGAGGGATTTTAAAAAGGCATGAACAAATTTTTAGGGATGATTGTTATGTTCACTCTCTTGATTGTGGTGATGGATTCAAATTGTATCCTTTAAATGTGTGCAGTTTTGTGCATGTCAATTATACCTCAATATATTGAATTAAAGCGGTTAAAGACAAAAAATTTCTACCATCTTACAGCTTGCATTTCTAGTGGAGCAAGGCAGACAGGAGAATCAGCAACTGCTACTTTAGGGTTTTTTTTTTTTTTGTGATGGAGGCGTCTCACTCTGTCACCCAAGTTGGAGTGCAATGGCGTTATCTCAGCTCATTGCAACCTCCACCTCCCAGGTTCAAGCAAATTATTTTCCTCAGTTTCCTGAGTAGCTGGGACTACAGGTGTGCACCACCACACCTGGCTAGTTTTTGTATGTTTTAGTGGAGATGGGGTTTCCTCATGTTGGCCAGGCTGGTCTCGAACTCCTAACCTCAGGTGATCTGCCTGCCTCAGCCTCTCAAAGTGCTGGAATTACAGATGTAAGCCACCACACCCAGCCAGCAACTGCTACTTTAAAGTAATTTGGGGATAAGACATGGAAACCCACAAAATGTGAATATCTGGAAGGAACCAGAATTGAAGCTCTATGAGGGCAGGGACCTCATCTGTTACATTGTTACTCTACCCCTATTACCCAGAATACTGCCTGGCATCATATATTTCCTGAATGAATAAAGAATCCTAAAATCAAAAGACACCTCTGGCTTTAGGTTTCCAAGGATCAGCAGAGGCCCTCCAGACAAGTGCCACCTTCTAGTGCTCCACTAGGCCTCCTGATTTGGGACTTATAGTTGTTTCTGGCCTCAGTCATATGTCACAAAAGCACTGTTTAAAAAAATTTTTTTTAATTCTTTTTTTTTTTTTTTTTTTTTGTTTGTTTGTTTGTTTGTTTTTGAGACGGAGTTTCGCTCTTGTTACCCAGGCTGGAGTGCAATGGCGCAATCTCGGCTCACCGCAACCTCCGCCTCCTGGGTTCAGGCAATTCTCCTGCCTCAGCCTCCTGAGTAGCTGGGATTACAGGCATGCACCACCATGCCCAGCTAATTTTTTGTAGTTTTAGTAGAGACGGGGTTTCACCATGTTGACCAGGATGGTCTCAATCTCTTGACCTCGTGATCCACCCACCTCGGCCTCCCAAAGTGCTGGGATTACAGGCTTGAGCCACCGCGCCCGGCCTCTTTTTTTTTTTTTTTTTTTAAGATGGGGTTTCATCACGTTGGTCAGGCTGGTCTTGAACTCCCGACCTCAGGTGATCCACATGCCTTGGCCTCCAAAGTGCTTGGATTACAGGCGTGAGCCATCACGCCCGGCCGAAAAAAAAATTTTTTTAATGTTTGTTTTTGAGATGGTGTCTCACATTGTTGCCCAGGCTGGAGTGCAATGGCACAATCTCAGCTCACTGCAACCTCTGCCTCCTGGGTTCATGCAATTCTTCTGCTTCAGCCACCCAACTAGCTGGGATTACAAATGTACACCACCATACCTGACTAATTTTTTCTATTTTTAGTAGAGGCAGGGTTTCACTATGTTGGCCAGACTGTTCTTGTACTTGTGACCTCGTGATCCACCCGCCTTGGCCTCCCAAAGTGCTGGGATTATAGGCTTGAGCCACAGCGCCCAGCCTTACTGTTTAAACTTTAATCTGTCACTTTTATGTGATTAAGAAGGGTTCCTAAGAATACCTAATCTACCCTGTTGCTGGAATTTTGTGAATTCATATGTTGATGCAAAGATCTGACTATTCATCAAGTGTTTATTGGTTACTTATAGTGAATCAGTGTCTGTGCAATGATCTGGTGTTCTAACATCAAGAAGGAAACATTTAAGGTAACACTTTGTGGGGACACAGACAATAAACACCACACGGGTGACTGGTTACTATTCCAAACACATCTGAGAACAAGATTATGTAATCTATTGAGGAAAGTTCCACATAAGGTCCCAGGAAGGAAAACAGTAGGTGTATGATTCTTATGAACTTTGGACTGCTCCATTAAACCAGTTGAATTTCAGTACATGGCGAGGGTATTTGCATTCAGTAAAAACCCCAGTAGGAGCCCAGGATTCAGTCCCAAAGTCATCTGAGTTATTTGTCACAAAGAAAAACACCTAGCCACTGCATTAATGTTGCAACAGGAGAAATCACATCAGATTCCACATCGCCATTACAGGATGGCCTTTTAGTGGTTGCAGAGTGCTCTTTTTGCTGTATTACTTTTCTCTGAAATTACATCTTAGATGCCAAGCATTGTACTACATTCTGGAATGACAAAGCACCTTCACCATAAGACGTGTTCAGATCAAGGTGCCACATGTAGTGAAATAAAGAGAATGTAATTAGTAGGAGAATAAAGATGTGCCCAACATGCTGAGGGAGCGTCTTCTTTTCAAGGTTAGGAGGCCAGGTGACTAATCTCTCTCTTTAAAAATTATTATCATTAAAAGAAGTTTTTTTGTGCATGTTATTTTCTCCTTAATATAAAAGGAAGACGTGTTCTCTAGAATCATTGACAGTCAAAAGGGAGACAGTACAAATCACCTGACACTCATTTCTAACAGAGGTCTAGGTTTGGTTTGGGATTACTCACTTTAAAGAAAGAGAGTGACTAAAAACTAAACCAACCAACCAACAAACAAAAAACCGGTGAGTAGATCTTTAGTAAGTCTCTAGTTTTGTTCTAGTTTGCCTCAGCTCACTGTTTTTTGACCTGTTTTGCATTACGTAGATTGCAAGAATAGGCAATCAGGATTCATAGAAATACTAGTATTGGCCGGGCGTGGTGGCTCACGCCTGTAATACCAGCACTTTGGGAGGCCGAGGCAGGAGGGTCATTTGTGGTTAGGAGTTTGAGACCAGTCTGGCCAACATGGTGAAACCCCGTCTCTTCTAAAATAAAAATTAGCCAGCTGTGGTGGTGCATGCTTGTAATCCCAGCTACTTGGGAGGCTGAGGCAGCAGAATTGCTTGAACCCGGGAGATGGAGATTGCAGTGAGCCAAGATGGTGCCACTGCAGTCTCCAGCCTGCATGACAGAGCCAGACTCTGTCTCAAAAACAAAAAAGAAATACTAGTATTAACTGTAGGTTTCTAAAAACTCTTGGCTGTTTTCTAAGTTTTTCTTCAGTGTTATTTCATGTATTCCCTTTCTTCAAAAGGTCATGGACTTTGATTATGTGAATCTGGATTCCTATATAACAATGATTGTGAGTTTGTGGTTTTTGTGAAAAAGAGACTCTTAAAATTAGTATTAAAAGGCTTATACATTTAAAGTAATGTAAGTTTAGTTAACTATTTTCTGGAAATTCTGGGAGTATTACATTTAAATAATGCTTATTTCTATGAACCAATCAGAAACAGATTGTTTATTTTGAGAGATTCACATTAATTTATTAATATGCTCTGAAGGTAGAAAAATATTTCATATTCAAAGTGAAAGGTAAGGACCTTTCTTTCTCCAGTGCAGATACACAGAGTGTGTTCAGCTTCTCTCCTGCAACTATAGCCATATTCAAACGTGGACACAGGAATGCAAAACCCACTGGTTTTATGCCAAGGAGCTGTTCTTTCCAGTGGACGCAAGACATGTTCTTCTGTGTTTTTTTTTTTTTGTTTTTTTTTTTTTGAGATGGAGTCTTGCTCTTGTCACCCAGGCTGGGGTGCAGTGGCGCCATCTCAGCTCACTGCAACCTCCTCCTCCTGGGTTCAAGTGATTCTCCTGCCTCAGCCTCCCGAGTAGCTGGGACTACAGGTGCGTGCCACCACACCTGGCTAATTTTTTGTATTTTTAGTAGAGACAGGGTTTCACCATGTTAGCCAGGATGGTGTCAATTTCCTGACCTTGTGATCCGCCCACCTGGGCCTCTCAAAGTGCTGGGATTACAGGCATGAGCCACTGCACCTGGCCTCCAAGACATGTTCTTGTACAAAAACACAGACAGGCAAACAGAAAGTCTAACAAACACATTCTCTGTTGTCTCTCAACCGATTGAGAATAGATCTTATAGAACTAGCATATTATAAATTCTCATCCCAACTAATAACTCTCAATGGTTAGACCATAAAACCAAACTCCATTTATTTCTACTATCAGTGAGGAATTAGAAGTACATATCAGAACCAAACTTGGTCTCATATCAGAAACAAAATCATAGAAGTAGAAATAAAAATCAGAGGAACTGTCAAAAAGGCAAAGTTCTGTTGCCACTTGGAATTAACCATAGGTGCCAAAAAATCATGTAAATGGACTTAAACAGCTCATGAATTGCATTTCTGAGGCATCACAATTTAATTGGTTCTGGTAGGTGAGTCTGCTTGAGCATCTCAGTGGGACCTCCAAAACTGTTCAAAGTATAATTTAAGAAAAAAATAAAAACATGACTGAAAATTATGCAAAATGTGCAGGTGCCAAGTATTTATTTAACTGATTAATGAGGGAACCAACAAGACGGTAAGCCTGGTTCAGAGAGAGTTGAAGAGAGTGAAGTGTTTACAATTGCTGAAAGAAAGAATGCTTAAGATTCCAATTTAGATACAAAACTGGTTAATGTCTTACAGGGCAATAAAACTGTAACCTTTGGAGTTATCTTTTTTATAGGACTAAAATCATTTGCATCTCTATCAGACAAAATTAATATGCAATGACATTGAACAAGAATTATTTGCATTTCTGACATTTTTCTAAGGTTAATAATGCATCAGGGAACCCAAACAGCACGAGTGACAACCAGTTGTTGAGTCACTCAGCAAACAGTTCAGGGAGGCCTACAGTGTTCCCAGGACTGTTCCCAGAGTTGAGGATACCACAGAGTTTGTTTTGTTCTCTACCCTCATGAAGGTCAAAATCACCTGGTCTAGTTGCACATCCCTTGCTCCAGCTGCCTTTGCCACACCTGGGGAGAGCCTGGCCCTGTGCATACCCTTCTCTCATGTGGAAGGATGCCCCCGGTATCTGGCAATCCACATTCAGACTATAGGGAGACCAGAACGTGCTTATTCTAAATTCTTTTTCAAGAGTATCCATAGAAGCTAATTAAATAAGTCAGTTATACAATTTTGTCTTAGATATAAAAAAATTCCATTAAAGAGAATTCATCTCATAATATTATTTCAAAACCTGGCTATGTTTGTTCTGAGTATTGTCTTTGATGTAGGATAACCTGGTTCTGAGGAAAAGGTTTACTGAGAAGAGTTCATTTGCCTTTACTCTTCATTTCACTCAGTTTTAAGTTTCTTCAGCTTAAAAGAATTAAAGAGACAAAGTGATCACATTTCTGTATTCTCCTATTCCCTAAGTGGCATTTTGTATTTGGCATCTTCCATCATCACTCTTGCATTTTATAGATTTTTTGGATGTTCTACAAATGTATAGTTTCTGCTTTGGTTCGACATTATCTTAAGTAAATATGGGTGTGTGCCTTTCTTTATGACTCTCAAATAGTGTTTTCTGTTTTGGAGAATTTATTACATGCCTGCTTTCTGTAATGGACCACTCATTGGCCACTTACTGAAGTGTATCCTGCCATTAGTGGTTTTGTCATATAAAGCATAATTGAATGTGCTTTATTGAAATCCTGTAGCATAATTCAGTTATCCTGGTTTCTGTGGAGTGCTTGGCTATATTGGCTCCTATTCTTTTTAGCAGCTTGAGTCTCACCATTGAGTTTGCCATGTTTTATTTCTCCCAGCGTTCAAGAAAATATCTTCATTCTGTGAAGGTAATTTGATCATAGAGTTTAGTTCTACTTTAATTGTGTGTATGAACCAAATATTGATGTGCTGTATCATTTGGTAGATGAAGTAAATGAATATTTATGCAGATATAATTATTCATCATGAAGATATCTCTTTTTGAAAATGTTAAAATGCGTGTTGACCATCTATAAATTATAGATGAATACATTTTCAGTTAGAAAGTCTTGGTATTTCATGTATTTTTTAAAGAGTAAAATCTGTAACTTCTACAATTGAAGAAAAAGTTTAAATAATTGTAGAATTCATACAATGCATAGTTTTTACTTTTACATTTATTTTAGAAATGTCTTTCATTTGAATTTTCTGGTTAGTAACAAAATTAAGCTTCCACAATGTAAAGAAAATACAGACAACGGACTTTCTCACCAGAGAAAGAAATGCATTCTTTTAGGTAGGTCAACAGTCTTAAAAACTTGCTTTTACATTCCTGTTTTTCTGCATTAGTGGGTTTATATCACAGAGTCACTTTTATATAATAACATAAGCATAAACGAATACATTGTATTTGTTTTACAGTCCTCTGATATGAATGAAGTTTGAGTTCGGTACAGTCTAAATATTTCCAGACTATCTTTTTATGTTTTTTGTCATTGAAGGACTAGCACTATACAAAAACATTTAACCCTTCTCTCAAATTTTGCATCTTCAGAGGCAAGGAACTGCTCCACCTCCAATGAAACTGCCTCCTCCTTATAAAGCTCTACCTGATGACAGTGATGAAAATGAAGAAGAAGATGCCTTTACTGACCGTGAGTGCCTTTCACTATTTTGGGTAGATGCAGAACTTATTAAATTATGTTTTAATGACTGTTGTAAATTATCAGATATAGGGCTGTGAGTTCTTCAAAAATGTGCATGAACATAGGCTAAAAAAGAAAATCTATACCTTTGAAGCTTTTGTGGTCCTTTCCTAAGCTTTTCCCTTTGACAGTGAGAAAGGGAATGTTGAAGGAAGCTATGTTGTACGCTGTTTTTCCTATATTTTCCTCTAATATTATTGTTTGGTTGTGAATACAAAAATGTTCCAGGTCCTTGAAATTAGAATTTGACCCATAATAATCTGGGCTGGATGCAGATTTCAGCTGTTGATTACTTGTCTTATTCAAAGTGATGTTGCTGATGCAGAATTACAGAAGGCCCACCAACTTATATTTTGTCCTTTAAAATTCATTTCATGATTTTCTTTTGCGTTAGCTGAATCAGATATACATTCATACATATATTTAATTGTGGCTATATTTAAAATAATTTGCATTTCTTTTATGTATGTGTAGTATATACTATTGCTAATGTATACCATATTTCTTTTGGAGGTGATGAAATGTTCTAAAATTAGATAGTGGTGATGGTTGCACAGTTTGTGAATATACTAAAAATCACTGACTTATACAATGTAAATGGGTGAATTTTATGGTATGTGAAACATGTTTCCTTAACAGAATGTTTTCCCATCTACAATATAGAAAAGGAATTCAATATCAAAATTGAAAGAGTCAAAATTCTTACTCTAGCAGTTTCTAGAGTGTGACCTTAAATATGCCCTCTTCTGTAAAAAGGGTACAATAATGATACCTACTTCATAGGGTTGTAATGAGGAGTAAAATAAAGCAGTGAAGGCTTTAGCCTGCCACATAGTGAGTCTTTGATAAGTACTATAGCTCCTATTATGGTTATAATAATTTATATTTTTCTTAATATAATAACAAATATATAAATAGCAATAACATATAAAATAAACATAACTTTATAATAATTAAATTTATTTTATAAAAACTTGAATTGCACTTTGCAATTTTATGAAGCCCTTTCTCTTGTGTCATTTTCTTCATGTGTTCAGTAAATCTTTGTTGAATACCATCTGCGTTTCAGTAACAGTGTTGAGTCTGCTATGAAATGAATAACATCTCCCGCCTTTTGTCTTGATGGAGCCACCAGCCTGGAAGGGATAATGCGAAGGCATGGGAACAAAATGTGCTAAGTGTCCTGTCGGCTTTAGTTCTCAGCCTCTTTTTGGAGAGCTACACATGGTGTATACAGTGGATATGTGTGTGCACATGTGTAATATCTCTCCTTGTTCTGCTATAGATATCAGGGCAGCTGCAGCAGAATGGAGCTGAGCTGTTATTACTCATATCACTTTCTGGTTTGCTAGATGGCCAGTATTTACCCAGTTATTAGGAAACCTGTTTGAGGTGTGCATCTAAAACTATGTTTTAATCCTGGCTCTACTACTTGCTAGTTGTGAGTTTTTGGACAAGTTATTTAACATCTTCATGGTTCACACTTGCTTATCTATATGGGGCTGAATGAATATCTTATCATAATTTTTTCATAAGGTCGTTGTGACAATTAAGAAAGAGCATTTGAAGAGCTTAGTGTAGGCAGTGTGATACCTAGTAAATGAGCTGGTTTACCACGTACGAGGCACTGTTTTAAAGCCTTTGTGGGTATTATTAACTTAGTCAACATACTAACTTTGTAAGGTTCTAATTATACAAATAAAAGCTCAAAGAAATTACAGAATGTGTTCAAAGTCAGATAGCTAACAAATAGTAGAAATGGGGTTCAAACCCACGTACTACTCCAGAGCCTATAATGTCATCAACCCTTGCTGTTACTTGAAACTCATTATGGTTGCAGAAATAGGTACAGCTGGGCACGGTGGCTCACGCCCGTAACCTCAGCACTTTGGGAGGCCAAGGCAGACTGATCACCTGAGGTCAGGAGTTCAAGACCAGACTGAGCAGCATGGCGAAACACCCTTCTCAAGAAAGAAAGAAAGAGAGAGAGAGGGAGAAAGAGGGAGAGAGGGAGAAAAAGAGGGAGGGAGAAAAGAAGGGCAGGAGAGAAGAGAAAAAAAGAAAAGAAAAGAAAATCAAAGAAAAGAAGGCCAGGCGCGGTGACTCACGCCTGTAATTCTAGCACTTTGGGAGGCCAAGGCAGGTGGAACATGAGGTCAGGAGTTTGAGACCAGCTTGGCCAACATAGTGAAACCCTGTCTCTACTAAAAATACAATATTTAGCTAGGCATGGTAGGGCATACCTGTAGTCACAGCTACCCGGGAGGTGGAGGCAGGAGAATCACTTGAACCTGTGAGGCAGAGGACGCTGTGGTGAGCCAAGATCGCACCACTGTACTCCAGCCTGGGCAACAGAGCCAGACTCCGTCTCCAAAAAAAAGAAAAAGAAATAGGGACAAAGTAATTTGGAGTTCTCTTGTAAATATCACTTTTACGCCTAAAACAGGCAGACTCAGCAGTGTCCTTCCCAAAGTTACAAGCTCATGTGCATAGGCACATATACACAGCAGCAGTGGGGTCAGGAGGGACACTAATTTACCTTAAATGCAGAAAAAGATTTCTAATACGCAACCATCCTTGAGCTATAATATACATTTCACAGATTCTCTAGCAGACCTATTTTGGCGTGTATATTACTTTTCATTCATTTTGCTTCCTAATTTTTTTCCTTCCAAGTGTACAGTCCCTTCCCATTTACATCCTATTAAATTTACTGTTAACTCCTCCAGAAGAGTTTGAATTGTATGGAGGTATTTGTTAGGTAATTCACATTTGAAATGCACGTGAGCCTGAAGACTCTGGCCTTCCTATATTTCCTTTTGAAATAGATCCCATGGGTTTTTCTTTGTTCCTTGACTCATGTTAAATGAACACTGCTCATCTGCTCTAAACTAAAAGTATTTGGGGTTGATGTTTTATCAAATTCTTGTCCGAAGACTAAATCCTTTTTTTTTTTTTTTTTTGAGACGGAGTTTCGCTCTTGTTACCCAGGCTGGAGTGCAATGGCGCGATCTCGGCTCACCGCAACCTCCGCCTCCTGGGTTCAAGCAATTCTCCTGCCCCAGCCTCCTGAGTCGCTGGGATTACAAGCACGTGCCACCATGCCCAGCTAATTTTTTGTATTTTTAGTAGAGACGGGGTTTCACCATGTTGACCAGGATGGTCTCGATCTCTTGACCTCGTGATCCGCCAGCCTCGGCCTCCCACAGTGCTGGGATTACAGGCTTGAGCCACCGCGCCCGGCCCAAGACTAAATCTTTATTTTCACAGTGATGACAGTAAGACTACATGACTTTCCCAAGGACCATGATTCTGAAGCGGATGGCTGCAATTTAAATCGTAGGCCTACAGGGAAGTGCTGATTTTGTTAGAAGGGTCAGAGAGATGAGATGCACATGGTTTTTTTGTTGTTTTGGAGATGGGGTCTTGCTCTGTCACCCAGGCTGGAGTGCATTGGCACAGTCATGGCTCACTACAGCCTCAGTTTTTCAAGTAGCTGGTACCACAGGCATATGCCACCAGGACTGGCTAATTTTTTTTTTATTTTTTGTAGAGATGAAATCTTGCTGTTTTGCCCAGGCTGGCCTCAAGCTCCTGGGCTCAAACTCTCCTTCCCAAAGTGCTGGGATTATGGGTGTAAGCCATCACGCCCTAGTCTAAAGCATGTTAAGAGCTGGCTTTGGTAGTTATTTAATTGTAAAGTTTATTCCGACAAGAAATGTTGAGTGGACATTATGCGTGGGGAGATACTGTTCTAGGTGTTGAGAATATGGCGGGGAACATGGCTGTTGCTCTCATTAGCTTAGATTCTAGTGGGGGAGAAAGATTATAAACAATCAGAGTTTAAATAGTGACAAGGACTATGAATAAAATATAATATAATTTAAAAATATGATTTAGATATTAATTAAAATATTAAAAACAAATTCATTTAAATTTTTAATGTTAAAATTAATATTAAAAATGGTCAAAATCAATTTTAAAACAAAAATTAAAAATAAAACCAAAACATGGTAGCATGAGAATAAGTGCATCAGAGGAAATGATAAGTAGAATAGTTAAGAAAGGCCCAAATAGGCTGAGTGTAGTGACTCACACCTGTAATCCCAGAACTTCGGGAGGCTAAGGCAGGTGGATCGCTTGAGTCCAGGAGTTTAAGACCAGCCTGGGCAATGTGGCAAAACCCACCTCTACAAAAGTTACAGAAAATTAACTGGGGGTGGTGGCGAACACCTATAGTCCTACCTACTTGGAAGGCTGAGGTGAGAGGATCGCTTGAGCCTGGGAGGTGGAAGTTGAGTGAGCCAAAATCATACCACTGCCCTCCAGGATGGATGACAGATTGAGACGCTGTCTCAGAAATAAAACCTAAATGAAAACGGAGCCACACTGCAAAGATCTGGCTCATATAGTCATCCCATAGGTCAGGGATTTTTTTGAGACTGTGACCCACATTAAAATACACTTAACCAATATAGATGCACACACACACAGAGGAATATGCATGTATAACTGAAACAAAAGTTTCATGAAATATTACTTACCTTTATAATGTATGAATCTTACTCTTTTTTTATTTTATTCTATTTCATATTTTTAAATGCTGATTGCAAGTCAGTATATTTTATGACTAACCAACAAGTTTGCAACCTGCAATTTGAAAAATGCTAATTTCGATCCATGGCTTTCAAACTTCATTGTGCATCAGGATGTTCTGGAAAGCTGGTTAAAACAATAATTGACAGTCATGATCATTTCCTGCCCCCTAACCTCAGCCCCTTCTGATTGCTTAAGCCTGGAACTGATCATTTGCATTTATAATTAATTTCCAAGTGATGCTAGTATTATATTTCTGAACCAGAGACCACACTCCGATCGAAATGGTGTTTAAAAGCCACGGGAGCCCACAAGTTTACTTAGGAATAGTGTGTAGACAGCAATAAGAAGCAAACCCAGGACCTACCCCAGGAGCCGGCAAGGAGCACTCTAGCATAAGAACACTTCCAGGAGATTAGGGGATTATGTTGTTTATGAGGGAAAGGTGTTTCAAGAAGGCTGTCACTGACCTTCAGTGGTCATGCTGCTGAGAAGTTGAGGAGGCTGGAGACATGAAAATAACCACTAAATTTAACAACAAGAAATTGATGAGGAAGAAGAGAAAGAGGATACTTGATAAAATAACTGTAGTATGCGGTGTGCAGGGGCTCACCCCTGTAGTCTCAGTACTTTGGGAGGCCAAGGTGGGCAGATCACTTGAGCTCAGAAGTTTGAGACCAGGCTGGCCAACATGGTGAAACCCTGACTCTACTAAATATACAAATGTTAGCTGGGTATGGTGGCGCACGCCTGTAGTCCCAACTACTAGGGAGGCTGAGGCACGAGAATCGCTTGAACCTGGGAGGCAGAGGTTGCAGTGATCCAAGATCACCCCCCTGCACTCCAACCTGAGCAACAGAGTGAGGCTCTGTCCCCGCTTCCCCTCCGAAATAATAAGCATAGTAATTACCGTTTAGATTATTGTGAAACTTAAATGTTACAACCAATATAGAGAGTGTGGTATGTAGTGGGCATTTATATTTTAGATCACTAATCTTGCATAGTTGAACATCTTTTATGACATTCTGGTGTCTAATTATCATAAGAAGTCTTATAACCATTAATTGAACCACAGTTGCTTGAACTTTAAGAATTAGGAAAAAATTAAGAAACAATATACTGCTTCAATGCCTAGCTCTTGGCAAAACCACCATTATCAAAGGTTGCAGGATTTGTCAAAGGTACGTATTGATGGTGCAGGAACTTTTGACTTACTTTGTGGAAATGGCCTTTCATACCTAGAATTACAATCAGATTGTTTGTCAAGAGTTCAAGATCACTGAGAGCATGAAGAGATCACTCAGTTCACTGTTCTGTGGTGACGTGAAAGTGTTTGTTTCTAACTTTAATCCTTCTTTGATCTTGTGACCCAAATTTTCAGTCAGCTCTTGGGAAAATGCCATGTCTTTTTTTCACTAGCACTTTCAATTTTCCAACCAAAATAAAATGTTGTGTCTTCTCCAAAGTGGACCTTTTACCTCCTATTCTGAGTTTTGGCTGAAGCCGTTACCAGCGCTCCCATCCCCCCACCCTAGAATGAAATTTCTCTTGTTTGTTATGTCTCTTCCTGACAATGGATCGACAAACATAGATGAATCTTCATTCCCAGGCTCTCTTGCATTTGTAGTTGTTCCTTTACTTTTTTTTTTTTTTTGAGACAGTGTCTTGCTCTGTTGCCCAGGCTGCAATACAGTGGCATGATGTTGGCTCACTGCAACCTTTGCCTCCCAGGATCAAGCAATTCTCCTGCCTCAGTCTCCTGAGTAGCTGTGATTATAGGCACCTGCCACCAGACCAGGCTAATTTTTGTATTTTTAGTAGAGACGGGATTTCATCATGTTGGCCAGGCTGGTCTCAGATTCCTGACCTCCACCCGCCTTGGTTTTCCAAAGTGTTGGGATTACAGACATGAGCCACCGTGCCTGGCCCTTTACATTTATATCACCACAGTTTTGGTAATTACACAATAATAATCACAGTCTGTTCAGTAGCCACTATGTGCCATACGTTCTCCCCAACTCTTTCAATGCATTCTTATTGGACGCACTGAATAGCCTTTGAAGAAGGCATTATACCTTCTGCTGATTTCAGCGTACTGTCACCTTCATTGGAAAACTTTGCCTGACTGCTTAGTTCAATATAGATTCCTGCATTTTTATTTTATAGCAATTAACTAAATATCACTTTAATGTACTTACTAGATTAATATCAATCTTCCCCACTTAACCCTCCAAGTTCTATGAGGGTAGTGACCGTCTCTGTTTTGGCCTGGCACATTATACAAACCCAGTATTTGGACGAATTAATGGCAGAGGGTACATGACTTGGATGGTCAACAGTGGAGATGCCATGGAAATGCAGGTTTGCTCGTGGTGCTTTGGAGATACTCCCTCCGACAAACTGTACCATCCATCTAGTTTCAGAGAATTCTATGCAGGACAGCTTGACTTCTCTTTCCCCACATGCCATTTCCCAGCTTATCTAAAGGCTTCAGTCTCCTGAGAGAGAAGCATCTATCTCCAGAAAGCCCTGCTTTGATCACTTTGATCCCAGAGGTTAAATGTTTTTACAACAGCCAAGTCTTTCTAACTTGCAAGCATATTCATTCTTTCAGCCACATGTTTAAACTATGGGGAGCAGAAGATTATGGAATGACTTTTTGTAACATGTAAGAGAGTAGTCACAAAGAAACAGTGAGAACCACACTATAGACACGTCTCTGTCTATGTAGATAAGGTCCTAGAAACTCAGTATAACTGACCTTTTGCTGCCACTGGCTTTTAAGGATCTAGCAGAGATATGAATGGAACCCCACACTGTAGGAATCCTACAGCCCCTCCTTTATACTTCAGTTTCAGAAAAGCATGCTCTCTTAGGTGTTTTTGTTTTTCTGCCTTAATTTTGTTTTTCCCAGAAAAGACCTGGCCGTCATATATCATAATGGAATGTTTGGTGTAAAGAGTGTGTTTGGATTATGAAGCATAATTATAATTATAAAATTAACCTGTGTGGCCGGGAGTGGTGGCTTATTCCTGTAATCCCAGCACTTTGGGAGGCCAAGGCGGGTAGGTTGCTTGAACCCAGGAGTTCCAGACTGGCCTGGCCAACATAATAAGACCCTGTCTATAAAAAATTAAAGAATTAACTGAGTATGGTGGTGCACACCGATGATCCTAGCTACTCAGGAGGCTGGGGCAGAAGGATGAGTTGAGTCTGGGCGGTCAAGGCTACAGGGAGCCATGATTGTGCCCCTGTACTCCAGCCTGGGCAACAGAGTGAGACCCTGTCTGGAAAAAGAAATTAACCTGTGTACTGCCCAGTGCAAATAAAAATTTAGATTGCCAATTGCTTGCATCTTCATGTTTTACTTTAATTTTTATTGTTTTATTTCAATTATTTAAGAATAGGATACTAGCTCAGTCCTTGTGAAATGTGGTTTATTATCAGTTCTGTTAATCAGAGTCACAATATTTTTAAGCTTAGAAGGGATAACTTTTAAGAAAAAAACTTTGTTGAGATATAATTCACATACCATATAATTCACCTTCTTAAAATGTATAGTTCAGTGGCTATCAGTATATTTAGAATTGTTCAACCATCACCACTATTAATTTTAGAACATTTAGCACATTTTCATAACACTTCCCCCCCAAATACCTACTCATTAGGTGTCACTCCACTTCATATTTATTTAAAATTCATTTCACATATAAAATATATACACATACATATTTTAATTTTTGAAAAGTAATTCTCATGTGTTCCCATGGAGTGGGGTGAGAAACCTATCCCAAACCTCTCTCCCTCGTACAAAAAAATTCTATATTCAAGTTTGGAAGAAAACAGAATACTTGCTAGCCCCACTATCCTCAAGAATCTAGCAATGCATTAAGCTTACCTCCTCTCCTCTTCCAAAAAAAAGAAACAAAAAAACCCAGAAAGGAAGAGAACAAATTATTATTTACATATGGTCATATAGTTGTCAGTCTCAAAAAATTCAAAGCCTAGAAAGTATTTTGGCTCAAATAAGTAAGGCTATATATGAATTATACTTTTTTTCAAGACAGGGTCTCACTGTGTGACCCAGAGAGTGCAGTGGTGTGATCTCTGCTCACTGCAACCTCCACCTCTAGGATTCAAGTGATTCTCGTACCTTACCCTCTCGAGTAGCTGGTATTACAGGCATACGCCACCACGCCCTGCTAATTTTTGTATTTTTAGTAGAGATGGGGTTTCACCATGTTGGCCAGGCTGGTCTCAAACTCCTGACCTCAAGTGCTCTGCCCACCTCGCCCTCCTTTCAAAGTGCTGGGATTATAGACATGAGCCCCTGAGCCTGGCCAAATTATAAATTTTAAATCTTCTTATCAGTATTATCTACTTAGGAAATATGATTTAAAAATTTCCTAATAGCAGCAACTACAAAAATAGGAAATTTTCAAGAACAATGGAATTAGGAATGTAAAAGTCATGGCAATGATTCATAACTTCCAGTCATTTATTCAGTGGCACTGCAGTGAAAGTTATAAACCCACGCCCCATAGAAATGTATGCAAATACACAGAAACACTGTCATCCATGTGCATGGGTGTGTGTGTGTGCGCGTGCACACACACACGCACACACGCACACAACCTTTTATGTATAATTTTTTTTGCTTTGTGGGAGTCTTGAAGCCCATTTAAGAATACAAGGACCAGTGGTTAACAATCCAATAGTTTCTTTTTTCGTTTTGAGACAGAGTTTCCTTCTGTCACCCAGGTTAGCATGCAGTGGCATGATCACTGCAACCTTGACCTCCTGAGCTCAAGCAATCCTGCCTCAGCCTCCTGGCTAGCTGGGACTACAGTATAATTTATTTCTTATAGAAAACCATGGAACTTTATTAAAGATTTTAGGAAAAAATAGAGTACCATACTATATTCCTGATTGAAAAACTAAGTGTATTACAGATTTCAGTTATTTCTAAATTCATCTGTAAATTTAAGGCAATTTAAATTAATCTGCTAGGTGGAATAGGCTTTAAAAATATATATAAGCATTTGATCGAAAATTGACTTAGAAATAAAATGCTAGGCAATTTTGGAAAAGAAAGATAATGATGAGGGACTTGCCTTCTTTTTGTATCTGAATCTCTTCCAAACTGGTGCTTTTTTTTTTTCCTTTTGAGACAGAGTCTGGCTCTTGTCACCCAGGCTGGAGTTCAATGGCATGATCTCGGCCCACTGTAACCTCCTCCTCCCAGGTTTAAGCAATTCTCTTGCCTCAGCCTCCCAAGTAGCTGGGACTACAGGCACCCACCACCCATGCATGGCTAATTTTTGTCTTTTTAGCAGAGACATGGTTTTACCGTGTTGGCCAGGCTGGTCTCGAACGCCTGACCACAGGTGATCCGCCCTCCTTGGCCTCCCAAAGTGCTGGGATTACTGGCATGAGCCATTGCACCTGGCCTGTATATGCTTCTTCTTTGACAGAATTATTCAGCTTCGTATCCTAAGGATTCATTGTCATGTGAATATATGTATACATAGATATTTATCTCTACAAAGATGTTTACTTCAGCATTTTTTACTAATAACAATTGTAGTAATATATATTTATGTATTTAATACATTATTTATTTTGACTAAGCCACTTAGCCTCTCAGTTTTTGTAGGCATTTGAGCTGGGGCAAGTTGCATCTCTTTCCTTTAGTTTCCTCATTTGTAAAATTGGAATAATAATAATACCCCCTTTTCACAGCGTTATTATGAGAGATTAGAAAAGATAATGTCTATCATGTGCTTATATAAGAAGTGGCACATAGGAAGTGCTCCAGAAATGCTAGCTGCTACTTTTTATTATTATCAATAGTGATATAAGATTCAGGCCAGATGCTGCAGCTCATGCCTGTAACACAACACTCTGGGAGGCCGAAGGGGGCGGATTACGAGGTCAGGAGTTTGAGACCATCCTGACCAACATGGTGAAACCCCATCTCTACTAAAAATATAAAAATTAGCTGGGCATGGTGGTATGTGCCTGTAGTCTCAGCCACTCTGGAGGCTGAGGCAGGAGAATTGCTTGAACCAGGGAGGCGGAGGTTGCAGTGAGCTGAGATTGCACCACTACACTCCAGCCTGGGTGACAGAGCAAGACTCCATCTCGGGGGGTGAAAAAAATTATTCTTCAATATTGCCATTACAAAATAAAATTCTAGTGTAATTAACCTTTTCTCTAAAATTATTATCTGTTTAAATTTGAGAAGTCAGTTTTTTGAAGCTTAGCATGATTGAATAGGACCAGTACTTTATTAACACTGTTTACTGCTGGATTTCTCTCTGCCCACCTTTGCATCTTGACAGTATTACATTTTCTCTTTCAACTGAGGTCACTAGGACAGAAACGTATTTTGGAGTACTTCACTTTTCTCTAATAGTTTTTCTCTCCCTACTCTTTATTTTCCCTGGACCAAAGGTAGACATATCATAGAAGCAATTGTATATAATATGACTTTGTCATATTTCCTATAGAATTTTGATGCTGTAGCGTTGACATTTTACTTCTAGTTCATTTCTCCCAACTTAGGAAGAATACACAGGAAAATTTTTTGAGAAAAATTAATGGTTCAGATGGAATCTAAAAGCTAAAACTAAAGCTTTTAAAGTTTACTTTGTTTAATATGAGTGCTAGTGTGCCAAACATTCCCAACAAACGTACAGCAAAACTTAATCTCTATTATT
Organism: Sapajus apella; assembly: GCF_009761245.1. NCBI lineage: Eukaryota > Metazoa > Chordata > Mammalia > Primates > Cebidae > Sapajus > Sapajus apella. The sequence continues at coordinate 24,056,277 of NW_022436976.1, read as the reverse complement.
CTGCCTTGTAGTATTTACGTTTTTATGAACATTCGTTGACTCACAAAGAGTATAATGTTGTTTATAAGTTAACTTTTGGCCAGGCATCTGGCTCATGCCTGTAATCCCAACACTTTGAGAGGCTGAGGCAGGCAGATCTCTCGAGGTCAGGAGTTCAAGACCAGCCTGGCCAACATGGTGAAACCCCATGTCTACAAAAAGTACAAAAATTAGCCATGCGTGTTGGCACACACCTGCAGTCCAGCTATTCGATAGGCTGAGGCACAAGAATCGCTTCAGCCCGGGAGGTGGAAGTTGGAGTGAGCAGAGATTGCGCCACTGCATTCCAGCCTGGGTGACAGAGTGAGACTCTGTCTCAGTAAATAAATAAGCAAATAAATTAATAATAAAGTTAATTATCTTAATAGTCATTAACTGTCAACATATTTTCCTATTTAACTTTTTAATAAATTTTAATATAAAAACTAATAGCTTTCTTCCCTGTCTTTAATTATTTTAATATTTTACTGTGCTAGTAAAAACATTCTACTTCAACTAATTAATAGAATTTCAATATAGCAACCACATAGTCACAGAGAGATTTTTCACTTCCAAGTTACTTCAAAAATGCTAACCTAAGTAGTAACAGTAAACCAAATGTCAGCCTTGTTTGAATTATTGCCATTAATAAATACAGTTTTGTTTTCATTCTTAACCCGTGCTGTCACCAGATTATTGATCTCGCGCTGCTTCAGTGGCTCCATGAATCATGTATCTTTCATTTGGTCTTCTGGCGGTCAAAGCCAAACAGCAGTTTTTAACCAAATTGGAAGGTCAAAGCTGAACTTTGCAGGATTCCTAGTATTTTTTTAATTGAAAAAAGTGCAGAAGAATGTACCAAAGTACTATGAGAAGGGAGGTTTGAGAAAAAACATAAGCTTTCAATTTTATTTAGTTCACTTGAATTTTATGTAATAAAATATGCTTATTTGAAATAAGAAAAGCATTTTTTTCTTACAGCTCAGTAATAAGAAAACAACTAACTCAATTTTTGAAAATGGGCAAAAACTTGAAATGGTATTTCACCAAAGACATCTGAATGGCCAATAAAAAGATGGTCAATATCATTAGTTACTAGGAAAATGCAAACTAAAATCACTACATACTCACTAGAATGATTTTAAAGCAAAATGGTGGACAGTACAACTGGAACCCTCATACACTGCTAGTGGGAATGTAAAATGGTATAGCCATTTTAGAAAGCAATTTGACAGTTCTTTTCTTTTTTTTTTTTTTTTTTGGTAGGGGGAACGGAGTCTCGCTCTTTCCTCCAAGCTGGAGTGCAGTCACATGGTCTCAGCTCACTGCACCCTCTGCCTCCCAGGTTTAAGCAATTCTCCTGCCTCAGCCTCCTGAGTAGCTGGGATGACAGGTGCCCACCATCTCACCTGGCTAATTTTTGTATTTTTTTCTTTTCCTTTTTTATATGAACTGTGGTTTTGTTGTATAATTTTTGTATTTTTAGTAGAGATGGGGTTTCACCATGCTGGCCAGGCTGCTTGAACTCCTGAGCTCAGGTGCTCTGCCCGCCTCAACTTCCCAAAGTGTTGGGATTACAGGCATGAGCCACCATGCCCAGCCAGCAGTTTTTTTAAAAGGCTAAATATAGGCTTACTATACAACCCAGCAATTCCACTTCTAGGTATATGCCCAAAAGAAATGAAAACATATGCCACAAAACATTACTCCATGAAAGTTTGTAGCAGCATTATTCATAATAGCCAAAAACTGAAAACAAGCCAAATGTCCATCAACTGGTGACAGAATTTACAAAGTGTATATCTATACAGCGGAATACTATTCAGCAATGAAAAGGAGTGCAATGCTGCTACATTCTCATCGTTCTAAATAAAGGAAGCCTGCTGCAAAAGATGATTTACTGTATGGTTCCTTTTTCATAAACTGTCCATAAAAAACCAAATTTATATATAGAGAAAGCAGACCTGGGTTGGGATTGGGCTTGATGGAATTTTTTGGGGGGTGGTGGAAAGGTTCTGAAACCAAATAGTTGTAATGGTTGTACAACTTCATAAATTTACTAAAAGTCATTGAATTGTACATTTACAGTGGGTGAATTTTACAGTGTGCAAATTATACTCAGTAAAACTTTTCAAATATTTCAAAGTTAAATATATTTTTAAATTAAAGAATCACATGTGTAAGAGATAGTTAAAAGTTATCATAAAATGATCTACATTAAAGGAGAGAGATCAGGTTGTAAATTACTTTCAAGAAGTGAATAGCCTGGGTGTGGCAGCTCACACCTGTAATTCTAGCACTTGAGAGGCCAAGGCAGGCAGATCACTTGAAGTCAAGAGTTCCAGACCAGCCTGGCCAACATAGTGAAACCCCATCTTTATTAAAAATACAAAAATTAACCAGGTGTGGTGGCACACGCCTGTAATCCTGGCTCCTTGGGAGGCTGAGGCAGGAGAATCACTTGAATCTGGCAGAGGTTACAGTGAGCTGAGATTACATCATTGCACTCCAGCCCAGGCAACAGAGCAAGACTTTGACTCAAAAAAAGCAAAGAAGGGCCCAGGCACGGTGTCTCATGCCTGTAATTCCAGCACATTGGGAGGCCAAGGCAGGCAGATCACTTGAGGTGAAGAGTTCGAAGCCAGCCTGACCAACGTGGTGAAACCCATCTGTACTAAAAATACAAAAAATTAGCTGGATGTGGTGGCACTTGCCTGTAATCCCAGCTACTAGGGAGGTTAAGGCAGGAGAATTGCTTGAACCCAGGAGAAAGCAAAGGAGGGGATAAAATGTTTTTTGGCAGTGATGGCATTTGAGAACCTTAACGTTCATTTGGTGGCTAATTTTATGTCGAGGAACCTGAGACCAAGAGTGATTAATTTGCCCCAAACCACTAAATTAGTTACTGGTGAGGCCAGGACTAGACTCTAGTTCTCATTGGTGTTCAAGGCCACAAGTAGATCCTTCCTTCCAGTGCCTTCCTCTGTGTGCCATGCCAGTTTTTAGCCTGAAGCAAACTTGTAATAAAAATTTATTGAGCAACTTAGTAGTTCTTTTGGTTTAAAATTTTGTCTATTTTTTGTATCATTGTGGACTCTGTAGTTGATCTTTACCTTGCCAATAGGTGTCACTACATGCAGTCAACAGCAATTATTACCAAGCATTTAAAGAATATTAAGAATGTTTGCCAAAAATAGTGCTTCTTAATATTTTCATGTTCATTTCACCAAATATATGAGTGTGTTCTCTTTTTTTGTTTTTTGTTTTTTTGGCAATGCAAAATAGGATGGAAAAGTGTTAGAAATAAAGGCTGATTTCAGTTTTTAGTTTTATGAAATTCTTTTTCTCATTTCCTACACAATCATCCCTTTTTGGGCTTTTCATAATTAAGTAAAATAGGCTGGGTGCAGTGGCTCATACCTGTAAACCTAGCATGTTGGGAAGCTGAGGGGGGTGGATAACTTGAGCTCAAGAGTTCAAGATCACCCTGGGCAACATGGTGAAACCCAGTCTCTACTAAAAATACAAAAATTAGCTGGGAATGGTGGCGTGCTCCTGTAATCCCAGCTACTCAGGAGGCTGAGGCAGGAGAATCGCTTGAACAGAGGAGGTGGAGGTTGCAATGAGCTGAGATCGCGCCACTGCACTCCAGCCTGGGCAACAGCATGAGGCTCTGTCTCAAAACAAAACAAAACAAAACAAAAAAAAGTCAAATAAATAGGATTTGTATTCTTGCTCTGTAATTGGAGAAAACTGATGAATCTGACTTTTTATTGTTTTTTTATTCTGAAAACTCAGCTTCAGTGCTTGATATAATTTGGATGTATTTATTATAACTGTAAATTAAAAATTGTATTGTTTAAGACCTGAGTAGCATTTAAGTTTTCTTTGGATATTCTTGACTTTTTAAATATTATTAGTATGATACGGTGATCACATAGATGATTTTTTAATTCTGCATTTTATAAAGAAAGATTAAAAGATATTGTATAATTGTTAGATACCTCTGAAGTCATTGTAATCGGTTAAATAATTGTATTCAGGTGTGCTGGGGTTAGGGCAGGGTGGGGGATGCATTGCAGCATTTTAACTGAAATTTAAGAACTCTCAATCATTTTTCTAGTGGTTTTTCTGAAGCTACAATTGTTTTTTAAACACTTTTCCCCTGTGAAATCTAAGTTGAAGGCTTGACTGCGTAAATAGAATCTTTACTGCACGTTTAGAATGTTACTGAGATACAAATGAATCTCGCTAGGGGAGAGATACCACATGCTCAGTGTGGTTCACCAGCTTCTTTGTTATAAATATGATTCAATGCTGGGAGCATTAAGGAGACAGCAAGTTGATGACTGTTCCCTTCACTTTGGACAGGCTAAAATCAACTGCTGTTTCCTTTTAATTTGCATTTGAAAGATGTAACTAATGTGATGAGCCGTTTCGCAGCAGGAAAACTGGGTCATTAAAATGATATTAATTGAAGCTGGCCACAATAAACGGTTGCGGTTATAATGCCTCCTGTTCTGAAATAGAGCTATCATCCTGAGGCGAGCAGGGTAACTGAGTGTCACAGTCGGCGGGCAGTGTGAAGCATCCGAGGGTCAGATGTGGAAAACCAGGGATTTTGCTTCTTCGGCATAGTTTTCCAGGCAGCTTTCACTTGCTGACAGAGGTGACTGTTAGCTCGAGGACTAGCTTGAAATTAGCTTAATTGATTGCTTTTCCTGATGGAAGTAGACTGACAGGTTGCCCTTAAAGAGAGCACAATCTGAGAGAGGAGAGAGAGAGAGAGAAGAAAAAAAAAAAAAAAAATAGGCCCAAGGTCATCAGAAGAGAGAGGAGTCTCTGGTGAGGATTTGAGCTGCGTCCAGCATTGGATATTTGTCAGGAATGCAGATACCCTGAAGGGAACACAGCAATGGTCCAAGGGGGTTTCCCAGGTAAGATTTCTGTAGCCTGTGTGGTCTGTGGTTCTTTCAGAATGCAATCTTATGCTGTTTTAGTGTTGGTGCAGAATGTGGTTTTAAAGGTTTAAACAATGGTAAGCTAAGGCATTTTTCTGAAGACAGTGAGGGCATAAATGAATGTACAAGGCACTTGTACGTTAGAAGCAAACCCCTACAGTTTCCTTGCATGTGCATTGTAGTTTGAATTGTCATGTTTTTCAAAAGTGGAGCAGTTTATTCAGACTGTCAAAGATATACCAGTAGTTTCACTGCCAAGATTCTCAACCCTGTTCATGCAGTATCCTCTCCTTTCAGAATTATAATTGAGAAGTAGACCTCCGGGACGTTTATTATCATTATTGTTCTTATTTGTGACTTCACCATAATAAAAAGGGAAGACTATTTACATTAGAACTAGGTTATTCTGGTTAATTTTAAAAACAGACCAGTCAGCATTTTGTCACAGATGAAAGCAGAATATCATTAAGGACTCATAGTAGTAAACAAAAGGCTGCTTTTTCTAAATTGTAAAATAACACCATCTTAAGTATTTTATTTGCTAGTTGTGTTTGGTGCCTCATTCATCTAAACCTCCAAATTTAAATTCATGAGGGTGGGGGCTCAGCTCGTGGAAGTATTACCACTGACTTTCTTGCTAACATAAAGGTTCTTGCAATCATTGCTATATTGGCAATATAATTTCATGCAATAGAGTAGTCTTAGTTTATGCTTTTGCCTGACTTAAAAAAATTAATTTATTAAAACCAGAGCTTCTTTTTATCAAAATAAAATGGAATATTGAAACATAATAGGAATATTCTTGTATAAGTATTATTGCCTCCAGGAGGCAATTGTTAAAGAGTTAGACATGACATTATAGCCTTTCTTTTTATTTTCAGCAGTGCACACGCAAATTAGGTTATTTCTACTGCAACAGTAGAATATTTGCTGCATTCCTGATTTAAGCTAGCAAACCTTATTCGTGGCTATGTTGTCAAAATTATTGAGCAAGAACTTTTCTTTTGCTTAAAATTTAATTTCTGAAGCTGTTCCTGTGAGGGTGTTGAACTACCTAGTATTCAATTCTGTTATTTTGATTTAGAGGAAATGCTGCAGCCCCTAAATGGGCACGTCACAGATTCCCCGTGGTGACAGCTGTCTGTCTATATTGTGTTTCTTTTCATTCTGCAGTTGGAATTGCTTTCCGTCGTCGGTCATCTTTTTAGTACTACTTCTCAAACTTGTATTGACAAGGCAACTTACAGGAATCATCCTGGATATTTGTGGGTCCTGCCTGTTTTTCCTCAGACTCTGCAGAGCAGTTTGTTCATTTTTCTTTTATTTTAGGAATTTTCTTAATTTTTAAAATCTATTTCTCCAGATTATAAATACATCTATGCTTTAGTCTCCTCAGTATAACTGGCCATCCCTGATAATTTTCTTAACCTGCGCCACACTAAATTGAAGTCACCAGTGTCCAGGCTTCAAACACCACTGTGGAACCCTTGAAAATTTCCATTGCAGTTTTCTAGAAATTGAATCAAGTATGTCTAGTCAGTAGGAATTTGTGTGTCCTTTGCATTTTATTAAACTAATATATAAACTCACTTAAAAGATGTTATTAACTATCAATGTGTCTCATAAATGGGCACATATTTATGTGTTATATGTAAGTTACTTTTTCAGTGTTCATGATCAGGATTGATTTTCTGTAGTAAATGTTTTCAACATTTATTAAAAGTTTCTATTTATGTATACATATTTAACTCAAAAGTATTTTAACATTTTTAAATAGTCTTATGACTTTATCTTATATTCACTGCTTTGGCATTCAGCTGATTTGAAAAGTATGTTCCTATTTCATGTTTCTTTTTGGCATATTTTACAAAAAGTCATATATAGAATGATAAATAAAAGATGAAGTCTCAGTCTACAGAGAATTTACCTTTTCTTTTGTTCTTGCTTGGATACACATTATTTTACCTGGGTTTATGTTGCTTTGATTTCAGTAGTTTGATGCCACTTTAAAGTATTTCAGGTTTGATATATATGAGTATATATTAAACACTCATCATTTTAACTAATCCAATGTTGAACAAAGAGAGGGCATTGTTATTTGAATTAAGGAAATAACATATCAAAAATTAAGTAGCAGTTAAAGTTACTTTCTTGCAGAGAATGCCTCTTTTTTGTTGAATGCAATGGGGCAGGTGGTAAGAAATATCACTCCTAAGTTTCTGTTATGTTTACTTATTTAGATACGTGTTTTTTTAAACAATTTACTTTTATCTTTTTCTTTACATTTATGGTATGCCAAACTCTAAGATCCTTGCATACTGTGAAGAATTCATATTCCACATTTTGAATATATCTATTCCGTGTTAGTATTATTCTTCCCATTTTTAGATAGTAAAACTCTTTTTATAGAATGCTTGGAGGGGTTTCTCCATTGGTTGGTGGAAGTATAACAGCCGCAGTTACTATGGTGATGCATCATTAAGCATTTTTGGAACCTAATACAGCCCTAAGCCTAAGAGGAGGAATATAGTATCTTACATGAACTTTGCTTTCAAGAAGTTTATAATATTTCTAAAAAGTAAATGTATGTATAGATGCAGAGACACATGCACTGGAAGGCCCTCTGGAAGAGACGGAGCTTGTAAGGTTGGTGGGATTGGCTTGGAATCCAAGCTCCAGACTTGTGAGCCCTCTAAAAGAAGTGCTACAAGCCTGGTTTGTAGGAGTGAAAGGAGAGAAGTGTTCTGTGCCAAGAGGAGGGGATACATGTGTGACAGAGTTCTAAACGTTAAGTTCACGTTTAGTAGTCTGCTACTGTGTAAAATTAAATACTCTGGTTCTTCAAATGAGAAAACATTGGATTTGATTTATTGCTAAGTCTCATTTAAGTTCAAGAATTTATTTTCTGAAATAGAAATTATAGTGATAGCTAATCCAGGTAGCTACATTTGAGAACATCGAAATGAAATTTATAGATTTATTTCTTTACTTTTTTGAATACTCATGTTCTAGGCACTGTGCTAAATGCCTTACACACATTATTTTCTTCAACACATATAATGTGATGAGTTTTTAAAAGTCTTATTATTTTATGGATCAAGTCTAGATGACTCCAAAGCCTATACATTTAAGAAGTTTTAACTTGCCGTGTCTTCATGCGTCTTCTCAAGTAATCCCTCCCATTAGCGAAGCCAAATTAATTGCTGTTCTCTTTTCTGGTAATTTATTTCTTACATCCACTCATTGGACAAAGAGACATGTAATTAGAATTACTCCCTCCAGCCGGGCGCGGTGGCTCAAGCCTATAATCCCAGCACTTTGGGAGGCCGAGGCGGGTGGATCACGAGGTCAAGAGATCGAGACCATCCTGGTCAACATGGTGAAACCCCGTCTCTACCAAAAATACAAAAAATTAGCTGGGCATGGTGGTGCATGCCTGTAATCCCAGCTACTCAGGAGGCTGAGGCAGGAGAATTGCCTGAACCCAGGAGGCGGAGGTTACGGTGAGCCGAGATCGCGCCATTGCACTCCAGCCTGGGTAACATGAGTGAAACTCCATCTCAAAAAAAAAAAAAAAAAAAAAAAAAAAGAATTACTCCTTCCAGAAAGCATACCGAAGTTCTAAATTCTCAAAAATGTTCCCGTATTCCCCTGCAAACCACATTTTAATATTGAAAGTTCTGATTTAAAAGAAAAAGTGACAACCACATGAAGCTGAATTGGAGAAAAATACAGTATTGGAGGCATGCCAGGAAGCTTAGGGAACCCCTCCCCGTGGCATCACACACCGCACAGTATGAGCCAGGCTTCAGCACAAACTTACTTCTCTTCCATTGCGGAGAAATGTCTGCATTTGGAGAAGAAATAGCAAGTCTCCTGATACCAGCCAGATGGGAATGGGTGAGTGTCTAGGTTTCCAATTTATTTTAATTATGAAATGTTTACAAATTATAGTTTGGGTCACTCAGTATTTTCATGTTTTTCCTAAGTAAGTTGGAAATGTATGAGCATTTTGTTAAAGGTTTCGAATTGGGTTTTGACTCACTGTTGCCGGTACCTGCTTCAAGTTTTCCGTATCTGCTCTCTGGAATTTTACAAAAGCCAGCGCAGGTAGAAGAGCAGGCTGGGAATGAGAAGGCAGCAACTTATAGTTTCGTAAAGCAAAAGATAATGACGTATGAAAGGTTAAAAAAGAAATCTATGTCTAATGGGCAGTTTCTAGGTTCTATCATCTAAGTGTTCATTTGACTATATCTCATGCTTCTTGGAAATGTTTTGATTATAACTGCAGGGATAAAACATGCCCACAGTGATCATCTAATAAAAAAATTATGTGGGTTACGGCTGTTTATCTGCGCCACGCAAAGTCTTTGAAAGCAGCTCTCTGCTACTGTGCAAAATTAAGTTAAATACTTCGGTTCTTCCAATGACAAGACATTGGATTTGATTTATTGCCAAGGCACATTTGTGTGATAATTTGCAAGTTGTTTAGTCACCTGTTTCAGTTGTTTCTTGAGAACCATCATTTTGGCAGGCAGATAATCTGTGTTTTCACAGATCACAGAACCTGCAAAAACTAGCTTTCCATTCTTCAGTCCCCCTTGAGTCTTACTCCCATCACAGACCGGTGCTCCTGTTTCTTTCACTTTGCATTTAAAGAGTCAACTCCTTCTTGTGAGCATATAGCCATTAACGTACTTACAGTGCTGTGTTGAGACTAGGGGTTTAGGTGTTGGTCTCTTTTATGGCCAGAGTTTAGGTCACTGTAGATATTTAGTAAACATTATTTGAACTGATGTAGAAAATATCATTTTGCATGTAACCTAATGAATATTCACAAGAGAGTGGGTAAATCTATTCCATTTATAAAGTGGGTATTCTCATGGAACAATGATTCACTAAAGAAAAGGGAATCATTCTACCATCTACATGTATTACTTAGAAGGTTCTTTCTATGGGCTTCATGATATAATGATGTTATATTTCAGGACATTTTCTCTCAGTGGAACAATGGCTTTTTATCAGTCAAATAATTTTTCTATAATAAAGGAATTATGTACTTGGGAATGATGAGCATTAGAATAATGGGCTGATTATTTTCCTGCTTTCAGTCTTTTTTTAACTTTAATTGAGCAATTCATTTTTACTCTAATTGAGTTCACTTCTTCAGTGGTTTCTGAACTAATCTGTATATATGATTTATGCATTGCGACATTTCAGGGCAAGTAACTGGATAGTTTTCTTGGTCAAACAGGAAAGAGTAGCAGCTTTTCCACTTTGTGACCAGTGAACTTTGGTGCAGCATGTGGCCCATTATGTGTGTTTGTAAAGAAAGTCTTATTGGAACAGTGTCACATCCATTCACTTATGTATTGTCTTTGATGCTTTCAAACTACAAAAAATAAGAGTTGAATAATTGCAGCAGAAACAATATAACCCCAAAGCCTAAAGTATGTACCATCAAGCTCTCTCAAGTAAGTTTGCCAACCCCTGAGTTACATTATAGAAGTTGGAGCTTCGAATCAGGTGTGAGATCAACGTCAGATCTTACCTTATAGCTTGTTAACTGTATATCTTACCTTATAGCTTGTTAACTGTGTATACTTGAGCAAATTACTTATTACACAAATTTATGGACTTTTCTTTTCTACAAACCTGGAATAATACTACTTACCTAATAAGGTTTCCTGGTGACTAAATGGTATAAAATATATGAAGTTTTTATTTATTTATCTTTGAGATGGAGTCTCACTCAGTCGCCCAGGCTGGAGTGCAGTGGCACAATCTCTGCTCACTGCAACCTCCACCACCCAGGTTCAAGCAGTTCTCCTACCTCAGCCCCTGAGGAGCTGTGATTACAGGCATGTGCCATCACGCCCAACTAATTTTTTGTATTTTTAGTAGAGATGGGGTTTCACCCAGGATGGTCTCAATCTTCTGACCTCGTGATCCACCCACCGCAGCCTCCCAAAGTGCTGGAATTACAGGCGTGAGCCACCATGCCCAGCCTAAAATATATAAAGTATTTAATACATTGCTTTGTAAATGGTAAGCATTCTGAAAAGAATATACAAAATATATGTATACATATATGTGTGTGTATATATATGTTGGTCCATTTATTTTTCCTTTGTGTAAGATTAAAAGTTGTTACACTTTCAACTGTGGTATACTCTGTGAAATAATTTATTTACATGTTTGTTTTGACTACCAATTATATACCCATTATTTCTCTCTGTTACTTTGGCCTAAATTTAACCTGGTTGGTTATTTAGGTTTTCCCTTGCTATAAAAAAGTTAACTATTCAAACATTACCTTAACTTTGTTAAACATGACCCTAATTGTTTCTGGCAAATACTAAATTGATTAGATAAGAATACTTTAGTATAGAATATCATTATATGATTCCCTATATGTTCGTGTAATATTTTCAAAATATCTCTACACCTTAAAGCCCTCAATGGTTAAAGTACCCTGTGATTTGTAAACCATGAAGATTTTCCTCGAAAACTTTGCCAAGACTTGAGCAGTGTCTTCTGCTTTATTTGACAAACTTTTTAATCCTCTCATAAAAAGCCCATTGTGACTCTGGCCTCAAATACATGTAGAATTTTCATTTTCCTCAGAGAACACAGAGGAGAGATTGTGATCCCGAGGGGTCACCTGGTAGAGGGAGAATATGGAGGCCCAGAAATCAAGGCTGTGCCTCTTGTTAGTTTGTGACCCAGGGGTCAAGTCATTGACTTTCTCTGGAGTCTCACTTTCTTAATCTGTCAAATGAGTCTGAGACTAAATTATCCTTAAAATTCCTTCTAGTCCTGTGATTTTTAGGGAGAGTGGTTACTCTGTTTGGTTAGGGCAGACAAAACCTTGAAGATACTCTTTTTTTTTTTTTTTTGAGACGGAGTTTCGCTCTTGTTACCCAGGCTGGAGTGCCATGGCGCAATCTCGGCTCACTGCAATCTCCGCCTCCCGGATTCAGGCAATTCTCCTGCCCCAGCCTCCTGAGTCGCTGGGATTACAGGCATGCGCCACCATGCCCAGCTAATTTTTTGTATTTTTAGTAGAGACGGGGTTTCACCATGTTGACCAGGATGGTCTCGATCTCTTGACCTCGTGATCCACCCGCCTCGGCCTCCCACAGTGCTGGGATTACAGGCTTGAGCCACTGTGCCCGGCGGAAGATACTCATTTTCAATTAGTAAGTACTTAGAGTGTAAATGTGAGCTTTTAGCCTGGAATCTGTCAGTCCATAAGGAGTCCAAGAATGTCTCCTAGTCCCTTGAATTTTCTTGGAATGTGGGGATGGGTATTGGGGGAATTGAAGGGAGGAGGAAGTTACCTTTATTACATCATCCATAAAGCCCATAGCTCAAGGGAGGTAAAACAGCACTGTTCTAAATCTATACAAATCATGAAATGGAGGATGAATAGATGATACTTCATATTAAAATAGGCCAGCTAGACCTTTATAGTATAACTTTTTGGAAAGAAATTAGTATGGGACCAGGGGTTAAATAGCAGATAGTAAATATGTGTGACATCTTATCTCCAAAAGTTGGTTAAGCTACAGTAAAACTTAATTAAATAGATAAAGTTTTGAACTTCAGAAAATGACAACTTCCATTTCTATAAAGAACTCTGCCACTGCCATATATATATATATATATATATATATTTTTTTTTTAAGACAGATTCTTGCTCTGTTGCCAGGCTGGAGTGCAGTGGCACAATCACGCTCACTGCTGCGTTGACCTGCCAGGCTCAAGCAATCCTCCTACCTCAGCCTCCCAAGTAGCTGGGACCACAGGTGCATGCCACCATACTTGGCTAATTTTTAAAAAATTCGTTGTAGAGATGGGGTCTAACCAGGTTGCCCAGGCTGGTCTCGAACTCCTGGACTCAAGCAGTCTTCCTGCCTTGATCTCCCAAAGTGCTGAGAGCCATGGTTCCCAGCCTCACCACTGCTTTTAGAATGGTTCTGTCATATGAGTCTCAACACAGTCCTTTGTACATAATTATTGCTTAATGTTTTATGAAAGAATAAATGCTAGCCTGGGCAACATAGCCAGATTCCAATGTCTACAAAAAATTTAAAAATTAGCCAGACATGGTGGCATGCACCTCTAGTCCCAGCTACTTGGGAGGCTGAGGCGGGAGGATCACTTGAGCCCAGGAGTTTGAAGTTGTAATGAGCTAGGATCACACCCCTGCACTCTAGCCTGGATAGCAGAGCAAGGCCCCCATTTGTAAAATAAATAAATTAATAAGTAAATGATGTTTCATTGTAATATTCAATATCAATATTAGTTGGGTATTCTAATGAGTCTAATTATCTTTGTATAAGCTTATATAAACCATAATTTAGTGATTAAGAGCATGGGATTTGGAGTCATGTAATTTTATCCCCAGATCATCTCTTTATTTAATCTTTCTGAAACTTATTTCTTAACTCTAATGTAGAGATGGAAGCACCTGCCTCTTTGGATTATTTAGAGGACTAAGTGACATAATACAATGAAATGAAGAACATTCTTCATACACGACCGTCCTTTCCCTCATATCTTCCTATTACACAAATCTGAGTTCAGCATAAAAATTGTTTTATCTGGCCAGGCACAGTGGCTCACACCTGTAATCCCAGCACTTTGGGAGGCCGAGGTGAGTGGATCACCTGAGGTCAGGAGTTCAAGACCAGACTGGCCAACGTGGTGAAACCCTATCTTTACTAAAAATACAAAAAATTAGCTGGGTGTGGTGGTGCACGCCTGTAATCCCAACTACTTGGAGGCTGAGACAGGAGAATCACTTGAACCCAGGAGACAGAGGTCGCAGTGAACCAAGATTGCACAATTGCACTCCAGCCTGGGTGACAAGAGCGAAACTCCATCTCAAAAAAAAAAAATTGTTTTACCTTTCAACAAAGTATAATTTTTATGGAGAACATTTCAAATTTCTCTTGATTTTTTAAAAAAGAAATTTCCCAAAATCTTGATGCCAATGGATTCTCTAGAAAAGATCATTTTGCTGAGCATTTTTCTCAGTGTTCTTGGTTTCATCCAGTCTAGATGGGGGAAACACTGATGTCTGATTCTTGAGTTTTAGACAGCTATATCTTCATTGGAAGAGGCAGCGTTAAAGATGGGAGGATTGGTATCTTGTGCAATACTGAGACATTCAGATGGGAAGGAAAGGGACTGTGCATTTTAATAATGGAGACATAGGCAGGTTTATGGTTCAGTTTTCAAATCAGTCTTAGAAAAATCAAGCCTAAAGTTTTCTTGTCTTTACTGTCATTAATTCTGTGGAATATCTGGAATAGTACCTTTGGGTGAATTGGAGAAAGCTACACCCTCTGGAAAGATAGCGACGGGGAGGCGCTCAGATGATTTAGTGAGGTAAAGGCCTTTGATCAAAGAAAAAAGGAATGTCTTTATCCTTGGACACAGTCAAATGGATTCCGTTACAACTCCCACCCACTATCTCAGCTGGGCACCCTCGTGCAATATACACACTGCACAACCAATCATGGTTGACTGTGTTACTAGATATTTTGAAACTTAGCTCTCTGACATCCTGACCGTTTTAGCCAAGGCACAAGGCGAAGAAAGAAATGATCGGAAGAGATTCTCAGGGACCAAAATGGATAAAACTACATGTGTACTCCCAGCTCATGTACTTTGCTTGAAAAAGAATCCCTGACTAGATCTTATTAGCTACCAATTTGCAAATAAAATGTTTTATTATAATTTGTAATATATTTTATAATATATTTTATATTCATATAAGACAAAAACTGTATTTTACAAAAGCACTCTAGGCAGGCCTCCTGACTGCAGGATCAATGCATGAAAAGTATCGATCTGACAGCAAAGCATACAGAAAAACTATGTAAAACAGACAAAAGAAATATGAATACGTGACTGGGCATGGTGGCTCACTCCTGGAATCCCAGCACTTTGAGAGGCCAAGGCGGGTGGATCACCTGAGGTCAGAAGTTCCAGACCTGCCTGACCAACATGGCAAAACCCCGTCTCTACTAAAAATACAAAAATTAGATAGGTGTGGTGGCACGCCCCTGTAATCCCAGTTACTTGGAGGCTGAGGGAGGAGAATCGTTTGAACACCTGGGAGTCAGAGGTTACAGTTAGCTGAGATCGTGCATTCCAGCCTGGACAAGAAGAGTGAAACTCTGTCTCAAACAAACAAACAAACAAAAGAAATACGAACACAGAAGTCTCCATTTGGTTGCAGCCCTACATGCTGACGCTCAGACAATACCATCTGTTCTTACTGGGAAGCCTTTCCTGACTCTCTCAGAAGTGTTGTCTTCCATATTTCTTTTGGTTGGTTCCTCTATTATTTCACTTTTACTTCCACAGCCTACCATGGTATTATCATTATTCATACATGGTTATTCGTTATATTTATAGCCTCATGAGAATAGTCTATCTTGATTAATTTTTAATTCAACATGTCTTGTTTAATGCCTTGTACAGATGACACACTCAATAAATATTGAATGAGCAAATGGATGAATACAGGATATTAAAATTATGCAGAAGGCATGTTATTTGGAGGATCTTCGGTTCTATGTCCTTTTGTCTCTTGATAGTTTTTTCTTCTTGAAATATTCATTTCAGATACCCTGTCTGGAATTTAGTTTTGAGTTATTTGTACAAAGCAATTTTTTATAGTCGACAAAACAGACGTAAGGCAAATCAGTCTAGATGTGAAGAGTAATTGGAACAGGTTTGTGGTGTGATACCGCCAGGTTTTGAATGAGGCAAGGCTTCTTTTAGCTAGTAGAAGAGTAATCGGTGATCATTAGGGAGAATTAACTTGCTGACAAAATGCAACAGGAGGACTAATTAGAAGATATATTCTTTAGGACTAAGTTTGACTCTGAGTGAAGATACCCCAAAATAACAGCTATTCTAGAGAACAGAAGTTTATTTTATTTGCACGGATGAGCCTGGAAGTGGACATTGCACAGTGTCTGGGACCTGGGCTTCTTTCATACTGTTGCTCTCCTATGGGTGACCTCCATCTTCCATGTCACCTCAAAATGTCAAGAAGACACGAGCTCCAGCTATCAAGACTGCATGCCTGCCCAGCCACCAGAAAGGAAAGGAGAGAAGGGAAAGGGCAACCTTCCTCCTTTTAAGGATATTTCTGGAAAATAGCACATAATTCTATCATTTATATTCCATTGTCCAGAGTTTAGTTATACAAATAGTTTTAAAGGAGGCTGAGGAATGTTATTTTTCTTCTGGACAGACATATGCCCATGTAAAAATATGCAGTCTATTATTGAGAAAAGGTAGAATGGATATTAAAGAATAAATTAGCAGAATTTCCACTGATAGTTTAATGATCAGCATGTAACTTTTGAATCTCCCCAAAACTTTACTGATAGCCTACTCTTTGCCCTACCAACAACATAACCAATCAATTAGGCACATATATTGTATATGTATTATATATATTCTTGCAATAAAGTAAGCTAGAGAAAAGAAAATATTAAGAAAACCATGCTGGGTGCGGTGGCTCATACCTATAATCCCAGCACTTTGGGAGACCGAGGTGGGTGGATTGCTTGAGGTCAAGAGTTTGAGACCACCCTGGCCAACATAGTGAAACCCTATCTCTACTAAAAATACAAAAAATTAGCTGGGTGTGGTGTCGCATGCCTGTAGTCTCACCTACTCAGGAGGCTGAGGCAGAAGAATCACTAGAACCCGGGAGGCAGAGGTTGTAGTGAGCCGAGATCGTGCCATTGCACTCCAGCCTGGGAGATAGAGTGAGACTCCATCTCAAAAAAAAAAACCCAAACAAACAAACAAACAAACAACAACAACAAAAAACCATAGGAAGAAAAAATATATTTATTATTCATTAAGTAGAAGTGGATCATCATAAAAGTCTTCATCCTCATCTTCATGTTGAATAGGCTGTGGAGGGGGAAGAGGCAGGGTTGGTCTTGCTGTCTCAGGTGGCAGAGATGGAAGAGATTTTCCATGTATGTGAACCCACACAGTTTAAACTTGAATTGCTCATAAAATAAAAAGCAGCAGCACACATTATCCCTTTTTAAAATTTGTTTAGAATTTGCTTGCTTATACTTACCTATCCAAATCGGAAGACAGTGGAAATTTTGGCTTGTATAGTATTTTGATTCTCTTGGAACTATTTTTAAAGCTTTAGCTGAATGTTATCTATTCCAAAGTAATGAGTTCTAGAGGTAGTATCTATTTTGTTAGTTTATTTTAGTTCACACTTAATTATATTCAAAAGCAGTGTAATTTCTTTCTTTTTCTTTTTTTCTTTTTGAGATGGAGGCTTGCTCTGTCACTCAAGCTGGAGGGCGGCAGCACAATCTCAGCTCGTTACAACCTCTGCCTCCCAGGTTCGAGTCATTCTCCTGTCTCAGCCTCCCAAGTAGCTGGGACTATAGGCGTAAGCCACGACACTTGGCCTAAAAAGTAATAAAATTTCTTATGTGTTCTTGACTATTCTTAAAACAGCCAGTTAACTAAATATATAGATTGGCAGATTAAAGCTTCTAGAAAATATTTCCATGACACATAGAAAAGACATTTAAGGTGGGTACAGTGACTCATGCCTGTAATCCTAGAGCTCTGGGAGTCTATGATGGGAGGTTTGCTTGAGGCCAGAAGTTCAAGACCAGCCTGAGCAACATGGTGAGACCCCATCTCTACAAAAAAACACAAAAATTAACCAGGCATGGTGTGGCACACCTGTAGTTCCAACTACTGCGGAGGCTGAGGCAGGAGGCTCAGTTGAGCTCAGAAGATTGAGGCTACAGTGAGCCGAGATCATGCCACTGCAATCTCATGGGTAACAGAGCATATTCTCATGCGTCAGCCTCCCGAGTAGCTGGGGCTACAGGCACATGCTACCACACCTGGCTAATTTTGGTATTTTTAGTAGAGACAGGGCTTCACCATGTTGGCCAAACTGGCTTCAAACTCCTGATCTCAAGTGATCCTCCCACCTCAACCTCCCAAAGTGCTGGGATTACAGGCATGAGCCTGTACTTTGAGCAAATGTTTTAAATGTTGATGTGTACCATTTGTCTATTTTTTTTTTTTAATAATCTGTGCTCTTGGTGTCATATCCAAGAAAACCGTTACCAAATCCAAAGTTATGAAGCTTGTCAACTATTTTTCCTTCTACATATTTTATACTTTGGGGTAACAGACTTACTTTCTCTTTCTTTGACTTTAATTTTTACAGCAGTATTAGGTTCAATGCAAAACTGAGCAGAAATTAGAGTTCCCAACACCCCTCCCCGAACACATGGGCAACCTCTCCCACTATCAATATTCTGCACCTGAGTACATTTGTTATAATCAACAACCTACATTGACACATCATTATCACTCAGAGTTCATAATTTACATTAGACTTCACTCTTGATATACAGTCTGTATGTTTTTTTTTGTTGTTGTTGTTTTTATTTATTTATTTATTTTACAGTCTGTATGTTTTGACAAGTTATAATGACATGTGTCTACCACATAGTGTTACACAGAATAGTTTTACTGCCCTGAAAATCCTTTGTGCTGTTCTGTTCTTCCCAGGCTGGAGTGCAGTGGTGTGATCACAGCTCACTGCAGCCTCAAACGCCTGCACTCAAGTGATCCTCCCACCTCTGCCTCCCGAGTAGCTGGGATTGCAGGCACATGCCACAAGCCTGGCTATTTTAAAAATTTTTTTGTAAAGATGACCTGTTCATCTGTTGTCCTGGCTGGTCTCAAACTCCTAATTTCACACTAATGCCTGCTTTGGCCTCCCAAAGGTCTGGGATTATAGGTGTGAGCCACCACTCCTGGCCACTCAAGAGGTTAATTTTTAATCCAGAAATTTTGTACTATTTAGAAGATACTATCATAAAGTATTCAGTGTTCAAGTTGTGGAACTATAAAATACTTCTGGCTGGGTGCAGTGGCTCACGCCTGTAATCCCAGTACTTTGGGAGGCCGAGGTGGGCGGATCACGAGGTCAGGAGATCAAGACTATCCTGCACAACATGGTGAAACCCTGTCTCTACTAATATACACAAATTAGCCAGGCGTGGTGTTGTGCACCTGTATTCCCAACTACTTGGGAGGCTGAGGCAGGAGAATCGCTTGAACCTGGGTGGTGGAGGTTACAGTGAGCCGAGATCACACCACTGCACTCCAGCTTTGTAACAGCGCAAGACTTTGTCCAAAAAAAAAACGCTTCTGAGAGTTTGTCACCTGGTTTAATACTCATTGAAGTAGAAATTTAATCAGAGTTATGTTTCCTTTCTCACAAGCAATGTTAATTAACAAAAGCATCAAAACCACAAAACATTATTTAAGAAAATTGCCAGCTCCTTTGCATGCTTTTAGAGCATGACATTTTTAAAAGTTTTTTTCATAGGTATTCTTTATTTTGATCATCTTACAAATTCTGTGCGATAGTTAAGGCAGGCAAGATAATTTACATTTAACTCATTGACCAGTCTGAGGCTGGACTAAGGTAAGTGACCTGCTCAGGATTTCATGGCTAGAAAGTCCAGCTTCTTAACCCCAAGTCATTGTCTGTCTCCACTCTACTTGCTTGCCTTGTCTTTTGGCCCTGAAAACATGAATGTGCTGTTAGCCTAATGCAGAGGTAAATACAATTGTGTTAGTGACTGGTTTCTTTCCCCAACTGTTTAAAACAGTGTAAGGCCAGGTGTAGTGGCTCTCATCTGTAGTCCCAGCACTTTGGGAGGCCAAGGCAGAAGGATCCCTTAAACCCAGAGTCTCTATCAAAAAATGTAAAAATTAGCCAGGCATGGTGGTGCATGCCTGTGGTCCCACCTACTCAGGAGGCCAAGGTAAGAAGAGCACTTGAGCCTGTGAAGTCGAGGCTGCAATGAGCCATGATCATGCCACTGTACTCTAGCCTGGGTGACAGAGCGAGACCCTGTCTCAAAAAAATAAAAGAAAAAGGAAAAAACAGCATAGACTCTGACATACTGTGGGGTGAAGTTGTTAAACAGAAATATTTGTTATTGTTTAGAATTATTTGGGTGGCCTGGGGGGATTACTCCTGTAATCCCGACATTTGGGAGGCCAAGGCAGAAGGATTGCTTGATCCCAGGAGATTGAGACCATCCTGGACAACATAGTGAGACCTTATCTATTAAAAAAATATTATCCAGGTACAGTGGTGAGTACCTGTAGCCCCAGCTACTTGGGAGGCTGAAGCAGAAGGATCAATTGAGCCCCGGAGGTTGAAGCTACAGTGAGCTGTGACCATAACACTGCACTCCAACACGGGTGACTGAGACCTTATCTCTAAATAAATAAATAAATGTGAACAAAAATAATTATTTTTAGATTGAGTCTCTCTTATCTGAAATGCTTGGCACCAGAAGTGTTTCAGATTTTGGATTTTTTCAGATTTGGGAATATTTCCATGTACTTAATAAGATATAGGTAGGACCCAAGCCTAAACATAAAATTCCTTTATGTTTCATATATGCCTTCACATAGCCTGAACGTAATTTTATACAATATTTTAAATTAATTTGTGCATGAAACAAAGTTTTGACTCTGTTTTGACTGTGACCCATCACATGAGGTCAGGTGTGGAATTTTCTGCCTGTGGCATCATGTTGGTATGCAAAAAGTTGCAGATTTTTGAGCATTTCAAAGTTTGGATTTTCAGATTAGGAATGCTCAACCTGTATTAAATTATAGTATTATTGATGTTCTTTCTCATAAGGCTATTTTTAAGGGGTCTCATGAGATTTTCTCTTGTCATTATTTAGAAGTTAAATGTTAAAACAATGCTATGTACTCTGTCGCCTTGTGTCTGTTTATTAAACTCTCATAGACTGTTTCCTTGTTTGTGAAAGAAATGACAACAATAATTTTTAAAAGCAAGATTATGTAATTAAAATTTGTTTGCATGGCACTTTAAGACACTCTTTGTTTTTGTTTTTTTTTTTTTTTGAGACAGACTCTCACTCCATTGCCAGGCTGGAGTGCAGTGGCACAATCTTGGCTCACTGCAACCTCTGTCTCCTGGGTTCAAGAGATTCTCCTGCCTCAGCCTCCTGAGTGGCTGTGACGACAGGCATCACCACACCCAGCTAATTTTTTTTTGTATTTTTAGTAGAGACGAGGTTTCACCATGTTGGCCAGGATGGTCTCAATCTCTTGACCTCGTTATCCGCCCACCTTGGCCTCCCAAAGTGCTGGGATTACAGACATGAGCCACCTTGCCCGGCCTTGTTTTGTTGGGTTTTGTTTTTGTTTTGGTTTTCCAGAAGGAGTTTCGCTCTTGTTGCCCAGGCTGGAGTGCAATAGCACAATCTCAGTTCACCACAAGCTTTGTCTCCTAGGTTCAAGTGATTCTCCTGCCTCAGCCTCCCGAGTAGCTGGGATTACAGGCATCTGCCACCATGCCCAGCTAATTTTGTATTTTTAGTAGAGATGGATGTCTCCATGTTGCTCAAGCTATTCTTAAACTCCTGACCTCAGGTGATCCGCCCGCCTTGGCCTCCCAAAATGCTGGGATTACAGGTGTGATTCACTATGCCTGGGCGGGTTTTGTTTTTTTAGTTGTGAAAAATTTCAAACATTTACCAACATAAAGAGAATAGTCAGCAAATTCTCCCATGTATTCTCCTACCCTCAATAATTACTAAGATTTTACTATACTTGTTTCACCTATTCCTTAGACTTTCTTTTATTTTTTTTTTACTGAGATATTCTAAAATCATCCCCAGATAGTAGGTCATTTTATTCATACACATGCATCTCTTAAAAATATAACTGCAGGCTGGACGTGGTGGCTCACGCCTGTAATCCCAACACTTTGGGAGGCCGAGGCAGGTGGATCACAAGGTCAGGAGTTCAAGACTAGCTTGGCCAAGATGGTGAGACTCTGTCTCTACTAAAAATACAAAAATTTAGATGGGTGTGGTGGTGGGCACTTGTAATCCCAACTGCTCAGGGGGACTGAGGCAGAGAATTGCTTGAATCCTGGAGGTGAAAGTTGCAGTAAACCGAGATTGCACCACTGTACTCCAGCCTGGGGGACAGAGTGAGACTCTGTCTTTAAAAAAAAAAAAATATATATATATATATATATATACACACACACACAATACCATTAATTTCCCTAATTTCATAATTTTTGTTTTTTAAATATGTAACCTGTAATTAAATTTATTGCCTCACAATATGTTTTTATGATTGGCTTGTTGAAATCAGATTCCAACAAGGTCTCACATTACAGTACTTTTTGTTTGTTTGCTTGCTGTTTTAGAGATAGGGTCTCACGCTGTTGCCCAGCCTGGAGTGCAGTGGCGTGATCATGACTCACTACATCTTCAACCTCCCAGCCTCAGGGGATTCTCCAACCTCAGCCAGCCGAGTAGCTGGGATTACAGGCATGTGCCACCACATCCAGCTAATTTTTTTGCATTTGTAGTAGAGATGGGGTTTTGCCATGTTGGCCAGGCTGATCTTGAACCCCGAGCCTCAAGTAATTGGCCCACCTCAGCCTCCCAAAGTACCCGGATTACAGGCATGAGACACTGTACCCAGCCCAAACTGGAAATTCTTTGGATTAGTGGGTGGGTGATAAGAAATAAGATTGAAAGGCTAAAGGTTAATTGATCTTTCCCAGTGCAAGAAAAAGGAAGTAATAGTAGAATTAAACAAAAAAAGATTAAAAAGGTTAATTGGTAGGTTGTTTACAGCAATAATATTTCAAGCTTGGAGTTTTGTAGAGGCATCCTGGAGTCCCCCAGG
Source organism: Sapajus apella (assembly GCF_009761245.1). NCBI lineage: Eukaryota > Metazoa > Chordata > Mammalia > Primates > Cebidae > Sapajus > Sapajus apella. The sequence goes on along the minus strand of NW_022436976.1, from coordinate 24,033,490 downwards.
GATGAGGGGTTGAGGAGAGGTTCCATTTAAGACTTTTTCCTCACAGATTCAACCAGAACACTTATTATAGGTGTGAGCCACCATGCTGGCTGGCATTATAGCATTTTACGTCTCTTTTTAAAAAAGAAATTTATGGTTGGGTGCGGTGGCTCACACCTGTAATCCCAGCACTTAGGGAGAATTACTTGAGGTCAGGAGTTCAAAACCAGCCTGACCAACATGGAGAAACCTCATCTCTACTAAAAATACAAAATTAGCCAGGCATGGTGGCACATGCCTGTAATTCTAGCTACTCAGGAGGCTGAGGCAGGAGAATCGCTTGAACCTGGGAGGCAGTGGTTGTGGCAAATGGAGATCACGCCATTGCACTCCAGCCTGGGCAACAAGAGTGAAACTCCATCTCTAGAAAAAAAAAAAAAAAGAAATTTATTAGCTGGCTGCTGTGGTGAACATCTATAGTCCCACAGCTACTCAGGAGGCTGAGGCAGGAGGATCCCTGAGGCCAGGAGTTTGAGGCTGTAGTACACTATGATGAGGCCCCTGTGAATAAACACTGCACTCTAGCCTGCGCAACATAGTAAAACTCAATAAATAAATAAATTTGTTAATAAAAATAAGTTGATTTAAAAAATAAATAAATAAAAAGAAGTTGACTGAAATACATACAAACAGAAAACTGAAGTATAGTTTGCTGAATTTTCACAAAGAGCGTATTCCCATGTAACCACCATCCAGGTAATAAAATAAAACATGACTAATACCCAGAAGTCACTTTGGGCCTCCTCTGATTCACCATTTCTTCCCTCTTCTCTGAAAGATCTTTGTCTTATTTTCTCTATTTGTTTATTGTTGATGTTGTTTATCTCTTACAGGAAGAGACTTTTTTCTATTTGTTTATACATTCATTTTCATATGCTGTTTCTTCTGATTAGTTATAGTTTCCTTCATATATTTTTACTTCTCAAATCTGAATGTACTAATTCAGAATTAAAAGTTGGTTAGTTCATAAGAAAAATCAGATTGAGATATTTATTATACCCAATTTTTCTAAGTGAAATTATTATATTTAATGTATAGACAGTGTTTTAAATGTTTTCTCTGTATTATATTATTCTTTGTTATTTAGAAACAGATCAGGTAACCAAATGTTTCTGAAATTGTATCGAGTCATTTATTCCAGTGTGTTGAACATTTGCTATTAAAATACTGGGCAGTAGCTTGAATTAAGTTTCTTTCTTGGGAAAAAGGCTCTGTTACTTAGCAACACCTACTGCATAATGGAGAAATCTTATTGGCTTTCTTGGACAGGAAAAAGGCATCAATGCTTTGATAGAGAATTATGAGCAACTTGGGATTCCTTTCTTCAGAAACATTGTCCTGGGGCTAGAAAATCCATGTTTAAAACAAGCATGAGTGTTCAGCAGTGTCAAGAGACTGTTCTCTCTCTGATTATTCTAGTTGATGTTCATTCAGAGATACTTGAAGGAGTTTATTTATCTACTCATTTTATTTAGAAATGGGAGGGCATCTAGGTTATTTGAAAAAGAAACTACAGCCACCAACATACTACGTAAGTGTAGGGGAAGAGAAATACCTTTCCTTCCCATCTTAGGTTCACAGGGCTGAGGCCCTTATAACAACAAAAGACAAATTAGGCTGGGCGTGATAGCTCACGCCTATAATCCCAACACTTTGGGAGGCGAGGCAGGCGGATCTAGAGGTTAGGAGATCGAAACCATCCTGGCCAACATGGTGAAACCCTGTTTCTACTAAAAATACAAAAATTAGCCAGGTGTTGTGGCATGCACCTGTAATCCCATCTACTTGGGAGGCTGAAGCAGGAGAATGGCCTGAACCTGGAAGGCAGAGTTGCAGTGAGCTGAGATTGCACCACTGTACTCCAGCCTGTTAACAGTGAGTCTCTGTCTAAAAAAAAAAAAAAAAAAAAAGGGACAGATTAAGAAAAGCATAGACATTTATTTAATATGTTTTACATGACACAGGACACTTCATAAGGAAATGAAGTTCCAAGGTAACAAGCCTATGTGGTTTTTATGCTAGATTTAAACTGAAGAACTAAGTAGGCGTGGAGAGGTAAGATTGGACAGAGGCACGATCTGATGTAATAAACTAGGAGGAACTTACCAAGGTTTGTGCTTAGATTCTTCTCTGTGTCCCTGTGTCTTCAGAGATAAGGATGCTCCCTTCCTCTGGGTGTAGGAAGGGCACTTCCTGCTTCAGGGTAAGATCAGTGAAATCCTTCTTAGGTTTTATGACCTACTTCACGGGAGAAGGGGTGGGAGGAGAGTTAACTTCCTGCTTCTGCTGTTGTCTCAAATGCCAAGATTCCATATTGTGGGGAAGTGTGTCCTGAATCCCATCAAAAGTCAGTGAAAACAGTTAAGCATAGAGGCATGTGCCTGTAGTCCCAGTTATTCAGGAGGCTGACGCTGGAGGATTGCATGACTCCGGGAGGTCGGGGCTGCAGTGAGCCATGATTGTGCCACTTAACTCTAGCCTGCTTTACAGAATGAGACCCTGTCTCAAAAAAAAGAGAAAAAAATCAGCAAAAGTCTATATAAAGATGGCTGTTGTTTTTACAAATATTTCCTGGAAATACGAGATGTGGTAAGATTCTAGATCATTATAACACTTTTGATATTTTGCTGCCAAAAGCTAGTACTTATATAATTTGCATGTGTGTGTGTGTGTGTGTGTGTGTGTGTGTGTGGTGTGCATTTCCATATAGTAAATAAAGTATGGGTTCTTTGGTTTTTATGTTTCTTAATTTTAAGGGAGAACTTCATTGGCTTCAAGGAAAAATATACTCTTGACTCCACCTCTTTAAAATAATGCATTTTCAGTGAAATTGAAATGAGTAAATTTTATGAAAACCATTTTCTGTACATTTTCTTTCCACTTATCCTTTTCTCACCCCACTGGTTGCTATGGTAATGACTCCCCACAGCCCCTAGAGCAAATGCCAGGCCATGCGGGTCCCCCGCAGTGGAGCCACATGTCTGATACTGCACAACAGATTGTGCTGACTCAGCCATGCACAAGAGTGCTACCGCTTCTCTCCTCAATTTTGAATTAAAAACTAAACTGGCATTGCAGTGTCTGGATTTCTCAAAAATGAAAAACCAAGTCAGTTTTCCTTCTCCCCTTGAAATTCTAGGTTCACCTTTTATTGTACTTACTGAAGAGAAGCAATTGCCAGGGAAATTATAGGAAACCCCAGAGATTTAGCCAGCCTAGGAGGCTGAGAAGAAGGGAAATCTATTACACAGTCAAAATAAACCTCTTATTTAATCCTGAAGCCTGACTATGGAGACAGAGATAGTGTCCATGTTAGATTAGTCTTGTGAGGGGCCTATTTAAAGGCTGCCTTAAATTTGATCTCTGCCTTAAATTTGATAAACTTGATGGTTGACTGTCATCATCAGCACTTTTTTCCTGGAAAGAAATGACGGCACTGCATGAGAGATTCATCTGTAATTTACAAACCCAGTGGTTCTTGAGAAGCACCTGAGCACTTGTTACAAAGATTCCTAAACCTTACCCTAGACAACCTGGCTCAGAATCTCAGCTGGTGGGGCCCAGTCAGGGTTCTGTTTTGTAAGTGCCAAAGGAGGTATTTAAGGTAGCATAAGGGAGAAAGTTTTATTTTTTCCTCACCCCTTGCAAGGTTCATAGCTGAAAACCTTGTAACAAAAAACAGATTAACAAAAGAAAAGCATTACAAATGTGTTTAACCAAAATTTCATACGACACAGGAGCCTTCAGAAAGGAAGACCCGAAGACCCAGGGAAAACTGTGGTTTTATGGACAGTCATGCATAAGTATGTCTGGGGATGAAAGGGTATTATCTAGTGGTGTGAAAGTGGGGGACTCAGCAAAGCCTATTTGTTGCAATTTTTATGCATCTCTGTGTGCTATTCCCTTCCTCTGGTTATAGGGCAGGACACCTGTCACATACACATCTGCAGGGGAGAATGGAGGGAGGTCAGAGAGTGACCTTCCTAGGTTTTTGTAACCTGCTTCTGGGAAGTGGGGGCAGGAGGCTTTCTAGTTTCTGTGCCCCACGTCAGGAGAGAGGGGGTAGGAGAAGGTCAGAACACATACTCCTGCTTCTGTGGTTTTCTCAGTTTCCTTCATTGTAAAATACTCAGTCTGCCAAGGTGCTGCATTTTGGGGAATTGTGTTTTGAATCCTGACAACAGCAATAAGTCTAAGCCTGACAAATAAACTAAGGAGGTAGGCCTGGGAACCATTGTTTCAGCTCTGAAGGGAACTTTCTATCTAAAATTTCTACTGGTTGAAGAGATAGCTGTGGTGTGATGAACAGGTCACAGCATTTAGATTCAGCAGAACTGACCCTGACATGAGCCAAGTCACCTCAGTTCTCTGAGTATCAGTCAACTTATCTGCAAATGGAGGCATTTGTGAAGGTGTGGGGAGCAATCAGTGACATGGTCAACTGTGAACTGTCTCTTTCATAGAAGGAGGAGGTATTATGGCCATGTGAGGATTCTGAAGATAGCTTCTTAAAACTGAGGAAGAAATTCGAAGTCATTTTATCTTTTCCTTAAAATGATACTGGAGAAATTATACATGATTTGTTAGAGAAAAAAGTTGAACTGTTTGCTAGGAGAATTTATAACACATTTGATATTATTGCCAAAAACTAGTACTGACATAATTTATGTGTGTGTGGTTGTAGTTCTTTGGTTTTTCTGTTTTTTAAATTTAAGAGAACTTCATTGGCTTCAAGTATTAGGTTGGTGCAAAAGTCATTGTGGTTTTTTTTTTCATTACTTTAATTGGCAAAAATCACAATGACTTTTGCACCAACCTAATAGAATACTCTTTACTCCACCTCTTTAGTCTATAGTTTCTAGCTATAAATTAGCTTCATAACCTTCTATGAGATTTTCATTCTTTGTTCTTATTTATCAAATGGAGAAGGTAAGGGTGGGTGACTGTAAGAGAAGGTCCATGATTTCTGTTCATTTTGCCTGAATTGAAAGTCTCTGATTTCATGATATGGTGAAAACATAGCAATTAATGTTTCTGAAGAGTTGGACCTGCCATCTTTTAAACTCCATCTCACTATGAATCTAAATAAAAATCATAGTATAAGTCAAATTCTGAGGTCTGAAAATGTTCATGAAAATCCAGTGAAAGCATATGTGTTACAGAGCATTTGGCACTTCTATTCTCTTATTATTACACTTTCTGTTTTATGAGGCACTGAAAAAAATGATTACCGATAAATCTTTTTGCTTGTCAAGTTTCTTCAGTTTGATAGAGTGGGTTTTAAAAGATAATGTGTGCTAGTAATTTGTTTTTCTAGTAGTACTACCAGATTTTAATTTGGAATACAGACTTAAAGAGGAAACTGTTTTCCTTCTTTTAACTGAAGAGATAATTGTCTTTGGGAAAAAAATTATATATGTCTAAAACTTTTATATTTCCAATCACTTTCGTGTAGCATTGTTTCAGGCAGTGTTGGAACAGTGTGTCCTAGTAATTGAAGAGGATCTTCAAAATCACCCACTTCTGTTTTCAGTAGTAGTTTAGATGGACTGCCTAATATAAGCCGGGCACTGCTGTGGGTATAGAAGACTGCAGAGAGTTGGGTGGACAAGGAGCTCATGGAGTTTATATTCTAGGGGAAGGACGTCAAAGGAAAGAAGGATTCTAAAAAGATACTTTCACCTGGGATCGTGAAAATAGATGGACAGAACTGGAGACAAGGTCCTGCTCTGTCACCAGGCTGGTATGCAGTGGTGCGAGCTCAGCTCACTGCAACCTCCACCTCCTGGGTTCAAATGATTTTCCTGCTTCAGCCTCTGGAGTAGCTGGGATTACAGGCATGCGTCGCCATGCCCAGTTAAGTTTTGTATTTTTAGTAGACACGGGGTTTCACTATTTTGGCCAAGCTGGTCTCAAACTTCTAACCTCGCTCATGATTTGCCTGCCTCAGCCTCCCAAAGTGCTGGGATTACAGGCATGAGCCACCATGCCCCGCCTAAGTATGCTCAATTCTTTAATGTTTCAGGGTTGGCATTTTTTTTGGCTGAGCTTTATTCTGTCGAGCTTATTTTATTCTCCCACAAAAAGAGAAAACAATTAAAAGAAATTAAGGAAAGCTGAATAACTCATGTGTTAGCATTTAGCATAAAGTCAGAACAAGCTAGATGCAGGATTATTGGAAATGTCGCCAAAATGAGGCCGTGGCACAATGCAGTAGAAAGTGTAGCTGACCAATGGGTTGAGATGGGCTAGAGTATCTATACTATTCAGTATAGTTTGCAGTTATTAGTTGTTTTTCCTGACAACACACTAAAATAAGGGGGTGACTTCAGCTGCTGGCATTTTTCTCAATGCCCTTATCTCTCTATAACTAGTCACATACATGCTTGTCTCCAGTGATAGATTTTGAGGTCCTTGAAAGCAAATTCAGTATTGTATTCCCTTTGTATCACAAGCCTGGCCTGAATTTGGAGTCAATTCATATTAGTTCATTGAATAAATAGGATTACGGTAGGGTCACAGACAAGCATTGACTAGAAAAATGAAGCTGATGGTTTTGGCCGGGCGCGGTGGCTCACGCCTATAATCCCAGCACTTTGGGAGGCTGAGGGGGTGGATCACGAGGTCAAGAGATTGAGACCAGCCTGGCCAACATGGTGAAACCCCGTATCTACTAAAAATACAAAAATTAGCCGGGCATGGTGGCACACTTCTGTAGTCCCAGCTACTCGGGAGGCTGAGGCAGGAGAATCACTTGAACCCAGGAGGCAAAGTTTGCAGTGAGCCAAGATTATGCCACTGCACGCCAGCCTGGTGACAGAGGGAGACATCGTCTCAAAAAAAAAAAAAAAAGAGTTGCTGGTTTCAAAAGTCAGAATAATAAATCTATAACTTAGTCCCTCAGTGGGATGTTGATAAGGGAACCAATTTTTTGGCCATCAATAGGGTTCTTTTTAAAATTGTGGTAAAATATACATAACCAAATTTACTGTTTTAACCATCTTTAATGTATTAATCAGTTTAAATACATGCACATTGTACAACCATCCATCTCCAGGACTTTTTTATTTGCTCAAACAGAAACTACAGAAAGGGTTTTGATGCGACACTTGACTAGCACACAATTGGAAAGCTGTTCCAGTGGCCTCCCTATGACGGGACAGACACTCGATCTAGTGGTGGCATTTCTCTGCACCTGCAGATGTTCCAGGGGTCTCCTCATTACCTCAGGGAAGAGGCTCTGGCGGAGAACTATGTTAGCCCCTTGTTCTGATGGTTCCACTGGAGGGCTGTGTGGCTTTTCTTCATGCCGTCATGGGGGAAGCTGCTTTTTTTCCTAAGTCTCCATTTCCCTCAAAACAAGCAAAAGTTAAGTAGAAAACAGTAGCTTTGTCACCGACTTAAGACTAACTTAAAACCTCAGCATAACTAAATCAGGGAAACAAAAATCATGAGATTTGTTTCCCCTAACATTATTTGGATGACTTGCATCTCCCAGGCATGTTTAGAAAACATCCACTTTTAAAGTAACTCCATTTTTTCATGGAGGTTTAGTAATTGGTCCAAGAAATCAGAGATGTTAAGTGCCTCAGCTAGTGTTTGAACTTGATTCTGACCCTAATCAGAACCTGGGAGGCGGAGGTTGCTGTGACCCAAGATTGCACCACTACACACAAGCCTGGGTGACAGAGCGAGACTTGGTCTCAAAAAATAAAATCAAATAGTCTGGGCACGGTGGCTCACACCTGTAATCCAAGCACTTTGGAGGCCAAGGCAGGCGAATCACCCGAGGTCGGGAGTTCAAGACCAGCCTGACCAACATGGTGAAACCCTGTCTTAAAAAATAATAATTAAATAAAATAAAATAAAAGTAATTATTGGTAGCACAATTTAGTATTTATTCCCTGATCTAATAAATTAGTATTTATTCAGTGACCAGCAGTCATAATGGTTGGGAATTTTAAAAATAACTGTAGTCGTTTAATATTTATTGTGTTTACTTTGCTTCTTCTCTTATGCTGTGTGGGCATCTTTAGTGTAATTCACATCTTGCGTGTCTCTGTTCATTCAAGTACCCACACGGCGTCTTGTTCTTGGTTGCTGACCAGCAAAAATGCCTTGTATTTATTCACTTCAATGTTAATATGACTTAACTTTTCCTATATAGTTGACAGTTTTGTGACCTTGCAAGTCCTTCATTTTACTGCATTTTGCTAAGTGTGTTCATTATTATTAGTAACGAGCTTTGTTCAGTGAGAATCCTTTAAGATTCTCTTCAAAATTCTTGAAAAGCAGATTTATTTTCTTTCTAAAATAAGCCCCCCCTTGTGCTTTATTCTTTTATTATAAATGTATGCATAAAGTCATTTTCATGAGTCTAAATTTATCTACTCACTTATAAAGCAGTGTCTGTTAAGTCTGGTAAAGTGACGGAGTGGACTGGGCTGTCTTGTTCCCTGCTCTACCTTAAGATGGATGATTTGACTTGAGCTTTTAATTTGCAAGATTCCCTCCTAACGACAGCAAATGTAATATAAGTGAAGCATTAGAATGAGCATTTAGAGTTCCAAGAGGGGTCAGGCCAGGCGCGATGACTCATGCCTGTAAAATCTGCGAGGCTGAGGCGATTGGATCTTGAGGCCAGCCTGGCCAACATGGTGAAACCCCATCTCTACTAAAAATACAAAAATTAGCCAGGTGTGGTGGTGGGCGCCTGTAATCCCAGCTACTAGGGAGGCTGAGACAGGAGAATCACTTGAACATGGAAGGTGGAAGTTGCAGTAAGCCGGGATCACAGCACTATACTCCAGCCTAGGGCCAGGTACGGTGCTCACGCCTGTAATCTCAGCATTTTGGGAGGCTGAGGCAGCCGGATCACCTGAGGTCAGGAGTTTGAGACCAGCCTGGCCAACATGGTGAAACCCTGTCTCTACTGAAAATACAAAAAAAAAAAAAAAAAAAAAAAATTAGCTGGGCATAGTGGTGGACACCTGTAATCCCAGCTACTCAGGAGGCTGAGGCAGGAGAATCACTTGAACCTGAGAGGAGGAGGTTGCAGTGAGCCAAGAACGTGCCAATTGTACTCTGTCCTGGGCAACAAGAGTGGAACTCCATCTCAAAAAAAAAAAAAAAGATACCATGGTTGATAAATCACAATGAGGACGGGGAAATGCTGATATCTCAATAAGACAGATCCAGCTACTCTATTTAATTTTTAAAACATTCTTTTAATAGAAAAAATCAGACAAAGATATGCAGATCTGCCTGGAGAACTGCACATTGTTGAACTTGAAAAGGATAAGAATGGACTTGGACTCAGCCTTGCTGGCAATAAAGACAGATCACGCATGAGCATATTTGTGGTGGGAATTAACCCAGGAGGACCTGCTGCAACAGATGGGCGAATGCATGTTGGAGATGAGCTCTTAGAGGTGAGAAGCATATGTTTCTAATTTCTCCTTTGGTGAAGTGGATGGGTGCAGTGGATGTTCTACAGGAAAATTAGGGGAAAGGAAAACGATGTCAAATTATGTTTCCTTCAACTATTTAAAATCATTTTTTGAAGCAAGAACAGAAATCAAATTATTACTTGCAAGTGTTATTTGCTGTTGAGTAGAGACTAATCTCACAGAATATTTTAGAAGTTCTTAAGTAAAATATCATGGAAACATATTAAAATCATAGGGCTTGTTTTTAATATCAATTTAAAAATATTCAAAATTAATTTGGTTGTATGGTAACCTCATCTTGTTAGTATTTCTCAAAATTATCTTTGGGTTTTGAATTTACCATAAGTGTAACTGTTGTTGTTTTTCAGGGTTTTTTTAGGGGGTAAGGGGGAAAATGTTAGAGCCAACAAGAGCCTGTGAAATCTCAAAAATAATAGTTAATGTCTGTAAAGTTCAGGATGTGGGTTAACGCTGCATAGGTTCTTTCTTTAGGAATTGAATAGACAGAAGAGAAACTAAGAAGATGACTGATCCTCTTTTAATTGCTCCAGATGATTTCATTAATAATCTGAAAAGGTTATTCTTATTCTTCTGCACTTAAACTCAAGGTATCTGTTCTGAGTGTATCTTAGTTTGATACTCATTTCCTTGTTCATTCACCCATTCTTTCAGCTAACACTTTTGAGTGTCTATTAGGACTGGAGACAGAAAAAGAGATGAATACATCCAAGTTCCTTCATTAGGATAGCTCACAGCCTAGGGGAAGAAAACAGACATGAAAATATATTTATACTACACAATGAGAAATGCAGTAATAATGATGATGATGATGACAGTAACAGCTAACATATACCTGGTACCAAACAGAACAACCTCTTTTACTGGTGAGATCACAAAGTAAATGATGGCATTAGGATTCAATGGCAGGCAGTTTCACTTGTAGCTCTTTGTAAGCCATTGTGCTTTAAGGCCTATTTGATAAAATGTTCCAACTCTAGGACGTTTAGGGGAGCTAAATCATGGAGACATCAAGCGTTAGACTGCTTACTTGAAATGAAGGCTTACTGATTTTGCATTGTATGATTTCCTCTTCAGACTCTGACTCAGAATTTACAGTCATCTGTAATTTTACTTGCCTAGTAATAACTACTGCCACAGCTGGCCAGGTGCAACAGAAAGACCATCACGATCAACTCTTTCTCCCAAACCCCGGTTGCTTCTCCCCACTTAAAACCTGTTTCTGCAAAGAAGTCACTTCCGGGGTTACTTTTCTTTTCTTGTTCTTTTATAATACAGCATCATGAATGGGACCCACATTGGGTAGTAACACTGACTAGCATGATCATTACATAAATAAAGTCAAAGATGACCTTATGTGTTAACCAATATTATTCATTCATTGCTTCAGTCTATTTCCTTTGGCTTATGTTTAGAGACTTCCTCAGAGGTGAGACAAAGGAGGTGGCGGTGGTAAAAATGATGAAAGTAAGAGCCAATGTACTCAATTATTACTAACACTGCACCTGTGCATTGTACATATTTGTATTCAGTATTCTTAAGAATGCTTTATGGTAACAACTCTTATTATCTCCATTTTATGGATTAGAAACTGGGTAAGTAACATACCTAATATTGCAGAACTAAGTGACTAAGTTTGGTTAAGAATCCAGGCTTGCCAGACTCCAAGACCTGTGTTACAGCCACTGAGGTACACCGTGCTCCTCATGGGACTTCTTTAACCAGCTCAGTTTGTTTAGATTCAGGAGATTCCTGATTTTTGATGCTCTAGTCTTTAGAGAATTGTGTGTATTAAGTTACTCTGCTGTGTTATGCATATCTAGACATAGATCCCCTGTCTTGCTTGGTATATGGAAAAACTCCAAAGGCTATTATTTGGAATATGAAGATTCTCATTCCATTCTCTCTACCTTATTAAGACTGAAGATGGAATGTCCTATGGTATCCAGACCAACAGCAGCACTGGTATTTTATTTCTCTGTCTGACATTTTATTTGATAATGGTAACAAATGGGCTGTGGCTGCAGAGTAATGAGAGTGTTTAAAGGTCAGACACAAAATTCAGCACTATGTATGTGGCAGCAAGCACCAGACTAGGAAGACCTACTGTAACTTGTCTCAATTCTTTTGGTTGTTAGTTGTATTTCAGAACTAAGAGGTAAAGAGTTGTAAGAGGTAAAGAGTTTTCCTTTTCTTAGATCACAGAACATCAACTAACATCAAATGTGTGATGACTGTCCCCCACATACCAAGGAATTCTCCAGCTGACACCAATTGAGTGTCCCATGATTCAATTCAGTTCTGACACTAGCTGCCTGGAGATAGTGTTAGACCCCACAAGTTCAGGATTCAGTCCCACAACACTGTCTCCCACCATTTTAGAGACCATTTGCAATCCCAGGTTATGACCTGAACATCTGATCAACCAGCTCTAAATTGGGAGTTCCCATGAGCCCCTACTCAGGTTTGATTAATTTCCTAGCATGGCTCACAGAAGTCAGGGAAACAACTTACTTATATTTATTCATAAAGGAAGTTAGGAAAGATACAGGTTAACAGCCAGATGAAGAGATATACAGGATGAGGTGTAGGTGAAGGGGAGGAGGCAGAGTTTCCATGCCCTGCCTGGATGTGCTACCCTCTAGACCGGTCTGTATACTCAGTAAGCCGAGAGCTCTTCAAACCCCGTAGTTCAGGGGTTTTTAATGAAGGCTTCATCATGTGGGCATGAGCAATTATTACCTCATTCATTCTTTTCGGGGTTGGAACTGAACATCCAAGCTTTTAGCCATAGTTTGGTCCTTCTGGCAATTTCTCCCATTCAAGAACTCACCAGGTGTTGTCTCATTAGAACAAAAGACACTCTCATTGTCCAAGGAATTAGGAGTTCTGTGTCAGGAACCCAGATCAGAGATCAAATATTAAACCCAAAGATGTATCTAACACCCCTGTTGCACAGGAAATTACAAGGGTTTTTAGGAGCTCTGAGCCAGAAACTGCAAGCAGAGAACAACTAATGTATTTCTGATTATATCACAATAGCACAGCATGGTGAATAGTTAACTGTTAATTAAAACAGACTATCACCCCTCTTAGAAACTTCAGATACCTGTTTGCTAAGCTACAGTCTGGAAGAACTATGCTGGATAAAAACTAAGAACATTTTGCTTTATTGGACTCCTATTCTTTCCTTTGACTTTCTGAATTTGGCCCTTTCATTGCAATTCAGCAACTTCATCTTCATTCAGAGATGGAAAGAGCAAGAAGATTAACCGTACCAATAACTTAACTCCCCACTGCTCCATAAAGATTCTCTAGTTAAAAAAAAAAAAAAAAAAAAAGATAATGAGGCTGGGCAAGGTGGCTCCCACTTGTACTCCCAGCACTTTGGGAGGCCAAGGCAGGTGGATCACCTGAGGTTGGGAGTTTGAGACCAGCCTGACCAACATGGAAAAATGCCATCTCTACTAAAAATACAAAATTAGCCAGGTGTGGTGGTGCATACCTGTAATCCTGGCTATTTGGGAGGCTGAGGCAGGAGAATCATTTGAACCCAGGAGGCGGAGGTTTCGGTGAGCCCAGATCATGCCACTGCACTCCAGCCTGGGCAACAAGAGCAAAACCCTGCCTCAAAAAAAAAAAAAAAAAAAAAAAAAAAAGAAAAAGAAAATGAACACAAATATGTTGGAATATAGATTCTGACATCATGTATCTTTGGCTAATTGTTTATCTTCTCTAAGCCTGAGCTACCTCCTTTTTCAAATGGAGATTATTAATTCATTCAGCAAATATCTTACTGTGCATCTGTCATATAGCACGGACTGTCTGAACAAAGTGTAGATTCTCCATTGATGAACAAAATACATAATACCTGCCTTCAGAGAGTTTCCAATCTAGTGATTGTACAGTATCAACCTCAGAGGATAGTGCGGGAATTAATAACAGTATGTGGTACATAGCAATGCCTTAATATATTTCAGATTATTTTGATTTTATTCATTTTTTTTTCAGATTTATATAGCTCAGTTATTTTTAGTTTGTTTATATTAATGCCTTTGTTTCTGAAAGTATGTCCTATAAGGAAATCATCTTTTTATTCCTTGATAGCTCCATGCAACATCCTGAAGAGCTAGGAGAATGGAAAAATGCACATACAGGATTCTTTTTTTTTTTTTGGAAGACAGAGTTTCACTCTTGTTGCCCAGACTGAAGTGCAATGGTGCCATCTTGGCTCACTGCAACCTCCACCTCCTGGGTTCAAGTGATTCTCCTGCCTCAACCTCCCACATAGCTGGGCTTACAGGTGCACACCACCACAGCCCACTAATATTTTGTATTTAGTAGAGACGGGGTTTCACCTATTGGTCAGGCTGGTCTCGAACTCCTAACCTCAGGTGATCCACCTGCCTTGGCCTCCCAAAGTGGTGGGATTACAGGCCTGAGCCACCGTGCCCAGCCCATATACAGGATTCTTAAGCATTTATAACCCATCTTCTCATTGGATTTTTTTGGGCTTTAGGTCAGGGATAATAGAGAGCTAAATTTATGTGGGAAATATTTCCCTGGTTTCTCTTTATAGCTCAGAAAAATGTTCAATTATTACTCTATGATATGTGAAGAATTTGTATGCAGTGTAATATTGAACCCAATGTGCTTCTTTTTTTCTTTTTTTTTTCCTGATTTGTTCAACTTTTGAAGCAATCCAATGTGCTTTTAAGCTGAGTATAGGAAATTGATTTAATGATGAGTACCAAGAAAGCTAAAGCCAATGTTATAATAACTGTTCTTTGGATACTACAGTGTAGTAGATTGTAGACATATACTGCATTATATAGGGATCATTTGCAAGTGACCTTTTAGATGATACCTTTTGGGCTTCTGAGTTAGAGCAAATCATGAGTGGTTGCTCGCCACCCTCCCCCAACACTATTTGTTTTTGTGGTCTCTCCCCTCAATTGAAGTGAGATGCTCAGTGTCATGATTATAACTTTGTTATTTGTGCATATTATTTATCCCTATTGTTTTGTCACTATGGTATGGCTTTGCTCACAGCCTCCTTTTATTTATACTTGATCTTAATTCCTTTAGAGCCTTACATGAGGCTAATTTATAGAAAATGGCAAAAAGAGTGGTCGAGCATACACTGTGGCTTCTTTGAAGCCAGAAACTCAGCTTTTCTTTGAGAGCCCTGTCCAGGATAGATTTTTGGTATGACATTTGCTAGCAGTTTTGTTGCTGCGGAACTGCAGCGTTACAGTGGAAGAGCAGTCAGCAAATTCTCTCCATTGATGGCTTGGTTCACATACAAAAGAAATTTTACATTAAATCCCTGAAAGACAATGTGATGAAATCTCAGCTTCTTTACCCTTTACTTCCATGCTAGTAAGAGGGTTACTAGATTAATTTTAAAAGGCATTAACATATAATTACCACATAGACTGGAATGAGACTGATGCTAGAGTATTGGCTTTCCCAAAGCAATTAGCCCTGGAAAATGCACAGGCCTGGGCATGGGGCTGTCATATGAATATAGGATTCATTTATAATCTTCCCTACGGTGCAAACGTGGTGAAAAAAAGAGTTGATAGTGCTGTGCCGGGAATTAGAGTGATTTGTCAGGTTCCAGAAGCAGCCAGAAAGAACGGAGTGAGTGGCCCAAGAGGTGCACAATTGATTGGGCTAGTGTATTGACCTGTGTATTGCCTGGCTCCCAAGCCCTCTGAGATAGGGAAAGTATCCTGTACATTCCCTTTGTATCTACCTGAAGGACAGCCCAAGTGAAATCCTGTCATTTTGCATATGTACAAAATAATATTTAAGAACCATGAAAAATCAAAAGCATGGGTGGGTCTCATATTTGGCTGGGATAAAGACACAGAGCTACATGTAATCTCAGATCCCAATGTCCAGTAGTACTTCTTTTATAAGAGAAAAAGCTGAAACCATAAAAGCTAAATGGCTGGCCCAGGTATACATGTAGCTGCTTCAGGCAAAGCTCCTGCCAGGAGCCCTTCCCATCACCACTGTCTCAGCAGTTTATCTATCCCTGACTTTCTGCTTGCTGCCAGTGAATTATTTTGGAAATCTTTTGGAAAACTTAGATGTGTTTGGAAGTACAGTACAGTAGTTAATAAATCACTAACTTTTGTGTATATATGGATAAGATTACTTATAATTTATAGTCAGAAGCTTCTGTCATCTAGGTTGGCGCTTTTAGATTACCATACCTGGATGCAGTTTTATGAAGTTGTTTCTTAATGCAATAAATATGCCCTCCAAGACCTCATGTAATAAAATGTCCCATTATAGAAACAGTAGTTTGAGGAACAAGAAAACAAGAAGAAGAAGAAAGAATTAAAAATTGCCAGAAAACAACTTTTCCTGTAGCTTCATTAGTAGAGATAAGTTCTTCTTTTCTTTTCTCTCTCTTTTTTTTTTTTTTTTTTTTTTGTTTGTTTGAGATGAGATAGAGTCTTGTTCCGTCTCCCAGGTTGGAGCGCAGTGGCATGATCTACGCTAACTGCAACCTCCGCCTCCCAAGTTCAAGTTATTCTTGTGCCTCAGCCTCCCAATTAGCTGGAATTACAGGTGCATACCACCATGCACAGCTAATTTTTGTATTTTTAGCAGAGACAGGGTTTCACCATATTGGCCAGTCTAGCCTCAAACTGACCTCAAGTGATCCGCCCACCTTGGCCTCCCAAAGTGCTGGGATTACACGAGTGAGCCACTGCGCCTGGCCAGAGATAGGTTCTTAATAGCAAAAAGTGTAAAAATAAATTGATGAGGTGTTGGATTGTAGCTGTGGTTTCACTAGTGTCTAATATATCAAATGTTACATTTTAGTATGTGATTTGCTGTATGTCAATATTATATCTCAAAGCTATTAAAAAATGGGTGATCAAACCTGACACAAATACATATTGTAAGCAAGTCCTGAACATGACCTTCCCATATGCAGAACCAGAGTCACCCCATTTTGTTACTCGTAAGATGATCTGCAACCCAGTTCACAACTCTCAAAGTCGCCAGAAGAATGTGGTGCTGGCTGAGTGCTCAGCCTCACATACTAAGTGCTGGTTATTACAGCATTGTAACCAATATCTGTGTGTTACTAATCATGTTCCCCAAGTAATCAATTGTGTTATACTCAGTTTCAGTTCGAAAGACTAGCTCATTATAAGAGATTGGGCGTGAGGTTGGGATGCTGAATTGGGAATTGAGCTAACATTGAGTACTTAACTATTTGCCTGGCAGTGCTCAATTCTTTACATGCATTCTCTCTCTTAACTTTTACCATAACCCTATGAAGTAGGTGCTTAAATTCCCATTTAATAGATAAGGAAACTGATATGAGGGGGTGGGATCAATATGCAGACACTGGCTTTTCTGACTCTAAAGACTATGTTTTTAAGTTATTTGATTTCTGGATTAGTAGTGATTCTAGAATGTAATAAGTGAATTCCTTACTGTTTTGTATTAATACTTTTGGTAAACACAGACTAATACAATTTATCCACTACTAGTTTAAGACACCTGAGATGGTTTCTCACAATACAGTTCCATGCTATTCTTATCTTCTTAGTTGTTGTTGTTTAAAAAAAATAATAAAATAAAAAAGGACAGGGTCTCACTATGTCACCGAGGCTGGGGGTGCAAGTGAAACGATCATAGCTCACTGTAACTTCAAACTCCTGGGCTCAAGTGATCCTCCCTCCTCAGCCTCCTCAGTAGCTAGGACTACAGGTGCATGTCACTGTACCCAGCTTTTATATATAGATGTGTGTGTGTGTGTGTGTGTGTGTGTGTGTGTGTGTGTGTTGCTAATTATGTACAGAGAGAGACAGAATCTCACTCTGTCACCCAGGCTGGAGTGCAGTAGTGCAGCCTCTGCTCACTGCAACCTCCACCTCCCGAGTTCAAGCTATTCTCCTGCCTCAGCCTCTCGATTAACTGAGATTATGGGGATGTGCCACCAGGCCCAGCTAACTTTTGTGCATTTTTAGTAGAGGCAGGGTTTCACCATGTTGGCAAGGCTGGTCTTGAACTCCTGATTTTAAGTGATCTGCCTGCCTTGGCCTCCCAAAGTGCTGGGATTACACATGTGTGCCACCGTGCCCAGCCCAGCTAATTTTTATTTTATTTTTGTAGAGTCATAGTCTCTCTCTGTATTGCCCAGACTGATCTCCAACTCCTGGGCTCAAGCAGTCTTCCCACCTCAACCTTCCCACCTTTTAGAAAATAGGCTGGGCACAGTAGCCAGCCTATCTTCTAAAAATTTAATGCCACTTTGAATTCATTAAAAGTAGAATGTAGTTGGTGAAATTATAGTCATCGCTGAAGAACCAAAGAAGGATAAAAATCGTTTTTTGAGCTTGTTCTTGCACTATAAGTGCTCGTCTGAACTTTGTAATTAAAGACCTTTACCCTTAGGTTCCTTCATAGAGTTTTATTTTCCAGCTGCAGAAACTGCTGTGTAAAATCTAGTTCATATCAGTTGGCCTCATTCCTGCTATGAAGTCTTTGAGTTCTATTTCTGCCATTTTTGTTTCTGATTCTGGCCTGTTAGGGGAAGAGTTTTGAATTATTTTGTCATACTTCTTTATGCCACTGAAATATTTAGGCCACAAATCCATACTCTTGTCTTAGAGGAATGAAAATCATTTAATTTTTATTACTGCAGTCCTCATTACTGCTCTCACAAAAGCTTTACATGTGGTCTCTCCAGTGAGCCAAATTATCTTAAAATTATGAAAAGTGCCATGAAAATAGAAAGTAAAAACAATGACTAAAGAAGCAGATTACTAAAGAAATCGGAAAAAAAAAAATAGGGACAAGAATGTGTGCTGGGGAAGAAATTTACCGTCTGGCAGGAGTAATTTTCAGCAGTACCTCTCTTGACTCTCTTCTTTCTGCAGTTTTCCCCTGTGTCTTTCACAACCTGTTGGGATTGTTCTCTCGGCCTCCATGTCCTCCTTTGTCCAGCGCCTCCCCTACTTCCTTCCCATCTTACTCATGGCTATTGTAGTGACTGTACTGAAAAGCAACCTGGAAAAATATGCTCTTAGAATTGAGAGAAGTTTTCTTATGTTAGCCTCAACACATAATTTATTTTGTATTTTGCTTTATTTGCTTTAATTTCTGCCCCATTAACAGTATATGAGAGAGGCCAGGTGCAGTGGCTCACACCTGTAATCCCAGCACTTTGGGAGGTCAAGGCAGGCAGATCATCTGAGGTCAGGAGTTTAAGACCAGCCTGGCCAACATGGTGAAACCCCATCTCTACTAAAAATATAAAAATTAGCCAGAAATGGTGGTATGCAGCTGTAATCTCAGCTACATGGAAGGTTGAGGGACAAGAATCGGTTTAACCAGGGAGGTGGAGGTTGCAATGAGCTGAGATCACACCACTGCACTCCAGCCTGGGTGACAAATGAGACTCTGTCTCAAACAAAACAAAACAAAACAAAATAAAAAATAACAGTATATAAGAGAGGCTATTCCACTCTTTCTACCCAAAAAGCTAGCAAACACTGGATATTATAAGATCTCAGGCAACCTGATACGTGAAATTTTTGTCATTAGAGAAAGTTTTTGACACACATACTATACAGGTAAGGAAGAGAGCAGTACTGTGCTGTGGTGAGGCTGAGTTGTGTTTTGTCATTGTTGTTGTTGGTGGTGGTTTTTTTCAGGCAGAGTTTTGCTCTGTTGCCTAGGCTGGAGTATAGTGGTGTTTAAGCTCACTGCATCCTCTGCCTCCCAGGTTCAAGTGATTCTCCTGCCTCAGCCTCCTGAGTAGCTGGGATTACAGGCACCTGCCGCCATGCCTGGCTAATTTTTATATTTTTAGTAGAAATGGGATTTCACTATGTTGGTCAGGCTGGTCTCGAACTCCTGACCTCAGATGATCTGCCTGCTTTGGCCTCCCAAAGTGCTGGAATTATAGGCATGAGCCACGGCACCCAGCCCAGAGTTTTTAAAGTTGACACTTGAATTGGGTTTTTCTCTCTTTACACCGTACAAAAATGATAGAATGAGAATTGGGTGCTGGATTTTGTTGTTGTTGTTGTTTTTAGTGGTGGCAGGAAAGCTGGGGATACAGGTGATTAGGATGAGTATTACAGAAGTAGCAGGAGTCCCATGGCACCAAGTTCAGTCTTCCTGTTACCCATTCCACAGGCACCATACCTACTTAGAGGCTTTGAGATGAGGAGGCTTGAGTTTGGATTCTGGCTCTGCCACCTCCTTACCTAGAACCCCTTTAGAAGTCACTGAGTCGCCAGGCGTAGTGGCTCAGACCTGTAATCCCAGCACTTTGGGAGGCTGAGGGGGGTGGATCACGAGGTCAGGAATTCGAAACCAGCCTGACCAACATGGTGAAACCCCATCTCTATTAAAAAAAAAAAAAGTCACTGAGTTTGTGAGTCTCAATGTCATCATTACAAAAGTACAGGAACACCAACCTTTTCTGTCATGCTGAGCAGTGTGCCAGTGCTGGACTCTGTATGAGTTTTAAAAAGGTATCAAATGTACGTGATGTAATCCTGCACCTACAGGACTGATTCACTAACAAGATTAGTGTTTAAAAGAAAGAAAAAGAGGGCCAGGCGCAGTGACTCACGCCTGTAATCCCAGCACTTTGGGAGGCTGAGGCTGGTGGATCATTTGAGGTCAGGAGTTCGAGACCAGCCTGACCAACATGGCGAAATCCCATCTCTACTGAAAATACAAAAAAAATATTATCCAGGTATGGTAGTACCTGCCTGTAATCCCGGCTACTTAGGAGGCAAATTGGGAGCAGCGGTTTGGAAAGTGAGCATCTTCTTCATGGGGTCCAGTGACCAGGATTTTTGGAAAGAAGAAACTACCTCTATTGTCTCTGTGAGTCTACTTCTTTCCTCCCCACCCCTGAAAGCTACACTGAAAAAGTACCTGCGGTTTCTACAAAGAGACCTTGAGTTTCACACCTGTGTGTCTTTCACATGCTTTTCCCCAGTTGTGAAGTCCTCTTGCCACTCACTTTCCCTGTGCCTGCTCAGCTTCTGTCTAAACACCTGTCTACTCCTTCTAAAGAGCAACCTATCCACCTCTAAGAAGAGACAGGTGCTCCTTGTTTTATGCCTACACACATCATATGGCAGTACAACGATTCATTTTCAAAACCATGTCACTTACAAAGTGCCAGATCCTTGAGGGCAACTCTGTCTGACAAAATAGTCATTTCTACAAAGTGGCTCTCAGAGAATCTGGTACCTAGAACACACTTAATGTTTAATACATGGCAGCTAGGATGACAATGTCATGAAAATTCCTGTATCCTCATCACTTATGTAATGATTATTGAGTAAGTGAATAAATGGGTGAATATTCAACATATCTATTATACTTTCATTGGAATATTTCTTGGTTTGGGGGTTTCCACTTTGTGAGCCCTATAAATTGGAATTCTGATTTCATAGGATTAAAAATGAATTACTTATCCTATGGCTTTTTTTTTCACCCCAAGTAAATACCCTTAGGGAATGTTTTTTAATTAATAAGCTTTTAAGCTGAAAGAGATTTTGGCTGTAAATTCTGGTTCTAGATGTGTTATGTTGGTCAAATTTCTTAAACTCACTATGCCTCAATTTCTCCATCTATACAATGAGGTAACCATGCAGTTCTTTACTGGTTTGAGTGAGACAAGTAATGTATTAGTTACGTGTGCGCATGTATGTGTGTGTGCCCTCAATGTTGTAGGCATTTATTAAATGGTACTATTATAGTTATAAAATGTCAATGTAGAAAAACAAACTGAAAATCACCTCACGTCTGACCAGAGGTATGATCATTGCTGACATTTAGTAGAGATACTCACAGAGCTTTCTTTAAACCCGCACAGAAACTTTCACATAAATGAAAACAATGTGGTAAATAAATAGGCTGCATTAAATTTGTTATTTTTTTCACTCTGCAGTATTTTCTTTTTATGACAATGCATCTTCATCTATATCATGCCATGAGAGGGATGACTGAATTTTTAAATTTTTGGGGTTTTTTTTTTTTTTTTTTGAGACATAGTTTCAGTCTGTCACCCAGGCTGGAGTGCAGTGGCGTGATCCCTACTGCCGCCTCCACCTCCTGGGTTCAAGCTCTTCTCATGCCTCAGCTTCCTGAGTAGCCAGGGAACCAGCCTGTTGGACAGGCTGGTCTTGAGCTCCTGATCTCAAGTGATCCACCCACCTTGGCTTCCCAACTTTCTGGGATTACAGGCGTGAGCCAGCATGCTCAGCCTAGGATAAATTCTTAGAAGTAGAATTATTAGATTAAAAGTTAACCTATAAAAATAGTCATTGTTATAAGTACTTATGATTTACTCCTTCTTTTTTGTCTATGTGTTACATTCAATAAAAGAGTTTAATTTATCAAAGAAAAAAAGCTGGGCCAGGCACAGTGGCTCATGCCTGTAACCCCAGCACTTTGGGAGGCCGAGGCGAGCGGATTGCCTGATCTCAGGAGTTCAGAACCAGCCTGCGCAAGATAGCAAGACCCTGTCTCTACCAAAAAATTAGCCAGGTGTGGTGGCACATACCTGTAGTCCTAGGTACTTGGGAGGCTGAAGTAGGAGGATTCATTGAACCTGAGAGTTAGAGGCTTCAAGGCTACAGTGAGCTATGATTGTGCCACTGCACTCCAGCCTGGACAACAGAGCAAGACCCTGCCTTTTTTTTTTTTTTTTTTAAAGTAAATTACAGAGAAGGACTCTCAGATTTAATTATCACCAATTCAAATTACATGAATTTTAACTCAGTTCTTTAATAATAATTTATACTTTTCGTAATCCTTCTGCTTTAATAAAAGTGTGGGTGGGGTGTTGTTCGGTATAATATATTATGACACGATGTTCACACCTCAGGCAAATCTGTTACTTGAGTTAAACTTTAATTTTTATATAATTAATATTTCCATTCCTAGCTTAAGTTAATTAACTTTTACTTCCTATTTGGCAAGTTTTTTTTAGTAGATTTAATTGAGCTGTTCTTCAGTATAAATTTCTATTCATGTCAGTTGAACTATGGAAATTAAGAGTAGTTGAAAACCTACCACATCATATTTTTGAATAATTATTTTATTGAAACAAATCCCATTAAAGATCTCTAAAGTGAAACTTTGTATAGTATAACAGAAGGATTTGCATCCATTTACTCTGGCTGAGTTTTCACTGGATTAACCCTAATTCTACTTCTGCTAGGTTAATGTTATAATTATGTATCCCATCTCTGCTACATAAATATAAGAAGACTTACCTCATATCAGAGTGTCTTCCCCACTACAGTAGTTGAAACTAGCCTATAAGGGGAAAAGTCAAACACAATGAAAATCCATTATCATATGGCTTGGAAGCTTTGCTAATACAGTCAGGGCTTAACGGCAGGGACACATTTCTGAGAAATGCATCATTGAGTGATTTTGTTGTAGAATGTCATAAAGTATTCAACCTAGATGGTCTGGCCCCTTCCACACCTGGGATATATGTTATAAGGCTGTTGTTCCCAGGCTATAAACCTAGGCAGCATGTTACTGTACTGAA
Source organism: Sapajus apella (assembly GCF_009761245.1). NCBI lineage: Eukaryota > Metazoa > Chordata > Mammalia > Primates > Cebidae > Sapajus > Sapajus apella. Next base: position 24,010,411 of record NW_022436976.1, on the reverse strand, counting down.
TACTGTAGGTAACTGTAACATAATGGTAAATATTTGTATATCTGAATATAGAAAATATACAGTAAAAATATGGTATTATAATCATATGGGACCCCATTGTATATGTGGTCCATCCTTGACTGAGACATTATTATGTGGCGCATGACTAGAGAGGTGTTTCTCATTTGAGGCTGTTGTCTTCAGTATCCAGAGCTACTATAATTTGCTACTGAATGACATTTTATTGAGTTGGAAATTCAGAACCTGGGAAAAAATGAACTCACCTACCCCTGAGGTAAAATATTACTGTCTTTCTGGGACTAGGCATCATGAAGCTGAGACAGAAGTTACTAGAACTATCTGGAAGACTTCAGAAGGCCCACTTTGTCAGTAATCAGATGAGGAGCCTAAAATCAGATAAGAAAACCAGAATTGTGGTCAAGAACATAGAAAGCTCCTTTGGACAGAAAGCTTTTTCCCTTTTTATTTTTCTTCTTTTATATCTTTTTGGATGCCAAAGGCAAATTACTGAGCATCTAAAAGAGCGTAAGTCCAGGAGATTGAAAGAGGCATGTCAGTTAGATTGATAAATTAATACTTAGAATTAGCAGGAGCCTAAGAAACTGTATCAGTGAATACTTTTTGGTTGCAAAGAACAGAAATTAGTTTGAATAATTGTCCCATTCATCTTGGGCTGACCAAAGACATCTATTTGTCACAGTTCTGGAAGCTGAGAAGCTAGCATCTAGATGCTGATTAATTTGGTTCCTGGTAAGGGCTCTCTTCCTCGTTTGCAGACAGTCTTCCTGCTATATGCACACATGGTGAGGGGAGAGATCATGTCTCTTGTTGTAAGGGCACCAATTTCCTCAATGAGGGCTCTATCCTCATGACCTTGTTACTTCCCTGAGGCCCCACATCCAAATACCAGTGTATTGGGAATTAAGGCTTCAATGTATGAATTTGCAGAGGGGCATAAAAATTCAGCCCATAGCAATAGCTTCACCAAAAAAGTAGAACCTATTGTAAGGATGTGAATCCTGCCTGGAATCTGAAGGTCAGGATGCACCAGGACCTCTGGAAATGATGGCTTTTCCAGTTCCTTCATCTGTGTGGCAGAATATGGCCATTTTGCAGAAGCTTGATGAACATGTAAAAAAAAAGTTAGCTGTGTCTCAGCTCCAACTAAAAACCCCCTAAAGAGAGAATCTTGGTTGTCCTAGCCTATGTCATATGCCTCTCATCTGTGGCCTGGAGTGGTATGACAAGCAGCAGAAACTTGACTGCCCACCATAAAGGATGGTATTTGTGATGAGAGGATTTGAAGGGGGCAGTCCCTCACAAAGAGAAGCAGTCGTGTGCTGGCAAAGATCCCCACAGATCTCTACTGCATCCCTCGTCTGGTCTGGCTTTTTCATCTTAGTGGTATGGAAATTGAGATAGAATGCCATTAAATCACTTCCCATAGTCATGGCTTGATGAATGTGGGAAAAAGATAATTTATCATCCAAACTGGGTTCCTTTTGATAAGGGAGTGCTATTAATAGGCACGGTGGCTCATGCCTGTAATCCCAGCACTTTGGGAGGCCAGGGCAAGTGGATTGCTTGAGTCCAGGAGTTCAAGACCAACCTGGGCAACGTGGTGAGACTCCATCTTTATAAAAAATGAGCCTGGTGTGTAGTACACACCTGTAATCCCAGCTACTTAGGAAGCTAAGGTAGGAGGATTGTTTGAGTCTGGGAAGTTAAGGCTGCAGTGAGCCATGATTCACCACTGCACTCCACCTGGTGACAGAGCAAGACCCTGTCTCAAAAATAAATAAATAAGTGATTGAAACAACATAAATTAATTAGGCTGTCTCAGGAAAATCAAGATATATGATTACCCTTGAATGAAAGAGTTGTGGATCTCAGGTTTTAAGATAATAAATAGACTATTTGAGTAAATTGGGAGGCATTAAATCAGGACTAAAGGTAGTACTTCCCACCATTGTGGGATGAAATCAAATATAAAGATATGTCTAAATAATTTATTATGCTTCTCTATATCAGTCAGTCATCTTTGAAAGAAGAAACTTTGGGAAAGGCACTTAGTTTCTCTGCTTCTCCATTTACTGGAAGTAAATGGAAAATAATAATATTTTTCCAATTTCAAGATAATCTGAATGAGTATTCATGTCATGAAAGGTGGGGAGGAATATTGACCCAAAATGAAATATCTCAATTGTTTTCCTTGGGGCTGGGTCAGAAAAAGCTAAAAGGGTAGTCAGTCTGTATATATTGAAACTATTTGTTTACAGGCATACTTCAGAGAGATTATGTGTTCCATTTCAGACTACCACAATAAAGCGAGTATCAGAATAAAGCAAGTCATGTGTTTTTGGTTTCCCAGTATATGTAAAATTATGTTTACACTAAGCTCTGTAAGGTGTGCATTAGCAGTATATCTTAAAAAGTACATACATTAATTTTAAAATGACGTATTTCTTAAAAATGCTAATGATTATCTAAGCCTTCAGCAAGTTGTCATCTTTTTGATGGAGGGTCTTGCCTCCATGTTGATGGCTGCTGACTGATCAAGGTGGTGGTTGCAGAAGGTTGGGATGGCTCTGACAACTTAAAATAAGATAACAATGACACTTGCCACATAAATGGACTCCTTTCATGAAAGATTTCTCAGTAACATCGGGTGCTGTTTAATAGCATTTTATCCACAATAGAATTTCTTTCAAAATTGGAGCCAGTCCTCTCAAACCCTAGGACTGCTTTATCAATGAAGTTTATGAAATAGTCTAGATTCAGTGTTGTCATTTCAACAGTGTTCAAAGCATTTTTACCAGGAGTGAGTTTCATGTCAAGAAACCACTTTCTTTGCCCATCCATAGGAAGCAGCTCCTCGTCTGTTCACATTTGATCATGAGATCACAACAATTCAGTCCCATCTTCAGGCTCCACTTCTGATTCTAGTTCTCTGGCCATTTCCACCACACCTGTAGTGATTTCCTTTACTGAATTCTTGAACCCCTAGAAGTCATCCATGAGTGCCGTAATCAGCTTCTCCCAAATTCCTGTTAATGTTGATTTTTTTTTTGAAGCCACATTTATTTAAGTGTACAGCTCCATGGTAATAAATATAGGTATATTCTTTTTTTTGCCTTCCTCTCTCCCAACTCCCCTGCAACCCTCCCCAGCCTCTGGTAATCACCAGTCCACTCTCTATCTTCATGCTACTTTTTTTTAACTCCCATATATGAGTGAGAACATATGATATTTGTCTTTCTGTGCTTGGTATATTTCACTTAACATGATGGCCTCTAGCTCCATCCATATTATTGCAAATGACAGGATTTCATTCTTTGTTATGGCTGAATATTATTCCACTGTATATATATATACATTTTCATTATTCATTCACCTGTTGATGAATACTTAGGTTGATTCCATGTTTTGGCTATTGTGAATACTGCTGCAATAAATATGGGGGTGAAGGGATCTCTTTGCTGTATTGATTTCCTTTCTTTTGGATATGTATCTAGTAGTGGAACTGCTGGATCATATGGCAGTTCTATTTTTAGTTTTTTTAAAGAACCACTGTATTAGTCCATTCTCATGCTTCTATAAAGAACTACCTGAGACTGGATAATGTATAAAGGAAAGAAGTTTAATTGACTCACAGTTCTACATGGCCGGGGAGGCTTCAGGAAACTTTCAATTATGGCTGAAGGGGAAGCAAACACATCCATCTTCACATGAAAGACCGTTGTTGAAAATCCATTGTTTAGTGTAGCCATCTTTGTCAATGAGCTTAGCTAGATCTTCTGAATAACTTGCTGGAGTTTCTACATGAGCACTTGCTGCCTCTTCTTGGACTTTTATAAGACTGAGACTTCTCGCCTTAAACCTCATGAACCAACCTCTGCTAGCTTCAAGTAACTTCTGCAACTTTAGCACCTCTCTCAGTCTTGATAGAATTGAAGAGAGTTAGGTCCTTGCTTTGGATTAGGACTCTTCCTTTTGCTTAAGGGAATGTTGTGGCTGATTGGAACCTCCATCCAGACCACTCAAACTTTCTCCATATTAGCAATTAGGCTGTTTCGCTTTCTTATCATTCCTGTGTTCACTGGAGTGGTACTTTTAATTTCCTTCAAGAACTTTTCCTTTGCATTCACAACTTGGCTGATTGGTGCCAGAGGCCTAGCTTTCAGCTTATCTCAGCTTTTGATGTGCCTTTCTCACTAAGTTTCATCATTTCTAGCTTTTCGTTTAAAGCGAGAGATGTGGGACTCTTCCTTTTACTTGAACACTGGAAGATCATTGTAAGATATTAACTGGCCTAACTTCAATATTGTTGTGTCCTGGAATAGGAAGGCCTCAGAGGAGAGGAAGAGACCTGGGGAGCAGCTGGTCAGTGGAGTAGTCAGAACACACAGTTGTGTGTTCATTGATTCATATGGGCACAGTTTATGGTGCGCCAAAACAGTTATAATAATGACATCGAAGGTCACGGATCACGTATCACCATAACAGATATGATAATAATGTAAAAGTTTGAAATATTGAGAGAATTACCCACATGTGACACAGACAGGAAGGAAGTCAGCACATGCTGCTGTAAAATTGGTGCCAGTAGACTTGCTCAACGCAGGGTTGCCACAAACTTTCCATTTGTAAAAAAAAAAAAAAAAAACACAATAAAATGAGATATACCTATATGCTGAAAAAAGTATCATATGGGCATATTATTGTTCAAGGTGCAGTTTGTTTGCATGAAGATAAAGGTACAGTTTTATGGGACTCCATATTGCATCTGGGACTTTCAAAAGCCTAAAAGTCTTAGTTGCTTATGGTGGCGCATGCCTGTGGTCCCAGCTAGTTGGGAGGCAGAGGCAGGAGGATCTCTTGATCTCAGGAGATTGAGGCTGCAGTGAGCCATGTGCATACTGCTTCACTCCAGCCTAAATGACAGGGAGACCCTGTCTCAACAACAAAAAAGCAAGCAAAAAACAAAGTGCAGCCTAAAAGTCAACTATTGGGCATTTCCCTATGTGTTGTAGTGACCTGGTTGATACTTTTTTATCTCAAAAGTCCAAGACCTAAGATGGTAGGGTGACCAGCTCACAAATTATAGTTTCATAATCTAGTGAAAGTAAATCAGACCCCAGTTATTCTGAGATTTAAATGAGACACTGTGCATAATGAGTTTTGCATAGTGTTCTACACTGAGTAAGCACTCAGTAAGTGGTTTATTAATTGTAATTAACCTAATAGACTTCCAAAAAAGAATACTTCTTTTCTGTTTTTGCCTATGCTATGTTATTTGGAAGACTTTCTACATCTGTTGTTTAAAGAATATTCCCGTCAGAGAACAGCTTCTCAGTAATACAATAGATGACAATCTAAAGCTAATTGTGCATAAAAATATCATTCTTTCTAACTAGCTATTGAATTTTCAATGCAGTATGTTTCCTTTAGTAATGAAAAAATATGAAAACTGCTTGAGTAGTTGGAAGCTGTATAACTTTTATTTAAATAGGGAAATCGTTTTATATTAAATAAGAAGAAAAAAAAGAGAGAGACCGCTCCTAAAACTGAATGGCTACAAATGTGGACTTTTTTGTTTTTGATTTTTGTTTTGAGACGAAGTTTCACTCTTGTTGCCCAGGCTGGAGTGCAGTGGCATGATCTCGGCTCATGGCAACCTCCACCTCCGAGGTTCAAGCGATTCTCCTGCCTCAACCTCCTGAGTAGCTGGGATTATAGGCACCCGCCACCACACCCAGCTAATGTTTTGTATTTTTAGTAGAGACAGGGTTTTACCATGTTGGCCAGGCTGGTCTTGAACTCCTGACCTCAGGTGATCCACCCGCTTAGGCCTCCCAAAGTGCTGGAATTACAGGCGTGAGCCATGCTCAGCCCCCAATGTGTTATTTTTAAGGCCATAAAAGAGTCTTTGTCTTGGATTTATTTTTTTATCTAGAGATCGGCATTTTTCTTTTGGAGTTAGTCCAGTTAAATCAGGGCTCACTCTTTCTTGGGTTTTCCACCGCATAGCAGAATTTCTCCAGAGGCCTCGGCACGTTGTCCGGGAGCAGCTGCCTTCACCGTAAACACCCGTATTGGCACTGGAAAAAACATCAACAGCAAGCAAGCTGCTTTGCCTTTCCACTGCCAGAGGCTCTGCACATTTAGAAACGGAACCATGAAAGGCATAACTTTAGATTTCCTCTTAACGTAAATTAAAATTAATGAACTGCTTTCTTCATTTGGGATCTCATTTTTCCCTCTCTGAATAATAGTACCATAGATTCTTTCCTACCACAATGGAGGATCACCACTAAAGAAGCAGGCACGTCCATAAACATGAAATTTCTTACATGCTCTAGCATTCTGCTGATTGAAACAATTTTCTTTTAACCTTAGTCACTTTGAAGGCTGGAGGTTGGTGAAAGCCTACTCGCAGTGGATGAAGCACCACTTCCATTCAGGACTGCAACTCAGCACATCCTCACTGAGGGCCAATATGCTGAAACTATGCATGAAAAGCTGGGAACCACCTAGAGGTGGATGCTGACTCCTGCCCTAAGGCGCTCAGCTCGGTCCTGTAGCTGTTGTGCGCCTGCACTGAGGCTTACTGCCCAACGAGGATTGACTTTACCATGTTGTGTTGCAGTATAAGGGCAAGAAGAGGAATTTTTTTCAACCTAGTGCCACAGGATTCAAAGGCAGGAGTGTAGGAGAGGTGGTGGTTTAGAAAAAGCTTCTGGAAGCAGAGGCTGGACACAATGGGGAAGACATATACATTCACAAATGCTTAACAGAACGCCAGGCACTGAATCAGTCTCATTCCAAACATCATTCTTCTTTTTTGAGAGAGTCTTGCTCTGTCGCCCAGGCTGGCGTGCAGTGGCGATTTTGGCTCACAGCAGCCTCCGCCTCCTGGGTTCAAGTGATTCTCATGCCTCAGTCTCCCGAGTAGCTGGATTATAGCTTGGGACTACAGGCATGTGACACAATGCCCAGCTAATTTTTGCATTTTTAGTAGAGACGGGGTTTTACCATGTTGGCCAGGCTGGTCTCAACCTCCTGACCTCAGGTGATCTACCCTCCTTGGCCTCCCAAGGTGCTGTGATTACAGGTATGAGCCACCACACCCAGCCCTGCGTCCCCTTCTTCTCACTCTGTCAATCAGGCTGGAGTGCAGTAGCACAATCATAGCTCACTGCAGTCTTGAACTCCTGGACTGAAGGGATCCTCCCATCTCAGCTTCCTGAGTAACTGGAATTAGAGGCACATGCCACCATACCCTGTTAATTTTTAAATTTTTTTTTGTAGAGACAGGGTCTTTCTGTGTTGCCAAGGCTGGTCTTGGACTCCTCAAGTGATCCTCCCATCTCAGCCTCCCAAAGCTCTGGAATTATAGGCATGAACCAACACACTTGGCCTGATCTAATTTTCAAATATGATTTAAAGTTCGTTGTTTGCAGTTAATTACAAATTAAAGAGATTGAAAAATATCAGCAAAAAACATGATCATACTAGACATACTATTTTAAAACTTGTTTTTACCAGTTAGTACATTTTCTGTTGTTAAGTATGCTTTTTCACAAACTCTTAAAGATGGCATGATTTCTTATCTTGCCTTGTCTTTTCTTTCCTTTTTTTGTTTTAGTTGTTTTTTTTTTTGTTTTTTTTTTAGACAGGGTTTCGCTGTGTTGTGCAGGCTAGAGTGCAGTGACACAATCTCATCTCACTGCAACCTCAACCTTACAGATTCAAGCAAACTCCCGCCTCAGCCTCCCAAGCACCTGGGACTACGGGTGCACACCGCCACCCTTAGCTAATTTCTATATTGTTTGTAGAGACAGAGTTTTACCATGTTGCCAGGCTGGTCTTGAACTCCTGAGTTCAGATGATCCACCAGCCTCGACCTCCCAAAGTGCTGGGATTACAGGAGTGAGCCTCTGCACCTGGCCACTGCGTGATTTCTTTAACCATTTCCCTTGTAGCTAAATAGGTAAGAAGATATAAATATAAGAAGAGTTAAACCCTGAAAGTATTAGGAGAAAATATATAATCTAAATGGTGGACATATTTTTAAATGCATGATATTAAGGACAGACACGTAGGCTGGATGTGGTGAAACCCCGTCTCTTCTAAAAACATAAAAAGAAAAAATATTAGCTGGGCTTGGTGGCAGGCACCTGTAATCCTACCAACTCAGGAGGCTGAGGCAGGGGAATCAGTTGAACCCAGAAGGCAGTGGTTGCAGTGAGCTGAGATTGCACCACTGTACTCCAGCCTTTGCGACAGAGCGAGACTCTGTCTCAAAAAAAAAAAAAGAAAAAGAAAGAAAAAAGGATAGAAACGTAATACAAAAGGTGAATAGTTTTGAACCCATAAAAATTAAAAATCCTTTGGGTATCAAAAGTACTCTAAATAAAATGTAAAGGAACTTCTTGTTTAACTCTCATAATAGCTTTGTGAAGTAGGTACTTAGCTTTAGAGAAGGGGAAACTGAGGCATAGAGAACTGACAGTGTGGAAATCAGTGCTTTCTATGAGATTGATGATTTTTCTGTGTGTGTATGTGAGAGTCTCACTCTGTCACCCAGGCTGGAGTGCAGTGGTGCAGTCTTGGCTCACTGCAGCCTCCACTTCCAAGTTCAAGCCATTCTCCTATCTCAGCCTCCCCAGTAGTTGGGACTACAGCTGCATGCCACCATGCCCGGCTAATTTTTATTTTGTTTTGTTTTTTGGAGACAGAGTCTCGGTCTGTCACCAACACTGGAGTGCAATGGTGCCATCTCAGCTCACTGCAACTCCCGCCTCCCAGGTTTAAGTGATTCTCCCGCCTCAGCCTCCCAAGTAGCTGGGACATTAGACATGTACCACCAAGCCTGGCTAATTTTTGTATTTTTAGTAGAGATGGGGTTTCACATGTTGGCCAGGCTGGTCTCAAACTCCTGACCTCAAGTGATTTGCCTGCCTTGGCCTCCGAAAGTGCTGGGATTACAGGCGTGAGCCACTGCACCCGGTAAGACTGATGATCTTGGTGAAGCTGATAAAGTAAGAGGCAGAGTGTGGAGGTAGCTCGTTTAGTCTTTCCAACAGCCTTGGATATGAATCCCCGCTTTACCACTTAGGAAAGGTGATGGAAGGGCAGCTTTTTAGACAGTTGAAAATACTATATTTTCATTCCATATTTTAAAGTGTTCACTTACACATGCTTTCTCATGATAACTATTTTGACCAAAAAAAATAACCTTTTTAGATGTCTTGAAAGGAACATCAGGTGGATCTTAAAATACAAAATCCAGAGACAGCAAGAACAAATTAGATGCTAATTACAATTCCTTTTACTATCCCTTATGGTATACTATACTGTCTCTAAAATAGTTGAAATTGTCAAGGCCACACTTGAATAGGTATAGTATAATATAGATCATTAACTACTTTTTAAAGAGATGGAAGGTAAAAGCCAAAACTGTATAAGCTGTTATCAATTAGGCGAAATAGAATAAAAGAGTTTCCAGCTATCATAATAGTTTATTAGTGGGAAAATCTGGAATGAAGAAATTTAGAATTTAAATGTTGCTTAGGCCATCTTTAGGTAGATCCAATCAAGTTTAAAATTCTACCACGTCTTAGATGTGAGCAGATGGCTCACTGATGACGTTAAGTAAAATCTGCATAGTTGGTTTAAAATTTGACTTACCACAACGATATAATATTTATCTTCTCTAGAGTAACAAAATTTATGTTATATAATAACCTTGACACGTTTTCAAAATCATGTTAATTTGGTCTGTTTTCAGCTTTTTTTTTTTTTTTTTTTTTTGAGACAGAGTTTTGCTCTGTTGCCCAGGCTGGAGTACATTGGCGCAATCTCAGCTCACTGCAACCTCTGCTGCCTGGGTTCAAGCGATTCCCCTGCTTCAGACTCCTGAGTAGCTGGGACTACAGGCACCTGCCACCATACCTGGCTAATTTTTCGCATTTCAGTAGGGACAGGATTTCACCATGTTGGCCAGAATGGTCTCAATCTTCTGACCTCGTGATCCACCCACCTCAACCTCCCAAAGTGCTGGGATTACAGGCATGAGCCACCACTCCTGGCTTGTTTTCAGCATTTTTAAGGAATCTGGTAAAGCTGTAGGAAATGAAGTATCTATTGTAAACTTTTTGTATCAGGCTTAAGTACTGCTTTCTTGAAGTTTAGCAAAATGATAAAGGACTGTATGTTCTTCATTAACTACAGTCAAAACTGAATTTAATAATTTTTGATAGCTGTTTAGAATAACTGTTTGAATCTCTTCTATGAAGAATATTAAGATTTTTAGCATTTGAGAGTCCTAATATACCCCCTTAAAATTCAGAAGACTTAGAGCCGGGTACAGTGGCTCATGCCTGTAATCCAAGCACTTTGGGAGTTTGAGGCAGGCAGATCACTTGCAGCCAAGAGTTCAAGACAAGCCTGACCGACATGGTGAAACCTCATCTCTACTAAATACACAAAAAAATTAGCCAGGCATGGTGGTGGATGCTGGTAATTCCAGCTACTCAGTAGGCTGAGGCATGAGAACTGTTTGAACTCAGAAGGCGGAGGTTGCAGTGAGCTGAGATTGCACCACTGTACTCAAGTCTGGGCGACAGAGTGAGACTGTCTCAAGAAAAAATAAAAATTAATAGTCTTTATCATTTAATTCCTTTTATATACATATATGCTTTTAGACATGTGTAAGTATAATTTAGTACATTTTATTTTTTCCCAAACAGATAAACAATCAGATTCTGTATGGAAGAAGTCACCAAAATGCATCTGCCATTATTAAGACTGCCCCATCAAAGGTCAAGCTGGTTTTCATCAGGTAAGATTGCTGGATCTGGTTTTGCAAAATCAAAGACCTCTTCTGAAGATGTTATTAGTGTATGACTATGTCATATTTGATTTGTCTAACAAAATCACTGTTCCTTCTAAAAACACATATTCCTTTTGTAACTGTCACTTTAAGAAAGTATTAACTGTTTTGATTATGAGATTTTTTTATTTGCTTTTCATGTTTCACAGGATAGAATTGGTAGCTGAGACTAGTACTTATATTTCAGTTACAAAACATTCTTCCCTTTCCAGATCCATTTATCTTGTATATAAACATAATGAAACCTGCTAACATCTCTTCCTGTCGCCATTATTTGGCACATTAAGAATTAACAGGAAAACAGAATTGAGGGCATTTTTAGGAGCTTTTTTTTTTTTTCACAGATGGGGTTTCACCATGTTGGCCAGGCTGGTCTTGAACTCCTGACCTCAGGTGATCCATCCACCTCAGCCTCCCAAAGTGCTGGGATTACAGGTGTGAGCTACTGAGCCCAGCCAGGAGCTTCATTTTAAGAGTGCCAGTGAGCAGCTCAGATGCAGAAGGCGTCAGCACTGCTGACAATAGAGTTGTATTGTGTATTTAGGGCTTTACATTTACCCAGACCTCCCCTGCAAGCTGATATAGCTCTCATGGTACAAGCAAATCAGAATTAAGGATCTTACTGTTTGTAGCCAACATTGCCACAGAAGGAGTAGAAATGAGGTTGTTTGATTCTCTTTATTGGACTGAAATGACAAGTAAATCTGAATTATTTTTAGGTCATGTACCTAACCTTCTATGTTCACTGTAGCTCTGCTTCTTTTTCCTTCTGGGACTCGGTTATCATCTGTAAAATGGGATAATAAAGCACTTCCCTCATTCATTGTGATATTTCAGAAACTGAAAATGATCAATACAATATCTAGCATAGAGTAAGGGCTGAAAGAATGCTAGCTGCTATTTTAGGATGATGACAGTCATCGTTATTCTTCCCTTTCTCATTAGTTACTAGCAGTAAAATCTGTCCATTCCCAGGGACCACTGGGATTAGGAGGTAGTTTTATTACCAGCATGGGCACTAATGTGATTGAAATATTCCTTCCCACTTCTATTTTGCTCCTGAAGAAATACTACATTAGGGCCAGGCATGGTGGCTCACATCTGTAGTCCCAACACTTTGGGAGGCCGAGGCAGGAGGATCACCTGAGGTTAGAAGTTTGAGACTAACCTGGCCAACATGGCGAAACCCTGTCTCTACTAAAAAATACCAAAAATGGCCGGGCGCGGTGGCTCAAGCCTGTAATCCCAGCACTTTGGGAGGCTGAGGCAGGTGGATCACAAGGTCAAGAGATCGAGACCATCCTGGTCAACATGGTGAAACCCCGCCTCTACTAAAAATACAAAAAATCAGCTGGGCATGGTGGCGCATGCCTGTAATCCCAGCTACTCAGGAGGCTGAGGCAGAAGAATTGCCTGAACCCAGGAGGCGGAGGTTGCGGTGAGCCGAGATCGCGCCATCGCACTCCAGCCTGGGTAACATGAGTGAAACTCCATCTCAAAAAAAAAAAAAAAAAAAAATTAGCCAGGTGTGATGGCGTATGCCTGTACTCCCAGCTACTCCACAGGCTGGGGCAGGAGAATTGCTTGAACCTGGGAGGCGGAGGCTGCAGTGAGCTGAGATCCACAAAATCACATGTGGAAAATGTGTACTGTGTAAAAACTCCTGGGGCTAAAGGAAATGAGATGAAACTGAAATCCCTGGAAAGATTTAGTGTACTCCAGCCTAGATGACAGAGTGAGACTCTCAAAAAAAAAAAAAAAAAATTCCTGCATTAGCTTCCTTTTCTCCCATCTAGTGGCACTTCCTGGCTTTCTTATTTTTTACTGTATTTTCAGAGAGAGAAAACTTCCAACTTCACATATGTCTTTGTGTGTTAAGATGACCCCTTTATGCTTAACTCTCCTTCAACATCCTCTGTTAGACACCAATGTCTTTTTTGGTTTTCTTGTTCTTCCTTGACAGGGGTTATAAAATTAGAGTTAGTTGATTTAAAAAAAAAAGCTTGAATAGTCTTTGAAGAAAGGTCAACACTCAAGAGATTAAGATGTTGTTCACTGAGAAAAGTTCACAAAAAGTAGTGTGTTTAGACTTGAAAACTTCATATAAAGTTGTGTGGGGGCCAGGTGCAGTGGCTCACGCCTGTAATACCACCACTTTGGGAGGCCGAGGCAGTAAGATGGCTTAAGCTCAGGAGTTTGAGACTGGCCTGGGCAACATAGTGAGGCCCAATCCATGCAAAAGAAAAAAAAAAATTAGGTGGGTGTGGTGGCATGTGCCCTGTAGTCCCAGCTGCTCGGGAGGCTGAGGTGGGAGCATTGCATGAGCCCAGGAGGTTGGGCTGCAGTGAGCTGTGATCCTGCCACTGCACTTCAGTTTGGGTGACAGAGCAAGACCCTGTCTCAAAAAAAAAAAAAAAAATTGTGTGGCTAGGACATGAGACGATGTATATAGCACTTAACAGCATCAGCATCCGCACATGGTATTTAGTACATAGTGATGGCTGCTACTCCAAGAGCTGTTATCAACATTACTCCTACCTCTTCAGCATTTGTGGGGCCTTTATTATCCACCCTGGGCCATCCCATTTTAAAGAGAGCAAAAAGAAAATTGAATAGACTCCGAAGGAAATCATTTAATGTGATTATGTAGTTGGGAAATAAAACCCTCCTCCTTCAATAAAGAAAGGTTAAATGATTTGGAATTACTTAGAAGACAGAAGAGAAAGCTGAGTAGAATTTTAATCATAGTAGTAAAGCTCCATCAATTTAGAGTCTGATTATTTCAGTTTTGATCGTTGAACAGAACAGAATCAGGAAAATAATTTGTTGAGTAAATTAATGGTATACACAAGGTTAAGGATGTTGCTGAATGCTTATTTACTAGAAGTGATTTTAAGCAATTTAGATGTATCAGTGTACGTTTAAAATCTGTAATCTAATTGTGATCTGTCTTAGTCCATTTGGGCTGCTATAACAAAATACCTGAGTATCTTATAAAGAACATAAATTTATTTATTTATTTATTTATTTAGAGACAGACTTGCACTGTCACCCAGGCTGGAGTGCAGTGGTTACAATCTCAGCACACTGCAACCACCGCCTCCCGGGCTCAAACGATTCTCATGTCTCAGCTTCCCGAGTAGCTGGGACTGCAGGTGTGCACCACCAGGCCCAGCTAATTTTTTTGGTATTTTTAGTAGAGACAGAATTTCACTCTATTGGCCAGGCTGGTCTCCAACTCCTGGCATCAAGTGATCTGCCCGCCTTGGCCTCCCAAAGTACTGGGATCACAGGCATGAGCTACTGCACCTGGCTCAGAAATTTATTTCTCACAGTTTTGGAGGCTAGGAAGTTCAAGATCAAGGCTCTAGCGGATTTGTAGCTGGAGAGGGCCCACTTCCTGTTTCATAGAAGATCTATTCTATGTGTCTTCACATAGCAGGAGGGGCTCCCTTGGTCCTACTTTATAAGGCACTAATCCCATCATGAGGGCTCTGCTCTCATGATGTAAACAACTTCCAAAAGGTCCCACCTATTAACACCTTCATGTTGGTGATTAGGTTTCAACATATGAATTTTGAGGGGACACAAACATTCAGACCATAGCAGGAGCCCTTCCTGCATGGTCATTAAATTATAGTGTGTAGCATATAATGGGTGTTCAGAAAGTTTTACTGAGTAAATTTCCTTTTCGCTCCTACTAAGCAATTCCAGATTACTTATTGTCCAAAGGCAACAATTATAGTAAATTCGTTGTTGTTGTTATTTTGTGGATTAAAAATATTTCTGTAATTCAGTATTTTACAAAAGTCCTCATACCTCAGTTCTTCTTCCCTGTACTCTCCCAAATTAGCTAAGGTTTTTTATATCTTCCTTTTATAGGGAGAAAAAACATATAGTGTTGATTCTGAATAATTATTTATTATAAGAACCCTGATTTTGCCTATTTTAGAATTAAATCCCAAGGCAGTTAAAATTTGATTTATCATCAAGTTTCCAGAAGTTAACACTTAAATCATCTCAGCACCACAGATGCAATTGTGCTTAAACTCTGCTTAGCTTGTACTGTGTTATAATGTTACTTTGAAAACTAGTTTTTATAAAGAGTATTTCTTTACAGTTTGCACTTCTATTTGGCAAAATTTCCTTCCTTAGTTGAAATTATTCTCTGTGCTTTTCCATTATACAGAAAATTTTGGCTTTTATGCCTTGGCAACTGTTTTTCAAATTTATTGACAATTGAGATAAAAATGGGAACTGGCCACAGGTTTTAGAGAATGACTGGCAGTAATCATAGAAGGCTATTAAAATATGCTGCAGGCAACATTTTAATTAACTAAGGCCTTTAGTCTATAGCGATGTACATTTTGTGATCATGTCCTTGTCATATTCTTTTAACACTTGTATATATTCATATACTAATTTATCTACAATTGGCAAGGGGTCTGTGGGTCATTAGCACAAATTAGCAAGTTGCAGCTATTTATACATGACTTACATAATCATTTTTTCCCTTTTGCTTTTCGCATCATTAGATTTTGGACAATCCTGGAAATTGTACCCTAAACATATGGTCTCTGATACACTAAATTATTCAACTCTGGATCGTCCAGATGTGTATTACAATCTGGGTGCTTGCTATGTACTCTACATTCAGTTCTGTGGGTTTCTGTATTTGGCATTCTCCCCTTCACGTGAGCACACCTTCATTTAAGTACAGGAGGAAAGCTATATTAACACAATGAATACTTTGCTGTATTTGGCAGTGCAGAGATCCAAGGAGATTAATGATCTTGGCTGCAGCTCTTGTCATACCTTCCCCCACTATGGAAAATTAAATGTCATGTATAACAACTCACTCTCCATTACTTAATTACATGGGAAAAATGTGTACTGTGTAAAAACTCCTGGGGCTAAAGGAAACGAGATGAAACTGAAATCCTTGGAAAGGTTTAGTGCTAGCTGTCAAGCCCCACTGATTAAAAGTAGACTTACCATGGGCTCCACCTTCTGTATCGATTGCACATATGTCTTGTTTTTGTAATTAAAACTATACCATGGCTTGTTATCCTCTGCTCATATCCCTCAAGGGTGATATTGCTTGAAATGAATGTGAGTGTCAGAGTCATCTTGAGATGACCATCTGAAGAAGCAACTTAGAGGCCTGTTTTAAAAACCCTTCTTGTGCTCTTGATTTATTAGATCTGGTTTTGATAAATATGAAAAATAAATGCGTGCACAAGCATGAGTTTTACTTTCATAAAGAAACATTCATTCATTTTTTTAACAGATGTCTACAGAACACCTGCTTGTGTTGATGCTGTGGAGTCAGTGATGGAAAGAACACAATTTCTGTCTGAAAGGAGAGGAGACAGAATAAACAATAGTCTAGTACCTTATCCAGTGATATAAGTACTATGATGCTGTAGGTACATATAGGAGATGCATCTGATGTAGTCTTTGGGGCCTGTGGGGAAGATGTCACAGAGAAAGATGCTTAGGCTAAGACTTGAAGAAAGTAAACAAAGTCATAGGATGTATAGAAACCCAAAATTTCCAGAATTGGATACCCAGTCAAAATACCTGGACATTTGCTTCTAGGAGAAAACAATCCTTCTTTGGGAAAGTATCATTGGGTATAGCTGTGTAGATCAATTGTTTTGAATTCTGTAAGGTAGCATGATATTGGCTGCAGGCTTTTCATACATGGCTCTTATCATTTTGAGGTGTTCCTCCCATGTGTAGTCTGTTGAGGGTTTTTATTACGAAAGTATGTTGGATTCTATGAAAAGCTTTTTCTGCATCTATTGAGATGATCATCATATGATTTTTGCTTTTAATTCTGTTTCTGTGGTAAATCACGTGTATGGATTTGCGTATGTTGAACCAGCCTTGCATCCCAGGAATAAAGCCTCATTGATGTGCTGCTGGATTCGGTTTGCTAATATTTTGTTGATGATTTTTTTTTTACTTCTATGTTCATAAGGGATACTGGCCTGAAGTTTTCTTTTTTCATTGTATCTCTTCCAGATTTTGGTGTTTGGCTGATGCTGCCTTCATAGAATGAGTTAGGGAGGAGCCCCTCCTCCTTGATTTTTTTGGAATAGTTTCAGTAGGATTGGTATCAGTTTTTCTTTGTACATCTGGTAGAATTCAGTTCTGAATCCGTCTGGTCCAGTGCTTTTTTTGATTGGCTGGGTTTTTTTTATTACCGATTCAGTTTCAGAAGTTGATATTCGTCTATTTAGTTTTGCTTGTTCATGGGCAGAATTGGTCATTTTTTCTTTGCTACTTCCATTCCTTAATATAATTCCTGCATATACGAGCTGATGGGAATTATGCACGAATTTGTTTCACCTCTTTTGGCACTCAGAAACAGCTAATTGGGATGGTCCTCAGGGATGACGTGAGCTTGCCTTTTTTCTTTTTTGCTGGTCAATATTTATACTATTTGCCCAGGGAAATTCCTGTTTCCCCGGGTAGACCCCCACTTCCCACCTTCCAACACACACACACACACACACACACACACACACACACACACACACGCACACACACACACACACTAGTGAAACAGTAAATCTAGATGCCCGTCTCCCTCTGTGGAAGCTGAGGAGCCAATTCTTTCTCTCACTGCCAAAGTGTGGCCAGCAGCTGGTCATGTGTCTTACACTTGGACAGTATGATACCTCAGGCTTAGAACTGGAGGCAAGCAATGCGGGTGATTTGATACGAATGGTGTTTATTCATAGAGCCACAATGCCCTGGCCAAACGCCCTGGCTACATCGTTCTGTTTCCAACTTCCTTGTTCTCTGGAGGTCTCTCAGTTCCCAACTGTCCCAAGCCTAATCCTATAGTTGGTCAGTTTTGTGAGAGCTCAGTATACCTCTAGTACATTCGCTTTTGCCTACGTTGGCCCAAATTCATTTTTATTGCTTACTGGCAAAGAATCTTAATGGACGGGAAGGGTGATAAGAAATAGAGCTATCTGAACAAATTACGAGCAACCAGAGTGAGATGTTTGGTTCCCTTTGTGCGTATTCCTGTCACTTGTACGCTTTTAGCCTTAGAATTCTGAGTTTTTCCTCCTTCAAATGACTTTAGCAGAGCATGCAGCTTCTGAACAAATCTCTACTGAGGATCTCCCGTATGACTAATTACCATTGCGAAACCATTGTTGGCTTTTAAAATGGGATTACCATGATTATCAAAGAGGAATCAGGCATGATTTGTCCCAGTTTGTCCCTGAGGGTGGGGATCCCAGCACACGGCCTTATGGTGAAGGATGTATACTAAGGTCTGTGTATCTGAATGTTTGGAATTTGCCAGCCAGGAATAGGAGGGGAATGGCTAAGAGTATCAGCATTTTGGGAGGCCAAGATGGGCTTGTCACTTGAGGCCAGGATTTTGAGACCAACCTGGCCAACATGGCAAAACGCTGTCTCTTGAACCTAGGAGGCCGAGATCATGGCACTGCATTCCAGCCTGGGTGACTGGGTGACAGAGACAGACCTGTCTCACCAAAAAAAAAAAAAGACTGTCTTTGATAAATTTGTTAGGGTAAGTCATCTATTCCATCCAGTCCTAGGTTCCCCATGGCAACTCTCCCACCAGCCTGCACTGCCAAATATTTTACCAGCCACTTTTTCCTCTGCACAACTGGCAAAAATTATTTAGAGCATGCCTGGGGCCACCTGTGTAAAATGTGGGTCTAGATACTGCTTTTCTCCCAGCAGCCTTCATTGGTGATTGACATTGTTTGAAGTGCCAAGCAAATAGAACTCATTATTCCACTGTCATTGGACTTTTATTTCTGATTTGACATACTCAGCTATTTTGGTAGTTTCTCCTAATTGTGAATTGGAAGTGTTCACTCTGTTCACACAGTTAGGAGTATCTCCTGGAATCTTTTCGGAAAGGAATCTTTCCGTTGAGATAGAACGATTTGCTTTGCTTTGTATGTTAATTCAGTGTCATGTTCCAATTAATACAGGAAGTGTAGAGATTATTTTTTAGTATCCTGAAATGTCTCAGACCACTAGATTTAGTGCAGTTAGGAAACAATATCTAGGCTTCGTTGTGTTAACATGTTCCTCATTTATTCAACGTGTGTGTGTGTGTGTGTGTGTGTACATGCACGTGTACATGCAACAAAATGATGTGCTAGGCACTAATTGTAGTTGTAATCCTTTTAGAACAAGTTGCAAAAAAGAAATAAAGTCAGCCTGCTCATCAATCCAGGCTGAATTCGGGCACATAACTTCTGCTTTTGATAAAATGCTATTTTGTTGGCATAAAATGAGATCCTATGGATTTGGTGACAAGATGTTTCCAAAGACCCTGAAGACAGTCATGATTTTAAGTGACATTCTAAATAATTCAAACATGTTTTCATCACACATTCACTTTTTTTCTTGCTCAGGTAATCTTAATTTCGATGGAAGACACATAACACAAAATTTGACCATGAGACCCAGCACTTATACTTGTGGGGTATATATGCAAAAGAATTGAAAGCTGGGTCTGGAAGAGACATTTCTATATCCGTGTTCATAGCAACATTATTTACTGTAGCCAAAAGGTGAAAGCAACTGAGTATAACATATAACACAAAATGTACCATCTTAACCTTTTTTTTGAGAAAGAGTCTTATTCTGTTGCCTAGGCTGGAGTGCAGTGGCACGATCTCAGCTCACTGCAGCCTCCGCCTTCCTGGATTCAAGTGATTCTCCTACCTCAGCCTCCTCAGTAGCTGGGATTACAGGTGCATGCCACCACACCCGGCTAATTTTTGTATTTTTAGTAGAGACAGAGTTTCATCATGTTAGTCAGGCTAGTTTTGAACTCCTGACCTCATGATCCACCCGCCTCGGCTTCCCAAAGTGCTAGGATTACAGGCATGAGCCACTGTGCCCGACCCCCATCTTAACCATTTTAAGTGTACAGTTCAGTGACATTAAGTACATTCACATTGTTGGACAACCATCATCACCATCCATCTCCAGAATTATTTCATCTTCCTAAACTGAAGCTCTGTATACATTAAACAATAAGTCCCCATTCTTCCCTCCCCTTAGCCCCTGGCAGCCACCATTCTGCTGTCTGCCTCTGAATCTGACTGCCCTAGGTACCTCACATAAGTGCAGTCATACAGTATTTGCCCTTCTGTGACTGGTATATTTCACTTAGCATATATTTTCAATGGTGATTCATGTCATAGTATGCGCAAGAATTTCTTACCTTGTTAAGACTGAATAATGTTCCATTTTATATATGTGCCATGTTTGTTTATCCATGCACCATTGATGGGAATTTGGGTTGCTGCCACCTTTTGGCAACTGTAAATAATGCTGCTATGAACATGGATATACAAATGTCTCTTCCAGACCCTACTTTCAATTCTTTTGAATATATACCACACAAATGGAATTGCTGGGTCATACAGTTATTTTATTTCTAATTTTCTGAGGAATCACCATACTGTTTTCCATAGTAGCCATACCATTTTACATCCCTACCAACAATGTACACAAGTTCTAATTTCTTTATATCCTTGCTAACATTCCTATATATATATATATATATATATATACACACATATATATAGTATCCATCCTAATGAGTGTGAGGTGGTATCTCATTGTGATTTTGATGTGCATGATTTGCACTTCCCTGATGGATTAGTAATATTGAGCATCTTTTCATGTGTTTGTTGGCTTTTTGTGTGTTTTCTTTATAGAAATGTCTATTCAGGTCCCTTGTCCATTTTTGAAAATGAGGTTGTTTGTTTTGCTGTTGTTGTTGAGTTATAGGAGTCTTTACATATTCTAGATATTAACCACTTGTCAGATATAAGATTTGCAAATATTTTCTCCCATTTTATAAGTTGCCTTTTCACTCTGTTGATTGTGTATTTTGATATACACAAGGTTTTTTTTTTATTTTGATGTCCAATTTATCTGTTTTTGTTGTTGCTGTCTGCTTTTGGTATTGTATGCAAGAAATTATTGTCAAATCCAGTATCTCAAAGCATTTCCTCTATGTTTTCACCTAAGAGTTTAATAGCTTTAGCTCTTATATTAGGTCCTTGATTCATTTTGGGTCAATTTTCATATATGGTGTAAAGGAAGGCTATTACTTCATTTTTTTTCCCCCCTCTTAGAGTTGAGGATCTCTCTATGTTACTCAGGCTGAAGTGTAGTGGCTCATCACAGACATGATCATAGCGCAATTTAGACTCCTATTCCTGGGCTCAAAGCCATCCTCTCACCTCAGCCTTTTGAGTAGTTAGTACTACAATTGCACCCCATCTATATAACCTTCACCCAAAAGACTTCATTCTTTTACACTTAGATATCCAGTTTTTCCAGCACCATTTGTTGAAAAGATCATCCATTCCCCCATTGAATGGTCTTGATGTTCTGGTTGAAAATCACTCATGCCTGTCATTCCATCACTTTGGGAGGCTGAGGTGGGAGGATTTCCTGAGCTCAGGAATTCAATACCAGCCTGGGCAACATAGCAGCGAGACTTCATCTCTACTAAAATTCCAAAAGAAAATTAGCCCGATGTGGTGGCACACACCTATGGTCTCAGCTACTTGGAAATCTGAGGTGTGAGGATTGCTTGGGCACAGAGTGTCAAGGCTGCAATGAGCCATGATCATGTCACCCACACTGCTGCCTAGGCAACAGAAGGAGACTGTGTTTTAAAAAAAAAAAAAGTTAGCAAGAAATGGTGGCTTGCATCTGTAGACCCAGCCACTCAGAAGGCTGAGATGGGAGGTTCACTTGAGCCTGGGAGTTTGAGGCTTCAAGTCTACAATGAGCTATGATCGTGCCACTGCACTCCAGCATGGGTGACGGAGAGAGACCCTGTCTCAAAATACCTACCTACATACATACACACACACATATACAAGGGTTTGTTTCTTGGCTGTCTGTCCTATTCCATGGGTTAATATGTCTATCTTTATACCAATACCACACTGTTTTGATTACTGTAGCTTTGCAGTAAGTTTGGACATCAAGGAAGGGTAAGACCTCTAACTTTGTTTTTCTGTTTCAAGATTGTTTTGGCTACTTCAGGTCCCTTAAAATTCCCTATGAATTTTAAGATGAAACACACTTTCTTGCTTTTAGAAGAGGTAGAAATGCTTCTTAAGAATATGTCATATCCTGTTAAAGTTATGACATTCTACAAACATGCACACACTGCCCATTACATTAGATGTCTTCTTTTATTTTTTGTCGTTCATAAATTGTCACCATGGGCTTGTGTTTCCCTGAAGCATGAGTATGTTCTCCTCATGACCACTAATTTTTCTTTTGGCAACAATTTACATTGTTCTTTTCAAGTTTATATTAGAATATCCCGTATTTATCCTAAGGAATTAGTCAAGGGCTATCAAATAATACGTTAATGAAATCCCTTATTACAGTTTGAATTATGGTTACACCTTTGAGGGATAAAGAATAAATATATGATGCTATATCAACAAATCCCTATATATGACATATATGTGCATCCAAAAATACAGTGAAATACTCTTAGAAGAATAGAATGAAGTTGCTGAGACAAGCCACATAAGCAGTTTAGAATTTCAAAAGAGCAAGTGATTGCTGTTGAAGTGGGTACAGTGAGAGTTAGTTAATATTTAATAATAGCTAGGTAGACTTACATAGGAAAGAACTGAGTCCAAATGGCATCAGCAAATTCAAGGATTTACTGAGCACCTCCTGTATGTCATATGTTATATCAAGCCATACAGTTAAGTAAGAAGTTCTCCAGCAACTACAAAGACATGCAAATAAGTTAGTATGCATCAGGCCAAACAAACATCCATAGAGCGAACTCACTGATACTGGGTTATTTTCAAACTTGGTTCCAGGGAGTAGATTTCACAGTTGAAAGGGAGCAATATGGGTGGATTCAGATTCAGAGAAAGCAGAACAAGAAAACAAGTGGGATACTGTTGTCATAGTCCAGGCAACATAAAAAGGACATGAATTAGGATGGGAGCTTTGAGATTAGAAGAAAAAAGAAGAAGAAAGCCTTTAGAGTAAAACCATTTGACTCAGTGATGTTTTGAATTTTTTGGTTGATGGCTGAATGAATTAATAGTAGCCAAGGACCTAGCACCTGGAGGTTTAAGCATGTGAGATTTAACATCACAAAGCCATAAAAGATTCAATATTTACTTCTGTGAGTGTGCTTCAGTGCTTTGACATTTACATTGTCTCCTAACAATTCTATTAATATTAGACATTATCCCAATTGGAAAGGTTGAGAAACCAGGGTTTTCAGTTGTTTGTATCTTACTTTTATCAGTGATAGAATCCGTACCTTTGTTTTAACCTGTCTGTGCCTTTGCTTATATTCATTTCCAAGGTAACATAGTTGACTTGTACTATACGTTATCATGGATTTATTTTTTAGTTAGGGTGTAATAGAACTCAGTGCAATAGATTTTGTCTTAAGTCTGTTGAGTTTTGATAATTGCATACACCTGTGTAACCTCCACACAAAACAAAAATATAGACTATTACTCACCTCCAAAAGATTGCTGGTGTCCCTTTACAGGCAATCTCTCCTTCCCCCAAGAGCCACCTGCTTCCTGATTTCCTGTCACTATAGGTTAGTTTCAACTGTTCTTAATGTAAATAGAATCAAACAGCATTTATTCTTTTGTGTCTGATTTCTTTCATTAATATAACGTTTTTGAAATTTATCCATGTTGTGTTTATCAAAAGTTTGTTCCTTTAATCATAGAGTAATACTCCATTCTATGATTATACAAAAATTTGATGATCCATTCTCCTGTAGGTGGACATTTAAGTTGTTTCCAGTTTTTAGTTACTATGAATAAGATATAGCCATGGCTTTTTAAAAAGTAATTATAGGCAGAGCATAGTGGCTCATGCCTGTAATCTCAGCACTTTGGGAGACTGAGGCAAGCAGATCACCTTAGGTCAGGAGTTCAAGACCAGCATGACCAATATGATGAAACCCCACCTCTGCTAAAAATACAAAAAATAAAATAAAATAAGCCAGGTGTGGTGGCATGTGCCTGTAATCCCAGCCACTTGGGAGGCTGAAACAGGAGAATCACTTTAACCCGGGAGGCAGAGGTTGCAGTGAGCCATGATCATGTCATTACACTCCAGCCTGGGCAACAAGAGTGAAACTCTGTCTCAAGAAAAAAAAAAATTATTATAGAATAAATTTATATAGGGCATGTTAGATTCAGGGTAGACACAGTTATGATTCAATAACAAACAGACCCAAAACTCATGGCTTAAGACAGCAAAGAAATAAACAAAGGTTTATTTCTTTCTATGTTACATACTCATCAGGGCTCAGCAAGGAGCCCTCTGTTCACCGTGGTCATTCGCATACCCAGGCAGCAGAGGTTCTATCTCAGCATATGCTTCCATGATCACCAATGCAGAAAAAGGAAATGCAGCTAATCAGGAACTGGCTCACCTTTAAAGAGGAAGACAAGTTGAAGCTAGAGGATTTACAAACAGCCCTAATAACTTTCCCAGAATAGTACTGAGGGAATTACACTCCACTGTAATATTCACCACTCTACCTGCCCCATCACGCAAAATGAAATTTTAAAGCATTTAGTAGTCATTATATCTCTATAAGGGATGGGTAATATGTCAATAGATATAACGCCCAGAACCTACGTATGGAATGTAGAGAGGCTGCAGTTGATAGAGTGAGCAGACTTAGAACCTTGCGTGTATTTTTACACTGAGGAAATTTATTAAATAATTTAAAAAGTAATAGCCTAAGATGTAATGGCCTAGACCCAACTAGGGATCTTGCACAGATGAGAGGAGACGTGCGGCTCTGGAGGCTATGAAAATGGGAAGCACTGTGGTACCGTAGTTAAGGGTAGGCTCTGAAACCAGACCCCTGGTTTTGAACCTCAGCTTTGCTATTTATTAGCTTTGTGATTTATAAGCTGTGCCACTTTGGTCAGGTTGCTTAACCTTTTTCTAAAACCAAGAGAAAATGAAAAAAAAAAAAAAAATTCCAACTACCACAAAGACTTGTTACAAAGGTTAAATGAGTGAATGTATGTAAAGCGCTTTGAATGGTGGTACCTGGTAAGCACTCAGATGGTATGTTTCTGATTATATTTCTGGTGACCATATTTTCCAAATCAAAATTTGTGTCATGTATTAGTTTTTTTTTTTTTTTCTGTGTAACAAATTACCCAAATTGAATGGCAGAAAACAACACCCGTTTATTGGCTCCCAGTTGTGTAGGTCAGAATGCCGGCATGGAGAGGCATGGCTCAGCTCTCTGCTCAGGGTACCACCAAGCTGAAGTCAAGGCATTGGCCAGGCTGAGTTCTTGCCTGGAGGCTTTGGGGAAAAAGTCACTTCCAGGCTCATTCTTGTCAAAGTCTCTATTTTCTTTTCTTTTTTTTTGAGACAGTCTCGCTCTGTCGCCAGGCTGGAGTGCAATGGGTGATTTTGGCTTACTGCAACATCCACCTCCCGGGTTTAAGTGATTCGCCTGCCTCAGTCTCCCAAGTAAATGGGACTACAGGCGCACACCACCATGTCCCGCTAATTTTTGTATTTTTAGTAGAGACGAGGTTTCACCATGTTGACCAGGATGGTCTCTATCTCTTGACCTTGTGATCCGCCTGTCTCAGTCTTCCAAAGTGCTGGGATTACAGGTGTGAGCCACCACACCCGCCGAGTCTGTATTTTCTTGCTGTTTTTCAGATGGTGGCTGCTCTCAGCTACTAGAGTTCCCCCACATTCCTTGTCAAGAAGCCTCCTCCATCCTGAAGTGAACAATGGTGCTTCCACTCTCTGACTTCCTGTCTGTGACCTCTAGGCATTCCACAAAGAATTTAATCAGTTTAGAATTCATCAACCTCCTAATTTAAGGATTCAGGATACTGAGGTTCTAAGTGAAATCTCCAGATTTAAAGGGCTTGTATGATTAGGTCAGGCCCAAACTCATCATCTCTGTTTATCTGTCAGTCAGCTGTGAATTATATAGCCTAATTATGGAAGTGAAATTTGTCTGTAAACCAGAGGGCAGGAATCTTGGGAGACTTCTTAACATTTTGTCTAACACAAGTTACATGATTTTTACCAGTATGAGTTTCGTTTTTATAACAAAACAGAATTCAAATCAGGATCCAGAATGTGTGTTTGCCACAAATATAAATATATTCTACAAACGAGAAACTGAATTAGAGGTATTCTTAGCATGCTTTTCGAGAAAAACTAAATTGAGATCCCTTGGATAGTGTATCCGTTCTCACACTGCTATGAAAATACCGAGACTGGGTAATTTATAAAGGAAAGAGATTTAACTGACTCACAGTTCAGCGTGACTGGAGAGGTCTCAAGAAACTTACAGTCATGGTGACAGAGGAAGCAAAGCACCTTCTTCACCAACTGCCTAAGCAAAGGCAGTAGGAAGGAGAATGAATGCAGGAGGAACTACCACACACTTAGAAAACCATCAGAGCTCTTGAGAACCCACTCACTATCACAAGAAAAGCATAGGGGAAACTGCCCCCATGATTCAGTTACCTCCACCTGGTCTCTGACACCTGGGGATTATGGGGATTACAATTCAAGGTGAGATTTTGGGTGGGGACACAGCCTAACCTTATCAGGTGGTAATGCCACAATTGTAGTTGTTTATTTAGCTGCATTCCTCACTAGTTGCTAATATCAAAGGCAAGAATCGTCTTTTATCCATTTTTGTGTACCTAGTATAAATATTTGTTAAATAAAGAAATATATATATTCAAAATAAAATCAAAGCTATATAGTCAAGTTTCAGCCAATCAAAGCAAGCTTAAAGTAAAAGGAGAATGTATTGTAAGAGTACAGGAATGCCTCATGGACTCTTAATAAAAGATCCATACAGCTGACTCTCCAGAGGAACCAGGGCAGCTCTAGAGATGTCAGCAGAAGGGAGTTCTGGACCCCTGTTTATCATTGAGCATTTCCATTGGTAGTCTTGACATGGCACTCCTGATCTTTATATGTCTCTTCTAAATTTTAAACACCTGGGAGAGAGAAGTTACTTGGTCCAAACTGAGGCAGGTGTCTGCCCCTTTATCTGATCTGGTTGAAGGCAAGGCTATTAGTGTTACCTAATGTTGACATTATGGCCCATCCAAGGAATCACTGTGAGCTGGGTGGACACCCCAAGAAATGACCCTTACGTGTAGTAAATACTGATAGCTGGCTGACTACAGGCAGCATGGTCTCACTAACTCATGGAAACAGCTCAGAAAGCATGGGGCGACTTAGGTAATTCTGGTTTATTTTTTCTGCCTTATTAAGATCATTTTTGTTCAACAGACATTTACATCATAGTACACCTACTCCCAGCCAGGTACCACACTACAAGCTGGGGATACAAAGGAATAAGATCTCATCCTTGTGCTCAGAGTGGGAGAAAAACCAGCACAAGTAATTTTAACAGAGTGTGGCAAGTACAGCAATGAGAACACACATGCCATATTCTGTGCTCTGAAAAATGGGTCTCACTCTTATCCATGGGAGAAGTCCATTATTTCTCTCCCAGCAGCTCTTAAAGATAATTATAAACACACCTACAAATAATTACAATTCCTGTGTTCTCTTTGAGGCACTGGGGCCTAAGAAACTTAGGTTAATTATATGGAAAGGAAAGTTTCGGCCAGGTTGGTGGCTCACACCTGTAATCCCAGCACTTTGGGAGGCCAAGGTAGGCAGATCACTTGAGACCAGGATTTCAAGGCCTGTCTGGCCAACAGGGCAATACTCCATCTCTACTAAAAATACCAAAATTAGCCACGCATAGTGGCACATGCCTGTAGTCCCAGCTGCTTGGGTGGCTGAGACACAAGAATCGCTTGAATCTGGGAGGTGGAGGCTGCAGTGAGCCAAGATCGCACCACTACACTCCAGTCTGGGTGAGAGAGACTCTGTCTCAAAAAAAATAAAAATAAAAATAAAAGTTTAATTATAAAGCAAACAGATTTCATTTCTTATGAGAATCATAGGATATGAAGGCTCAAAATATCTCCAGATTTCTCCAGATATCATTCAGGCCCCACTGCTTATCTGAAGTATAAATGCCTTCTCTCCTCTCGTTCCCCTCTTCCTACTTTTTAAAACTGCAGCTATGGCAGCTCTCCATGACTTGATGCTGAGGGACGTGACCATTTTACTATTAAGTGGATTATAAAGGATTATGAACTGTAACTTCTTATAGGCAGCTTTCTTCTTTTCAGTGAGAGTAATTGTCGATTGTCTATTATGTAAGGTTAAAAAAATTTAATATGGACTTTAAAGGCCACGAAAGTCATACTAATTTGTGAAGAAAAAAATCATTAAATTGTGAAGAGATAACTTGACCAATTTGAGCTAATTTGGTTCAGTTCATCATGATCTCTCAATAAGAATTCATGTACGGCCATATTTTTAATGCTGGTAACCTTTGAAAGAGATATGAAAAGTCATCTATTTAATTACTGCCAAGTATACTCTGCGCTGTGAGTTACAGATCTAGAGCAGACGTGGCCTGTTGGCTTTCGGCCCTAAGCTGAGCTGAGCTTTAGTGTGTTGCTTCATGGGAGAAACTGAATGGGAAACGGAATTACCACTGGGAAAATGTTCTTTACCCACGAGTGATGGATTACTTTTTCTATATGTGAGCAAACTGCTGAGGAATGGACCATACTCCCTGAAAAACAATAGCTAAGCCATCTCTATACATATTAGTGTCTGCTCAAGGCATCTGTAATGCAGTCAGAAAAAATAGACACGTATTTGATACGCTATGTCACTTCATAGGTGTAGTTTTTCTCCCATTTGCTTTGGTTTGGTTCATGCCTAGATAGTCTAAGAATCCAAGAAGTATGGAGCTTGAAATGGCACCTAGACTTCATATCTTTATTTATGCTGTGCCTCATTCCACAAAGAATTTAACCAATTTAGGATTCTTACAGCTAAGCTACTTACTTAAGGGATCTAGAAACTGAGGCTCTGAGAAGTGGTTTCCCCAAAACCCCTCTGTTAGTTAGTGGCAGGGCTGGAACCGAGACTCCTACATTTCTGTCCCCTTATGGAGGAGAATTGTCATTACATCCCAACCCAGCCCACCCAACCATTCATTCGTTGTTATTTCAATAACTATGTTAAGCACAAACACTTGCCGGGCACTGTGTTAGATAGTGTAATAGGAAGTAGGATGGACATGAGTCCTGTCCTCAGAGTGCTTACCATCTAGAGAGAAATTCAGATTTGGAGCAAATGTTCACACAAATCAGTTAGGTAAAATATGAAAGAAACAGACCTATAACAGCAATCATTGTCTAGGGTGCTATGAGTATATTAAGAAGGTCCTGGAAGGCTTGTTCTAGGAAATGACGTTTATGATGAGCTATAGAAGAGAGATAAGAGTAAATCAGCCAAAGGATTTGTCAAGTAGAGAAGAAGAGAATAGAGTAAGGGAAGACCCTGAGGTGGGTAGATCTCTGTTCAGCTGAGAAGCGGAAAGCAAGCCTGTGCAGCTGGGCCGGGGATGGTGGATCACCCGAGGTCAGGAGTTCAAGACCAGCCTGGCCAACAGAGTGAAATCCCGTCTCTACTAAAAATACAAAAATTAGTCAGGTATGGTGGCATGCACCTGGAGTCCCAGGTACTTGGGGAAGCTGAGGCAAAAGAATTGCTTAAACCCAGGAATGAGAGGTTGCAGTGAACCAAGATAGCACCACTGCACTATCCAGCCTGGGCAACAGGGTGAGACTGTCTCAAAAAAAAAAAACAAAAACAGCCTGTGCAGCTGGACTGGGGCATAGTGAGCAAGGGGGAAAAGCACTAGAGGGGGCCAGATGTGGGGGCTGGACCCTCAGAACCTCTTTATTGACTTTGCACTTGATCCTAAGTGCCTTAAGAAGCCATAAGAAGGGGTTAGAAATATGATCAGCTTTATGTGTTAGGATCTTAACTTTGCTGGATGAAGAATGGGTTAGAGAGAGGATGTAACTGGGTTGCTTTTACACTAATGCAGGCGAGAAATGATGATGGCTTATAGAAATAGGATCGGATGAAAGGTCCAAGATATGTTTCGAAGATAAAATCAATGAGACATGCTGGTTGGAAGTACAGATGAGGGAAGAGAATTTTCAAGAATAACCTCTGGTTCCTGGTTGAACAACTGGACAGATATTGTTGACATTTATTCAGGTGGAGAGAATTGGCTGTGGAACTGTATGGTGATTGAGTGGGATGAAAAGCTCTATTTTATTTGATATGCTTGTAAGACATCTAGTGGAGATATAAAGTAAGAATTGGGTATGCAGGTTCTAAGCTCAAAAGATATAGGCTAAATATGTGAATTTGGAAGACATCCATATATAGACTAGTCTTTGAATTTAAGGGAAGGGAATAATTCGCCTAGTTAGGGGTAATTGAACTCACACTGGAGGGGAAGGACCGGTGGGGAATAAATTAAATAAAGAACACAAAAATTAGCCAGGTGTGGTGGCTCATACCTGTAATTCCAGCTACTCTGGAGGCTGCGACAGGAGAATCGCTTGAACTCAGGAAGTGGAGGCTACAGTGAGCTGAGATTGTGCCATTGGATCCAGCCTGGGTGACAGTGAGACTCCATCTTAAAAAAAAAAAAAAAAAAAAAAAAAAAAATGAAAAAAGGAGGAAAAAAGGGAAGGGGGAAGGAAAAAAAAAAAAAAGAGAGAGAAAGGCATTTCAAGAAAAGGCAGTGATCTGTGACTTTTAAGCTACTCACCCTGTAATGGATCTTAAAGCATTCCCCAAAGATAGCATGCTTTGGGTAGAATGCACTACTCTAGGGCAATCTGTAAAGAAACAGGTACTTGAGGGGTGTGTGTTATCAGATAAATCACCCCATGTTGCAGACTGGCAACAAGAAGATGCTACTGTGCATAGTACTTAAGAGGGAACTTAGCAGAGGGCAAAAGCTATTTGATAACAGTGACTCCAGTTATGCTGATGGACCAGGAAGCCCTGAATCCATAAAGGCATACCTTAAACAAGCTCCACCTTCCCAAGGACCTACGGTTTACACAAAAAAGGTAGGGGAAAATGAAGCTGTCTTAGAGTGGGACCAACTTCCTATTGATGTTCAGAATGGATTTATCAGAAAGTATACTATATTTTGTAGAACCATCATTGGAAATGAAACTGCTATGAATGTGGATTCTTCCCACACAGAACATACATTGTCCTCTTTGAGTAGTGACACATTGTACCTGGTACGAATGGCAGCATACACAGATGAAGGTGGGAAGGATGGTCCAGAATTCACTTTTACTAAACCAAAGTTTGCTCAAGGAGAAGTTGAAGCCATAGTCATGTCTGTTTGTTCAGCATTCGTAGTGACAACTCTTCTGGGAGTGTTGTTCCACTTTAATAAGGGAGACTGATTAAAAAACACGTCTGGCCTAATGTTCCAGACCCTTCAAAGAGTCATATTGCCCAGGGGTTACCTCACATTCCTCCAAGGACAATTTTAATTCAAAAGATCAAATGTATTCAGATGGCAATTTCACTGATGTAAGTGTTGTGGAAATAGAAGTGAATGACAAAAAGCCTTTTCTGGAAGATCTAAAATCATTGGACCTGTTGAAAAGGGAAAAAATTAATACCGAAGGACACAACAGTGGTATTGGAGGGTCATCATGCATGTCCTTTTCTAGGCCAAGCATTTCTACCAGTGATGAAAATGAATCTTCACAAAACACTTGAAGCACTGTCCAGTATTCTACTGTGGTACACAGTGGCTGCAGACACCAAGTTCCATCAGTCAAGG
The DNA here is from genome assembly GCF_009761245.1 of Sapajus apella. Lineage (NCBI taxonomy): Eukaryota > Metazoa > Chordata > Mammalia > Primates > Cebidae > Sapajus > Sapajus apella. Next base: position 23,978,675 of record NW_022436976.1, on the reverse strand, counting down.
TCTTCTCAAGATATGAGTCCACCCAGCCCTTGCTAGATCCAGAGGAGCAGCCAGAAGATCTACAAGTAGTAGATCATATAGATGGTGGTGATGGCATTTTGCCCAGGCAGCAGTACTTCAGACAGAACTGCAGGCAGCATGAATCCAGTCCAGACAGTTCACATTTTGAAAGGTCAAAGCAAGTTTCATCAGTCAATGAGGAAGATTCTCTTAGATTTAAACAACAGATTTCAGATGATATTTTACAATCCGGGGGATCTGGACAAGAGAAAGTGTTTTAGGAAGTTTCTGCCCCAAATTCTTTTGGTCCAGGTACTGAGGGACAAGTAGAAAGATTTGAAACAGTCAGGATGCAGCCTGTGATAGGTGACGGAATGGCTAAAAGTTACTCAGCACAGGCTGTACGGCAAGGCGGCCGCATGCCTCAGTGAAGGACTACCAGTTCCTGTTACACTTCAGCAGTACCTATAAAGTAAAGCTAAAATTATTTTATCTGTGAACTCCGATTTTAAAAAGTCTCTACTCTCTGAAGATGATCATTTACCCTTAAGGACAAAAATGAACTGAACTCTCACATGAGCTATTTCCATTCCAGAATACCTGGGGTTCTACTTGAAGCACCACATACTCACTTTATCTTCAGACTAACTGAATGATTTTGTGCTGTTTCAGGATGTTTGCGCTGAAAAACAGAAAGCTTATCTGAAATTTATAAAGTAAAACCTTTTGTTTTGCTACAAAGAAGACAAGATATTTAAATAATAAGCTTAGTGAGGACAGCTGTATTAATTTTGATTAGAATAGTCATCAAAGTGGCTTAGGGACAGTTAATATAAAAGATTAGAGGAGCAAGGTCTAGACCGTCTACTTCAGCTAAAATAACTTAAAAACAGGTTCATAGGCCATAACCATATGAGCCCAACTTTTGTAATCTGACAAAAAAATGAGAAGTAGCCTCGCGTATATCAATGTACATAATATTCCTTAGGTCCCTTCCGTTGATAGCGGTGCTGCCAGTTATTACTGGAGAAAAGGAATTCTAGAGCTTTGACTTGGCAGATTAAAAATACTCATGTTTTATTCATCAATGATCAGTAATCCACTGGTTTTCAAAACCTTGCTTATTATTGACAACGTCTTTGAAGATCAGTTTTACAAACTCGACAGAGTGCCATGTTAAGAGCTAGGGAATCCCCAAACTATCTGAAGCATTTAAAAAATTGTCATTTTTAAAGGCTTAAACTGTTAATGTTTATATGTATGAGCGTCATTGACCTTTCTTGTTAAGACTTCAGAGAACTGGGTATGAAGCACTTTCTACAGTATATATCTTCAACTTAAATTTTGTTTTGAGTAATTTATTTTTATTTTTACTTTTTTATTTATTTATTTATTTTTGAGACGGAGTTTCGCTCTTGTTACCTGGGCTGGAGTGCAATGGCGCAATCTTGGCTCACCGCAACCTCCACCTCCTGGGTTCAGGCAATTCTCCTGCCTCAATCTCCTGAGTAGCTGGGATTACAGGCATGTGCCACCATGCCCAGCTAATGTTTTGTGTTTTTAGTAGAGACGGGGTTTCACCATGCTGGCCAGGATGGTCTCGATCTCTTGACCTTGTGATCCACCCGCCTCGGCCTCCCAAAGTGCTGGGATTAAGCTCTGAGGTACATGTGCACATCCCACAGGATTGTTGCATAGGTATACATATGCCATGGTGGTTTACAGTCTCTGTCCCCCCATTGGCTACATCAGGCATTTCTCCCAGTGTTTTCCCTCCCCAGCCTCCCCATCCCCCACTGTCCCTCCCCTATCCCCCCACCCCCAACCTACTCCAGTGTGTGCTGTTCCCCTCCCTATGCCCACATATTCTTATCGTTCAACGCCTGCCTATGAGTGAGATCATGTGGTGTTTGGTTTTCTGTTCTTGTGTCAGTCTGCTGAGAATGATGGTTTCCAGATTCATCCATGTCCCTACAAAGACACGAACTCATCGTTTTTTGTGGCTGCACAGTATTCCATGGTATATATGTGCCACATTTTCTTTGTCCAGTCTATCATTGATGGGCATTTGGGTTGGTTCCAGATCTTTGCTATTGTAAACAGCACTGCAATGAACATACGTGTGCATGTGTCTTTATAGTAGAATGATTAATAATCCTTTGGGTATGTACCCAGTAGTGGGATTGCTGGGTCAAATGGAATTTCTGTTTCTAAATCCTTGAGGAATCGTCATGCTGTCTTCCACAAAGGTTGAACTAATTTACACTCCTACCAACAGTGTAAAAGTGTTCCTTTTTCTCTACATCCTTTTCAGCATCTGTTATCTCCAGATTTTTTAATGAACGCCATTCTTACTGGTGTGAGATGGTATCTCAATGTGGTTTTGATTTGCATTTCTCTAATGACCAATGATGATGAGCATTTTTTCATATGTTTGTTGGCCCCATAAATGTCGTCTTTTGAAAAGTGTCTCTTCGTATCCTTTGCCCACTTTTTGATGGGGTTGTGTGTTTTTTTCTTGTAAATCTGCTTTAGTTCTTTGTAGAAGAACTAAACTGTTCTGGATAGCAGCCCTTTGTCAGATGGGTAGATTGCAAAAATTTTTTCCCATTCTGTTGGTTGCCGGTTCATGCTACCAGACTTCAAATCATACTATAAGGCTACAATAATCAAAACAGCATGGTACTGGTACCAAAACAGAAATATAGACCAATGAAACAGAACAGAGGTCCTGGAAGCAACGCCACACATCTACAACCATCTGATCTTTGACAAAACTGACAAAAACAGGCAACGGGGAAAGGATTCCCTGTTCAGTAAATGGTGTCGGGAAAATTGGCTAGCCATGTGCAGAAAGCAGAAACTGGACCCCTTCCTTACACCTTACACTAAAATTAACTCCAAATGGATTAAAGTTTTAAACAGAAGACCTAACACCATGAAAACCCTAGAAGAAAACCTAGGCAATACCATTCAGGACATAGGCATAGGCAAGGACTTCATGACTAAAACACCAAAAGCAATGGCAACAAAAGCCAAAATAGACAAATGGGATCTAATTAAACTTAAGAGTTTCTGTACAGCAAAAGAATTTTTTAAAATTTTTAAGTAGGCAAAGATGAAAAATTTCTTATTTTTAGTAAATGTTTGAAGCAAACTAAGAGGACTTGGGCAATATTTACCAAAACAAAACAGAACCCCAAAAAATGTACATATTGATCTTAGCAGTTGATCTTAACAATTGATCTTAACAATTATTAGAGAACTATAAAACTTTATGCTTTGTACCATTAAAATAAGAGATCTTATTATAGAGATACTTAATAAAGAGATGATATTTTAATATTTGCAGTTCTGAGGTAGAGTGGAACCTAGTTCCACATTGTGATTTAGAAATTTTTTAAACCTTTTTTCTTCAGGGGAGAAGTGAGCCAGGCGTCAAGTTTAGTGCTAAAGCCACTAGTGTGCTTATGCTTTTCCCCAACCACCACATGTGACATGGAGGCAGAGGCTGAAAATTGGGGCTAAGAAAATAAGAGGAAATTAGCAAGTTGACTACTACTGTCAAGTGAACTCAGAGGAATCAGATTTTTCTGTTATATTTAAGTTATAGAAACCAGGCAGGCTTAGAATGGTTTCTAGAGGTCATTGAAGAAAAGAAAGCTAAGAAAACTTGGTATACATTTACAATTGGAATCTAATTATGCATTTTACTCTCAGAATATTATTTACATTAGACTTCCTGTTTCTTTTATATTCTTGCATTTATATAATGCCTGATCCTTTCAGAGTTCTTTCACATATATGACCTTCTTTATGAAACAAAGTAGATGCTTTATTCTGATATATCCGGTTTCCCACTTTAGGGTAAAAGTAGGTTAATAGAATGACAAATTCAAAGTAGATGAAAAAATCAGGCACAGAGAAGTCAAGGTAGGGACAAAGAGACCTAAATTCACACAATAAGATAATGACATCACCACCATTTACATTGATCATCAAAGGCTGGGCTGGATTTGTCTTGGTATATGTGTCAGGAAATTTATACCTATTACGTTTTTCATTTTCTCAAAGTAAGTCACATGATTGTAATGTTTAGCTGCAACTTTTCTCATAACGAAGAGTGTCATCAAGAATATTGTAGTGTGAAGTTTACATTTCAGGGTCAGTTATACAGTGTGAACTCATGATCTAAGGGAATGAGAATGGAGGATGATTGGAGGCCATGATATAAACAGATTTGCATGTTGAAGCATGTATAAAACATTGATACTGTGAGTGAATACCCCCATCCCCAAGGGCACTTTATACATATTAGATAGATATATGATTACTGTGCAAAAATTTACTCTGGAAATGAATAGATATTAGAGCACGAATATGTAATGTACATCTTCTGCCCTAAGGAGAAAAGAAATCATAAAACTTGTTTTATATTCAAAATTACATTCCTGAGCATGTCTTAGAATAATTTATGTTTTGATGCATGTAAATTGTATTTTAGGTAGACAAAAAACCAAATGTGGTTTATTTATGTAAAAACTAGTCTAATAAAGTTAGTAGCTTTATTATTTTAAATCTTTAGTGTCTAAAAGTGTTATTTAAAGTAACACTAGCACATCAGAAAACCTTTTGTAGACAAAACTAGTTATCACTGCTTCTGCAACTGCGGTTGCTCCCTTTAGGGCTAAAAAAGGGATCCGAATGTTACATATGTTGATATTATAACTTGTCAGTTACTGATATCTGTGGTATCCTACCCTCATCTCTCAAAGGGATAATACTGAATAATTATTAGAAAGCTATAAAACTTTACTCTTTGTACCATTAAATCCTAAAATTTTAATCCTATTCTTTTTTGTATGGATCAATCAGCACTTGGGAACATATTTAACATCTGAGTAGCAGCAGGGAAAAAAATCAAACTGCATTCATATGTTCTATGTTCATATCTCTTATCTACCTAATTGTTCATTTAATTTCACCCTTATTCCTTGATAAGGGATTTTACCGTATGAAGTCATCCAATGACCTTCCCTCTTATTGTGAAGTTAAAGATTAGTGAAGTATACTTACAAAACATTTATTAAAGCTCATAAAGTAGAGCATCTAGTTTGAGAAACAGAAATCAGACAATTATTCAAGATGTCTTTTTTTCTACCCACTTAACTAGTTAAAACCATGCCATGTAAATGTAGAGGTAGAATAATGGCATTGAATTCCCTAAAACATTTCTGTTTACTGGCATATATTGACCAAGTAAATCAAGCAGGAGAGATCTTCCTTCATTCTGTTATAGTCCACATCATTCTCTCTAATTTTGCTCAGTTGCTGTTAAGAGCATATTTCTAAACCATACACTTTTGTTTCAATAAAGTTTTATTTTGTTGAGATGAGTAAAATATCAAAGTTATAAGCTACATAAGACAAAAGTTTAATTGTTCAAAAAAATTTACTGGGATAGCTGTCTATTATAGGTATTGTTGATTATATTGCTCAGATAAGGTTAATTTCTAAAAAAAAAATGTTTGTACTTTTCTGTAAATTAAAAGAAATGGAATCATAAAATGGCAAGTGTTTTAGGGTTAGCCTAAAATTGGACATTGTCACAGATTTCAAAGAAAGTATGAACTAGCAAGCTTATGCCTAATTCTTCCTTGGTCTGGCCCTTGGCAGCAGTACCTTTTCAGACTTCATAAACAGAATTCAGACAGATGACATCAAAACAAAACTTTACAGAGCCAAGTGTATTAGCTGTTGCATTAATCTGTTTTTTCTATCATATACACTGCTAGTATGTGCATTAGCATGATATTTCATGGCAGTGGTCTGCATTGCATTAAAAATTAAAAGGTGGGAGCTCAGGGTGAGCTCTTCTTTTATTCATTTGTTCCTACATATTGTTTGTTTGTTTTTTTGTTTTTTTTTTTGTTTTTTTTTTTTTTTGAGATGAGGGCTCGCTCTTCGCCAGGCTGGAGTGCAGTGGCTCAATCTTGGCTCGCTGCAACCTCCGTCTCCGGAATTCAAATGATTCTCCTGCCTCAGCCTCCCTATTAGTTCAGACTATAGGTGCACGCCACCATGCTCAGCTAATTTTTGTATTTTTAGTAGAGATGGGATTTCACCATGTTGGCCAGGATGGTCTCGATCTCTTGACCTCGTGCTCTGCCTTTCTGGGCCTCCCAAAGTTGTTTCTAAATTTTTAAGGGTGTTTTCCTCAGTCAATAGTTTCTACAAACTGGTTAGTTTAACTTCATTACCCATTTCATTAAAGTTGATGGATTGTGATGAGATGCATTTAAGGCTGATAGTGATTTTTTTTATCCCTTGAACACAAGCTTTGTCTGAATGATGTTCTTTTATCTCTTGAACACAAGCTTTGTCTGAATAAAAATTACAGGTTTCAAATGCTGTTACATTAATACCATAACGTGATGTGTCAGAAACAAAGGGATATTTTAAAGGTAGATATTTGAAAATTCTCTAGTCTCAATGTATATGTTTATTGAATATACTCTAAAAATAAATGTGCAAATTGTTAGTAGGACAATGCAGGGATTAGCATTGGGCATGTCTCTTTTATATCCTCACTACGTCCCATTTTCTTCTAAGTGCAGCCCTTTCATGTTCACTTGCTGTTTGGAAGGCTTGTTTAGAGTATAGTATGTATTTTTACCTTTGCAGTGAATTGCATGTGCTAATTCTAACCGCAGCTGTCATTTTTACGTCGACGTAACTCCAAATGTTATCTTAAATATTCTATTACATATCAGCTCTAATCCTTTAAATAAATTTTAAGAAATAAATTCTTGTTCAAATTTTAAAAAAAGAAAAGAAAGGAAAAAGTAAAGGCAGTGACATGATTAAATCACCAAGAAAGGAATGGACTTGTAATCCAGTTGGTGGAAAATAAAACAATGGGGTTGGATTTTGAATGCCCTCCCGAGTCAGCCAGCAGCTCTTCTATATCCATGGGTGTAGTATGGAGAGAAATCTGTGAACAGTCTAAGAACTTTACATATCAGCAGGAAGTGTTTTTTTGTGAGCTTCTTTTGGTTTATATTGTGAAACATAAAATCAAACTTGACATAAATCTTGAGATAATTATGTTGGTTGCGCATCATAATGGGTATAATGACTATAAAGGATAGTCATTATCTCCCGCAGACCACTGCCAACCATTTGCTACTAATGTGGTGGAAACGGGTCCAAATAATCAGAACCAGTATTGTAGGAGTTGTATGCCTGTCACCCTGGTGATGAGATTTCAGCTATCATCTACTCTACTCCATTGGGATGAGGAGGAGGAGAATTCACCTAACCACAAAGGATTGTCTGTCTGGAGCTCTGCCCTCCCCATCCATCACCCCTCCTCACACTCCACCTTGCAGGCCTATTGTAGACACCCATCATCCTTCATTTGGCAAAACAAAGTTAGAAGCCAAGTGAGGAGGCTGGGATCCTTTCCAGTTCAAAGAACAAAACGTGCCAGACATTAATGGGGCCTAAAGGTTGCACATGCCCATTTGGAAAATTTATACTTCACAGTGCTTGCTCAAAGAGTCAAAGCTGAAAGAGTCAAAGCCTTTCCAAACCTATCCTCTGCAGCACCTGACTTACTAAGTGGGATTTGAGTAACTCCTAGCATCATCACTCTTTGTTACAAATAATTGCATCTTAGTATCTCTTGAGTAATACATCTTTTTTTGTGCATAGTAGCTGTGCATGCTTGGAAGCTATATATATGGAAGTTTTATATATATATATATATATATATATATATATATATATATTGAATTCTATGATGCTGTGTGTGCATTTTCAACTGAGAACTGATGAAGTATTTATAATTTGAGCCAGGAACTTAGCATTTACTGTGTACTGATTCTGCCAATTTTAACATTTCGCAGAAATGAGGACGCAGTCAATCAAATGGCCGTGACGCCTTTTCCAGTGCCATCAGGTTCTCCATCTTCTATTGAGGTAAGGTTGTTTCCAATTAGCTCTTAGTGAATTAGCTGGATTTGTTATGAGCATTTTCCCCAAATCTGACATTTTTGTTCTTCAGTATTTGGTATTCCAAACTCTTGGAAAATTTCCCTGCCCAAAATAGAAAGTATTTGAAGTATTGATTATAAAGTAATTTTTTAGTAAATATGGTAGAACTTAACCATATGTATATTACCTTCTTCGGACTGCTCTAAATATATAATTTTGTCCTAATTGGGCGTTTCAGAATTTATAAGAAAATTCTCTTTGATTATGACTGAATTTACCCCTTTCTTTATGGCTTTGAAATACTTTAATACCTATAATCACAGGTGTCTTTAAACCATGACTTTCATCTGTTAATAGAGAAAGTGCTAGCAGAACAAGATTGCCGTAACATCGGTCGGCTTCTGGAGTAGATGTAGAATTGTGTCATCAGTTTGTCTCCCCAGCTAAGAGGATATTCCTTCTCTTCTCATTTTATATTTATTGAATTATTTTTCAACTCCAAAAAGAAATATACACTTATTATTACTAATTAAATAGTGCAGGTTTTTCAAAGAAATCTCTATTTTTCTTTCACTAACTCCCTAAGGAAGTTAATGTTCACTATTCAGTATCTTTTCATACATTTTCCTTTGCTTCTATAGTCAACATAAATAGCTATATATAGTGTCCCTTTTAATAAAAATTTGATTGTGCAAGACACATGATTTTTATTCTTTCAACAAGTTTTCAGGGTTCTGGGCCAGGGTGGATGGTGGGTGGGATGGAGGTGACCCCGGAGCAGCGCTTGGAAGACACAGTGAAGAGTCACTCCATTGTTGGAGTCCTGTGCACACATTCACAAGGACTTAATCTGGGTTGCCATGGGACCCTGTCAGATGAGCATGCTGGAGTGATATCTGTTCTAGCCCAGCAAGCAGCTAAGCCAACCTCTGATCCCACTGACATGGCTGTGGTGTGTTCAGAATCAGCTAATGGAAACATTATGATCCGGTAGCTGATGGCATCACAGTGGCAGTACACAAAATGGCCTCGATGTCTCCTATCTGTCCTTCAGCAGCTTGTCATAGGAACTCGATCCTACCTATGCTAATTATCATCTTACAAAACTACTAAATTCCAGTAGTTAGGCCATTCATTTAATGTGCAATGGGCACTTTTATTTAAGAGTGAATTGCTTTTTAACACTATGGACTGATCTATCAAGATAGTAGTAAGAAAGGATCATGTTTTAAAGCAGCAGGTCCAGGTCGCTTTGTATATAGAATTTTGCTATATTCAATAAATCTGTTTGGAGCGGGGAAAAAAAGCAAGCATTCAATGGGTGCGTATTATTATTATTATTATTATTTTTTTTTTTTTCTTTGAGAAGGAGTTTCGCTCTTGTTACCCAGGCTGGAGTGCAATGGCGCGATCTCGGCTCACCGCAACCTCTGCCTCCCGGGTTCAGGCAATTCTCCTGCCCCAGCCTCCTGAGTCGCTGGGATTACAGGCACGCGCCACCATGCCCAGCTAATTTTTTGCATTTTTAGTAGAGACGGGGTTTCACCGTGTTGACCAGGATGGTCTCGATCTCTTGACCTCGTGATCCACCCGCCTCGGCCTCCCACAGTGCTGGGATTACAGGCTTGAGCCACCGCGCCCGGCAAATATCTCTAATTCTTTTTTTTTTTTTTTTTAAGACAGGGTTTCACCATGTTGGTCAGGCTGGTCTTGAACTCCCAGCCTCAGGTGATCCACCCGCCTTGGCCTCCAAAGTGCTTGGATTACAGGCGTGAGCCACCACGCCTGGCCTGTATTATTTGTTAAGCACTCTTTTGGACATTAGAGATCTAGGTGTAAATAAAACAGATAAGACTTCCTACCAATTTGTTATCTTTCTCATGGTTGAAGAGAGAAAGATACAAATTAAGAAATAAATAAACCAAGAGAATTCTCATATAGTGGTCAGTGCCTTGGAGAGAATAAAGTGGGGAATGTGACTACTTTGCTTAGTTTTAGAGAAGGCCACTTGTGTAGCCAAAATACAGGTTAGTCACCTACTGCTTGCAGAGTCCAGTTAGCAAGAAGGGGTCTAGTATAAAGAAGGTGGTTTATTCCAAAGCTAGCTTTGGGGAAGGAATACAGGCTTCCTGCTTTAAGGGTAACTGCTTCAATTTTGGAGCAGAAAGCTGGCACTTTTAAAAGGCAGGGGAGGTAATGAGCAAGGGGGAGGGCCACGAACTGGCTCCAGTGCCTTAGCTACCTGGCAGTCAAGCTGGTAACTGCTCGTGCCTTCTTGTGAAGGACTAGGTCAGATTCTCCCCAGGTGGAAGAGAGTTTCATATCTCTTGAGGCAGTCTCCTGGTCGAGCGGTGGAAGCCCATAGAATCAGCTGTTATCTCTCCAGGCAACCTTCTGGTGGGTGAGGGTTTCTTTCTGGATCTCTCCCAAGCACACAGTTAGATGAATTTGCTCTATAGGAAGTGTCTGGTGAAGGGGAGGTAAAAGGCTATATTTGCATTTCTTTTTGAGATAGAGTCTCACTCTGCAACCCAGGCTGGAGTGCAGTGGCGTGATCGTGGCTCACTGCAACCTCTTCCTCCCAGGTGTCAAGCCATTCTCCTGCCTCAGTCTCCCAAGTAGCTGGGATTACAGGTGCCAGCCACTGCACCCAGTTAATTTTTGCATTTTTAGTAGAGAAGAGGTTTCACCATGTTGGCCAGGCTGGTCTTGAACTCCTGACCTCAGGTGATCTGCCCGCTTGGGCTTCCCAAAGTACTGGGATTACAGACATGACCATATATTTACATTTCTAAAGCACTAAGTAGGAAGTGGGGAACTGGGGGAATGAGAAAAGGAGAGAGAAAAAAAATAATTATCTCTTAGAAAAATGGTAGTACTCGGTTACACTTGGGCAAGGCGAAATTTAAAGAAAATAAAAATTAAAAGAAAAAGCCAGACACTCAAATATAAGAGGGAGGAGTCTTCCCTGCTCAGCGGATAGAAATAGCTCTCAGGTGAGAATAAGCTGGGGTGTGTTTGAGGAATATGGCTGGAAGCATATTGGGAGCTGGGAGAGCAGTGAGTATGAGACAAGAGGGAGAGAAAGACTATGTAAGTCAGAGTTAGAAGTTTGGGTTTCATTCTATATGCAGTGGAAGCCACTGGAAGGATTTAAACAGGGGAGTGACATGACCTCATACATAGTTTTAAAGGATCCATCTGGCTATTTAGGGGAAGAAAAATAACTTTTTTCTTCAAACCTCATAGGTTCTTAGTTGGAATGGAGCCTTGTAACAAAAGATAGATTAACAAGAGAAAAACGGAAGTTTAATGACAGATGTATTTCTAATATACATGGCAAACACCCAGGGAATGAGTAGTTCTCAATGAGGTGGGTTTAAATTCTAGCTTAAATAGCATCTTCAACAAAATGATAAATGTTTAGAGAAGTGACAAGGCAAAGGAAGAAGACTTTGTTTCTAGGGATGGCAATTTGAGGGACTGTAAGCAACTGGCAGATAAAGGCTAGTTGGTATGGCTTGTTCATGTGGATTCTCCTGGTACCGTCTCCAGGGGATAAGAGTTCCGTGTTGTCTTCAGGGGTTAACCTTTGTTCTCCCTGGTACACATGGAGGGAGATGTCTTTTATATATGTCTATGTTGTCCTGCTTTTAGACAAATAGAGGGAGAGCAGAGAGTTTTCCTGCATCTGCTTCTACCTAATTGCCTTCAGCTCAACGATCCTTCCTTTTTAGAGTGGCATATTCTCATCTCCCACAGCTGCTAGGTAGGGAATGGGTTGGTAGGAAGGTAAAAGTAATATGCTAAAAGGCAAAAGCCCAAGTGAGGCCCTAATGTGGCTTGAATGAAGTGTTGGTATTGGAAGCAAAGAAAAGTGAGCAGATTCTTGATGTTTTGCAGGTTGAGTCAAACTTGATTAATTAAACACAGGGGCTGAGGGGAAGTAGAGAATCATGGATAAACCTAGATTTTTGGCTTGAGCAACTGGGTGGATAGTGGTACTATTTACTAGAGTCTCTTGAAGAATAGCTGTTTTGAAAATTTAGAAGACTGATTTTATTTTTAAATAAAGCCAGCTAGTATGTAAAATAAAAGGTACAGGCTAGTATGTAAAATAAAGCAGGCTAGTATGTAAAAAATATTATAAAGTATAAACAATGCCAGTCTTAAGTTTCAAGAACGTTATCATAGTATCTTAATCAAATTTATGTACCATTATTTCTATTTCATTTTCAAAAATAATGAAATCACGTTAGGCATTTAAATGTATAAATAAAGAGTAAATCCCTTTGTGTAAAAGCATATGCTGTGTGGGCTATGTTTCTATCGAATCATCACAATTTGATTATGTTTTGGAGAGGGCTTTTTAGTTCCTCTCTGGACTGTTGGCTCTAGTAACTACTACTACCAAATGATGAATGCCACCCCTCCTGTGGGTGGTGTGTGAAGACTACACACATGCTCTGTTTCCTGACCACTTTCTTCCCTTCTCATTTGCTTGTGTGGACCCTCACTATATCTTTTTCCCCCTTGGATGTTTCTAGTGAGTACTTAAGCATAACTCATCCAGCATATGGCTAAAAGAGACAGCTCATTTAAATCATAACCAAATAGATGAAATAGAGCCATATCATTACTAAATTGGACCTGATAATAATAATTCAGCATTATTAAGTAGCACTTTTATTATGTGCTAATGGTATCTCATATTTATTTCTCTATTCAGGAAATGCTTATTGAGCTATTTTTTTTAAGACAAGATCTTGTTCTGTTGTGCTAGAGTTCTGTGGTGCTGTCATGGCTCACTACAGCCTCAAACTCCTGGGCTCAAGTGATCGTCCTGCCTCAGCCTCCCAAGTAGCTGGGACTATAGGCACATACTACTATGGTTGGCTACATTTTTAAATTGTTTGTAGAGACTCTCACCATATTACTCAGGCTGGTCTTGAACTCCTGACCTCAAACAGTCTTCCCACCTTGGCCTCCCAAAGTGCTGGGATTACAGGCGTAAGCTATTGAGCCTATCCTTATTGGGCTCTTATTATGTGTCAGTGTTCTAGACCCAAAGGGTATAGTAGAGAACAGAATGGTTTCATGCAGTTCTGTGCTAGTAGAGTGAGCAAAAGTGCTAATAGAACGTTGAACAAGAAGTCTGATGATGTGGGTTTCAGCCTTGGCTCTACCAATTACCTATGGGCTTATAACCTTGATAGAGGCAGGTAACCTCTCAAAATCTGTCTTTTTCTGTAAAGCCAGCTTAATAGCCTCCCCTGCCTATGTCAAACGGTAGTTATGAGGGCCAGGTGTAAAAATATTTTATCCCTACAGCTATATATATTTATAAGGGATTATGATGCAGTGCTTGTGGTAATTATAGTATCATTGGTGCAATTCTGCAACATAGTGATGTCAGCATAAGCTCAGATGCCAGGCAGGGCCAAGTCTTCATCTATATTCTACCATTTACTAGCAGAGTGAACTTGAGCCAGTTACACTCTGTAAACTTCAGTTCCTCACATTTAAAATGGGTTTATGGACTTGTTAGAAGTATTAAGTAATGTTTATAAAAGGCTTGGCACTATTCCCGGCACATGGTAAGACCTCATTTTTGTTGTGATTGTACTCATAGCCCTCTAGTAGAACTCCCAGCTTCCAGCATCTTCCACCTTTAATAGTTACGTACAAAACAGGATTTTTTTTCCTTTTAAAAACTAACTAAATTGATCAAGAAAAATTGTGTATATTTATCACATACAACATGATGGCTTCTTTTTGTTTGGTTTTGGTTCTGTGCTCTGTTGCCAGGCTGGAGTACAGCGGCATGATCTCAGCTCACCGCATCCTCAACCAATCTTCCATCCTCAGCCTCCTGAACAGCTGGGACTACAGGCACGCACCACCATGCCTGGCTATTATTAAAATTTTTTGCAGAGACAGACTCTCACTGTGTTGCCCATGCCCAATCTGCTGGGCTCAAGAGATCCTCCCACCTCAGCCCCTCGAAGTGCTGGAATTACAGGAGCGAGCCACTGTACCTGGCCAACATTATGCTTTGAAATACGTGTATGTTGTAGAATGGCTACATTGTGATAATTAACATATGTATTCCTCATATCTTTGTTTTTGTGGTGAGAACAGTTAAAATCTACTTTCTTAGAGATTTCCAACAACATAATACATTGTTATACATTATTATTAGCTATGGTCACCCTGTGGAACAGTAGATCTCTAGAACTTATTACTCTAACTGAAATTTTACATCCTCTGACCAACATCTCTTCAGCCGCCACCCTATCCACCAGCCCCTGGTAATCACCGCTACTGTCTGCTTCTATGAGTTTAACTTTTTAGATTCCACATTTAAATCCCAAAGGGTCTGAATTTCATTTTTTGGTTTTGGAGCTGTTGAAGGCATTTTGAACAATGAAACAATCCAATCAAGGCTGTACTCAGGTGGATTAGTCTAACAGCAATATTAAAGATATCTCGAAGGGGGAAACCCAATTAGGAAGCCATTGCTGTCATCTAGTAAGAGGTACTGAGGGCTCAAATAACTTGAGTTCTGAGATATTTATTCCATTTATTGGCAGTACAGCCTAAATCTTTTGGAATACCTTCACACAAACAAGGACCTCCTTTTTTCTTTTTTTGCTTTCTTAGAAGTTGTGCTTTTCTGAGTACTAACTGAGGTGGAACAGGCTTCATAAAGATCGGGGAGGTTGGTCACACAGGGAGTTCCATTAGCGTCATTTCCATTTTATTTTAATTGTGCCCTGCCTTCTAGAATTCTGAGTAGCCTAGTAAATATGCTCATGTTTGGGGTTAGAAGAAAGAAATTTAATTTGTCACATTTGGTAAACAAGGCTTTGCAGAAGGAAATGTTTGTGAATTTAGGTTGGCAATGAGACTAAAATCGTTTTGTGTTTTTCTAAAAGAACATTGGATTTAGAAAATTTTGTGTTTTTCTAAAAGAACATTGGATTTAAAATCATTTTGTGTTTTTCTAAAAGAACGTTGGATTTAGAATCGGCCAGGCACGTTGACTCCTGCCTGTAATCCCAGCACTCTGGGAGGCCGAGGCAGGCGGATCACCTGAGGTCAGGAGTTGAGACCGTTCCGACCAACATGGTGAAACCCTGTCTCCACTAAAAATACAAAAATTAGCTGGGAGTGGTGGCAAACATGTGCCTATAATCCCAGCTACTCAGGAGGCTGAGGCTGGAGAATCACTTGAACCCAGGAGGCAGAAGTTGCAGTGAGTCAAGATTGTGTTGAGAATGAGCCACAGAGTGAGACTCCATCTCAAAAAAAGAAAAAAGAAAATATGGGAATGACAAAATTTGTACTAAACATACGTTTTATTTTTTAAAAAACTTTCAATCCTATTAGGGCTACGTAATTGCTATTTTTTAAAATTTACTTAGTATCATTTTAAGTCAATGAAAAGGAAAACAGATGTATATAGTAATATACTGTTATTATGTTATGTGAAGAAACAGGGTAGGGAACAAGACTGTTGAACATTTAACTGATTAGAAATGTTTTTTCAATCCACAATAACATCCTTAACGAATCTAACTTTTATTGAAAGTCTACTCTCAAATAAAATACCATTCTTGCTATCAAGATTTCACTGTTCAGTTTGAAGAAAACTGTAGACAAATGGTGGATATTTAAAAAAAAAAAACAAAGAGTTTAAAATAATAAGCATTATCACTTCTGCAATCACTTATGTGGAAGATTTTGGGAGAGCCCAGGGGAGGGAATTTGGAGCTTCCTGAAGGTCTGAAAATGACTAACCTCAGTGGGGGCTGATCCACAAACCTTACAAGTCCTGCTTTTCTGTTTGTTCATCAACAAAACATAATTAACTGTGGAATCCACTGACTGTGGTCTCATGGGGAGAGATTGTTCTTCTTAAGCCGCTTGGCTGAGCAGGCAGCTTTGGACAGGTGGTTTGAAGATCAGCAAGAGATGACAGGAACACCCAGCCATCCAGATTAGCTGAGTCATCTTGGGTGTCAACTGGCCCCCATCCATCAGCCAGATGGCCGTCAACCACTCTAATGCACTTGTGCCTTAGAAATCATGCTGCTGACCTGTTTTTCCTTTCTCATCTCAGACTCTTTGCTATTTTCCAAGCTCCTGGTGAGTTGGGGTTTTTTGAAGACTCCTTACCTCATGAGCCATTCTGTTCTCAGAGCAGAATCCACATTGTTGTGGCCAGGTACTGGGGTTCATGCCTGAAATTCCACCACTTTGCGAGGCTAGGGCAGGAGGAGTGCTTGAGCTCAGGAATTCAAGACCAGCCAGGGTAACATGGTGAAACCCCATTTCTACAAAAACTTAGCCAGGCATGGTGGCACACACATGTAGTCCCAACTACTTGGGAGGCTGAGGTGGGAGAATCACCTGGGCCCAAGAGGTCGAGGCTGTCATTAGCTGTGATCATGCCACTGCACTCCAGCCTGGGTGACAGTGATTAAAAATGAAAAAGGAAGAAAGAAAGAAAGAGAGAGAGAGAGAGAGAGAGAAGAATCCACATTGTTTTCTGTGCCTCATTTTAGCATAAACACCCTATTACAAACTTTAGCTCTCCTAGAAAGTACATGCTTTATTGCTAACCTCCATCAATTCCAACTTCCTTTTTGCCTGACTCCCAACTCCATCTAGATTTGGACTTCAAACCCTCCTCTACGGAGTCATCTCAGACTAAGAAGAACAAAGGGGAGGCATAGTACGGTTAAAAAGAGTACAAAATTCAAAGTGAGACAGACCTAGGTTGAATATCAAAATAAATCAGGCAATGGGAACGAATGAGGCTCAGATGCTGGATTCAAGGATCTTTCAGTCCCATCGGGAGATCAGTTCTGTACTACATAATTAGGACACAAAAGAGATGATGTAAAGTGACAGAGGAGGTTCAGGTAGAATGTTAAAATTTAGAGGAAGGAGCGATGTCCCCCAGCTAAGGAGAAGGAAAAGATAAATGGAACAAGTGGCATTTGAGACCTGGCTTTGAAAGATACATTCTGCTTCATTTGACCCTCTAGTTTCTAAGTATGGGATGTGGTGTAGACGTAGAGTGTTGTTTTTTGTTTCTGTTTTTGTTTTTCTTTTTTTCCAAGACAGAGTCTTACTCTGTCGCCCAGGCTGGGGTGCAATGGCATGATCTCTGCTCACTGCAACCTCTGCTTCCCGTGTTCAAGCAATTCTCCTGCCTCAGCCTCCCAAGTAGCTGGAACTACAAGCGTGCTTCACCACGCCCGCCTAATTTTTGTATTTTCAGTAGAGATGGGATTTCTCCCTGTTGGCCAGGCTGGTCTCGAACTCCTGATCTCATGATCTGCCCACCTCGGCCTCCCAAAGTGCTGGGATTACAGGCATGAGCCACCGTAGCTGTGGGTATTTTTTGTTTCTGTTCACATCTTAATGGATGCATAGACCGTTTGGAACCTAGACTGCTTTGCCCATGTTTTCTTATATTTTACAAGTTGACACATCCCTTAAACAGCTGTTATCTCCTCTACTTTAGTATTCATTTTATAAAGACCAAGAATACTTCATTTTCAATATGCATATTGCTGAAAAATGTACAAGTAAAGATTCCTCTAATTTATTTAAGGAACACTTTCCTTTCCCTAAGGAGACATGTGTGTAATTAGATGAATAGTTTCAGCTGACACATCTTCATGTGAAAAGCTCATCTGGGACCACAGGTGGTCGCCATTTGCAGGGTTACTAGAGGAAGCTTTGGGTTTGTTCTACAGTCTAATGTGCTGCAATTATAAACACTGACTATTTCAAAGCTCCACTTGGCCACCATAACCTCGCCAGGCCTTCTTCAGGGGTTCCCACAGCTTGCAGAACTAGACACACTAAGCAGTTTGGATATTACAACTTTTCCATAGATTAAATGCTGATTTTTTTTTTTTTTTTTTTTTTTTTTTGAGACAAAGTCTTACCCTGGTGCACAGGCTGGAGTACAGTGGCTTGATCTCAGCTCATTGCAACCCCGGCCTTCTGGGTTCAAGTGATTCTCCTGCCTCAGCCTCCCGAGTAGCTGGGATTACAGGCACATGCCACCATGCCCAGCTGATTTTTTGTAATTTTAGTATAGACGGGGTTTCACCATGTTGGTCAGGCTGATCTCGAACTCCTCACCTCATGATCCGCCCATCTCAGCCTCCCAAAGTGCTGGGATTACAGGCATGAGCCACCGCACCCAGCTTAAATACTGATTTTTAAAGGATAATTCATTTGTTTAGAATTTCTGTTTCTAAAACTTACCACTGTCAAAAATGCTGAAAATCTGTACGTTTTCAATATTTATTAACTTGGGTATGTTTATTTTATATGATAACTCCTTGATTATCCAAAATTCACTGAGAAGAGGATATTCTATCTAATACAATTTCCTGGTTAAAAAAAACACTAAGACATGTTTTAAAAAATCCATGGTGTATTAACAATAATTTTTTGAAAGATTGTGAGTCTTATCTTCTGTAAGATTAGCTATCAACACTCAATACTGAAAAGGAAGAAGGAGAGAGAAATGAGAGCATCATTTATTGAGGGCCTACCATGGCCCTTTCCCAGCTTTGAATCTTGGATCTACCTCTTACTACCTGGAGTTGTTTAGTAAGGTATTTAAAATGTATCATTATCCTCATTTATGAATTGGGATCATGGTGGTACATTCCTGTATTAGGTTATTATGAAGACTGTATGAGATAGTGCAAGAGTAAGGAATCTGCTTCAACAGAAAGCTAGAAACAGTTCTGTCAAATTCACATGGAAAGAGAAAGAAAGAAAAGGCCAGGCTTGGTGGCTCACCCCCGTAATCCCAGCACTTTGGGAAGCAGAGGCAGGTGGATCACTTGAGGTCAGGAGTTTGAGATACCAGCTTGGCCCAACATGGTGAAACCCCATCTCTACTAAAAATACAAAAATTAGCTGAGCATGGCGGCAGACACCTGTAATCCCAGCTACTTGGGAGGCTGAGGCAAGAGAATTGCTTGAAGCCGGGAGGTGGTGGTTACAGTGAGCCAAGATTGTGCCACGGCACTCCAGCCTGGCGACAGAGCAAGACTCTGTCTCAAAAAAAAGAAAGAAAGAAAAGAAAAGAAATGTTATTTTAAAATGATATTTAAAAGCTAGAAACAAAAGTTAACTGTACCTGGTGTTATGCACATAGATATTTTACATGTTAACTCATTAATCTTTAAAGCAACCTTATAGGGTAGTATTTTTAATCTGGTATCTTATCTGCACTTTAAAAATAAGTTGCAGTTACAGAGTGAGCATCTCAAATTTGAAGTTAGAAATGCTCCAGAATCTGAAGCTTTTGAGCACCAACATGATGCTCCAAAGAAAGCACTCAGATTTCAGATTTTCATTTCAGCTTTGGGATGCTCAGCTGGTAAGTATAATTCAAACATAACAAAATCTGAAAAAATCTGAAGTCCAAAACATTTCCAAGCATTTTGGATAAGAGTTACTTAACCTGTACTCAGGTTTGAAAGCAACTTGCTCTAAGTCATATAATTCTAAGTGGCAGATTTGAGATTTGAACCCAAATTTACCCAATTGTAAAGTCTACGCTGCTTTCTTTAATTTTTTTTTGTCCTTTTTTAGGTGTTTCTCATAGTCTTCCTTTATGTTTAAACAAGCAATAATATATGATAATTCTCCTCTAATCAACAGTATGGAAATAATTAATGCAAAAATTACCCTTTTCCCAGCTTCACTCCCCAGAAGTAAGCAATCACACACACACACACACACACACACACACACACACACACACACACACACACACACGGAGTATGTTTCTTTCTGAAAAGATTATTGTAGTTTAAATTCTCTCAATGGTGTATAAAAATTCCTGTTTCCCTGACATTCCCATTCCCAGAATTGAATGTTCTTTTCCTATTCTGTTATCTATTTGATAGTTGAAAGAATGTTCTCTTGGCTGGGCACAGTGGCTCAGGCCTGTAATCCCAGTAATTTGGAAAGCCAAGGTGGGTAGCTCAAGAGGTCAGGAGTTCAAGACCAGCTTGGCCAATATGGTGAAACCCCATCTCTACTAAAAATACAAAGAAAAAAAAAATAGCCTGTTGTGGTGATGTGTGCCTGTAATCCCAGCTACCTGGGAGGCTGAGGCAGGAGAATCACTTGAACCCAGGAGGCACAGGTTTCAGTGAGCCGAGATTATACCACTGCACTCCATCCTGGGCAATAGAGAAAGACTCCATCTCAAAAAAAAAAAAAAAAAAAAAAAGAATGCTGTCTTTGCTTTAATTGTATCAAATTATGAGTGAGATTGAATGTCTCAAAATCAAAACAATTTTCCCTATAAAGTATTTCAACCAAATTTGTTGTAATCCCAGGATGGTGGTGATTAAAACTAAAAGTTCAGATAAGTACAATATGGATATTCCATTTATCATCCTTATTCTTCCTTATACACCCTCAGAAAGTAAAGCAACTTCTTGTTAGTTAACTGTAACATTTAATGTGTCACAATTCAGTTGAAGAGATGCCTAATGTGTTTTAGATTTTTAGTGGTATGTATTATTGCCAGGTGTCTCATTTATGTAAATACATATTTTCAGGAATCTGCAGGAAAAAGTCACGAAAGAAAACAAATATTCAGTGCATTCATTGATTCCACCAGTGTTTAGTGGTTTCCACGTGCCAGGCATGGTGATAGGACTCGATTTCAGAAATGAACAAGACACACTTTGGGAGGCTGAGGCAAGCAGATCACTTGAGGTCAGGAGTTCAAGACCAACCTGGCCAACATAGCAAAACCCCATCTACTAAAAATACAACAATTAGCCGATGTGGTGGCATGCACCTGTTATCCCAGCTACTCAGGAGTTCGAGGCACAAGAATCACTTGAACCTGGGAGGTGGAAGTTGCAGTGAGCGGAGGTCGTGCCACACTGCATTGCAGCCTGGGCAACAGAGTGAGACTCTGTCTCAAAAAAAAAAAAAAAGGAAAGAAAGATTTATTTATTAAATTTTAAAGACAGATTTTTTTAAATTAAATAAATAAATAAAAGAAATCAGCAAGACAAACCCAGTCTCTTATCTCAAGCAGTTTAGTCGTGTACAAAAAACAGTCAGCTGACTCGGTGAGAAAGCTTGAGCTGGAAGTAGCAGAATGGCTAACTCAGGCTGGCTGAAGTGAAAGGAAATGTACAAGCTCTCACAGAGGGTGGTTAAGGATAAGGCTGTGTTTGCTCAATCCAGTGACCTAGTTTTGCCATCAGAGAGCCAGTTCTCTCTCTCTCCCCCTTTGCTTTGTCACCCACAGGGTCAGCCTCGTCCTAAGGCTGGTTCCCTCCTTGTCATGGGATGGCTGTCAATGAAGACTTGGGCTCATGTTCTCTTTTTAATTTGGGAGGTATAGGGACTTCTTGTGGCTCTCATATGATTAAGGAAGAACTTTTCCACACATCTCCAGCAAATCTCTCCTTATATTTCTTTGGCCAGAAATGATAAAATCTATTCCTGATCTGCCCATTCCTGACAAAATCATTGGGAAAAGAATAAGACTATCCTAGGCAATCACGCCTGCACCTGAAACAGAGGGTAGGGACCAGCTTTCCCTAAGGTCTATCTGTAAGCAGCAGAGATAGATATCTGGAAGAACAACGAAACAGTCTTCTGCTAGAAAGAAAGAAAACAGAAAAGTCTTCCTCAGAGGAAACAACATCCGCCACAACCTACAAGGGGCAAATGAGGTTGAGCATCTATACAGTTCTAGGGAGTGTGAGTCAAGAATGACATCTTTGCCGTTTTCTTTTTAATGTTCCCTAGGATCAGAGCGGCACCGAACCTATTAGTAGTGAGGAAGATGGCAGCTTCGAAGTTGGCATTAAACAATTGCCTGAAAGTGAAAGCTTCAAACTGGTGAGAATCTTGAGTATTTTTCATCTTGTATTCTTTTTAGGATGTATCACTTATATTTTGTACCACCTTGGAAAGAACCGCCTATCATGTTTGCTTCTGTCGGGAATCTTGGTCTCTGAGACGAGAAGCTGTTACATGTAGTGAATGACCCACTAACTCTGAAGAACACAAGCCTCTCTCACCTTGTTGTTGACACTTGAATTGTGCTGTCTGGGATTAAGGAGGCAGTCTCTCCTTTTTTTTTTTTTTTTTTTTTTGGTCGAGTCTCACTCTGTCACCCAGGCTGGAGCACAGTGGCATGATGATCTCGGCTCATTGCAACCTTCACCTCCCAGCAATTCTCCTGCCTCAGCCTCCCGAGTAGCTGGGATTACAGGTGCACACCACCATGCCTAGCTAATTTTTATATTTTTAGTTGAGACGTGGTTTCGCTATGTTGGCCAGGCTGGTCTCGAACTCCTGACATCAGATGATTCGCCCACCTTGGCCTTCCAAAGGCTGGGATTACAGGTGTGAGCCACCGCGCCCAGCCTGCAATCTCTCCTTTAAATCTGCTTTGGTTTTTATATGGCCAGTGCTGTGCTTAATTAGTCCTGGAGGCACAAGAAAATATCTTAAATTTATTCCATTGATTCCAAGCAAAAGATACTTAAACTTATCCAGGGGCTAGGGCATTAAAAGAGAGGCAGTTTTAAAGAACTCTTTCTCCTCATATACTCTAATGTTTGATATTCTGTTATTTAATAGTTATTGAACATTTGTTGTATATCAGATACTGTGCTATGTTCTGCATGCATTTCCTGTTCTTTGATTTTCCTACACATGAGGAAACTGAGAGTTAGAGAAGTTGACTAACTTGCCAAAGGCTTCTAGCCAGTGTGTGATAGGCCAGGAGATGGCTCCCCAACCCTCTGACTCTGTGGCTTGGCTCATCATCTGCTTTTCTGTTTTGTAGCCTAGCACTTCCAGGGTTAGACTACAAATTCTAGGAAGAAATGTAGGCTTTTTTCCCTCTGTGTTTAAAAATGTCCTATAAATCTCAAAGAATGAATCACTTAGGAGTATCATCTAACTCTGACTTCAAGACAGCCCAGAGTTGTTCATTTTACTTCAGGACATTTGAGAAATCATCCATTTATCCTCTTTCAGGTTTGAGAAAACATATATTATGACTGCCACAGATTGCCTATCCTAGAAAGTGAGCTGATTCTGGCGGAAGGGAAAGGATATTTCAGCAGAGTGGAAATTGTAATGGGCCACTCATGGATAAACCCTACATGGGACTTGAGACCCCTGGCATTAAGAATAGTAGCTGTTTATTTACCAGAGATTGACTTTACAAAAAAAGAGAAAAAGAAGAAAAAGAATAGCAATAAAAAAATTATGACCTCTCTTTCCAAAAGATAGAGTGCATATTTGCCCTAAATAGAAATGAGGAACATCAACTAATTTCAAACCAAAAGCCACTTTACTAAAAATATGTTAACTTGTTCTTGTTGGCACTGTATCTCCCCAGTCATATTAGGGGAAAGTCTTTTAAAGCAATGGAATTTTATAGATAGGGATCCCCAATTTCATCCACAGAGGAAATGGTAAAAAGAGTGAGAATACTCTCTTGCTTGCTGAAAGAGTCTGGTAGTCCCAGCCAGGCTCATGTGCAGACCCAAGGTAAAAGCCATCCATCATCCACTCCCAGTTCCCAAGTAAGCAATGCCAGTGACAGGGCTCCAAGTGTCAAGCCAGTGAAGAGGCAGAGGGCCTGGAGGCCTGAGAGTCATTTCTAGATAATGTTTCATACCACGCTTCACCAACAATTGCAGGCTTTCCCAAGCCCATTGGCGAGTGTCTGTCTTTTTCCACTCTGTTCCGTCCCTTCCCCACCTTCTCTCCTTTTGGTCCTGAAGTTTCTTAATCACTGTTTTCAGTAGAATCTATGCATGGTCAAGTTCAGAAAGGAGAGATAGCCTGAATTTGGATAACTTTTATAGCATAAATATAAATGGCTTACCATAAAATATTATTTAAGAATGTCTTGGAGAAGTCACTTCTCCAAGCCTCAGTTTCCTCAGCCGAGGAATGAAAGTAATTAGGATGCTATTAGGAAACAAAGGGGCTACAAAATATAAATCACAGAGAAGAGTGTAAAGCAAATGCTTAGCTTAGTAAGTTCATTCATTCATTCATTCATTCAATAAATATTTGCTGAATACCACTATGTTCCAGGTACTGAAGATACAACGAAATGTACAAAAATGCCTTCCTTCTTGAACTCATTCCACAGCTGGAGGGGGAAGGAAGATGGACAGCACATCAATGAGTAAAATGTTGGATTGAATCATATGAAATTGCCATTTTTGTAGGTAAAAATTTCATATGGTTCAACCTAATGTATACACAAATGTTGTCTGATGAAGTATTAATTCAAGAGAAGCTTGTGGGCCGGGCGCAATGGCTGACGCCTATAATCTCAGCACTTTAGGAGGCTGAGGCAGGTGGATCACAAGGTCAAGAGATGGAGACCGTTCTGGCCAACATGGTGGAACCCCGTCTTTACTAAAAATACAAAAATTAGCTGGGTGTGGTGGTGTGTGCCTATAGTCCTAGCTACTCAGGGGAGGCTGAGGCAGGAGAATCGCTTGAACCTGGGAGGCGGAGGTTGCAGTGAGCTGAGATTGTACCACTGCACTCCAGCAAAAAAAAAAAAAAAAAAAAAAAAGAAGATAAGCCTAGTTTAAGACCAGCCTAGGCAACATTGTGAGACTCCATTTTTATTTAAAAAAAAAAAAAAGAAGAAATTTGCTGAGTGTAGTGGCAAAGCACCTGTAATCTCAGTTACTCAAGAGGCTGAGGTGGGAGGCTTACTTGGGCCTGGGAGGTTGAGGTGGCAGTAAGCTGTGATCGTACCACTGGACTCCAGCCTGGGTAACAGAGTGAAACCCTGTGTTGAAAAAAAAAAGTTACTTTCAGAGCTAAACCGTGGTCTGTGCATACTCCAGTGCTATTTTCAGTATATTCCTTTGGGGTTGGCTTTGGTCTATATCTCAGTAGCTCCAGATGCATAGCCAAGGAGTTTCTAATAATTTCAGAAGGTATTCCATTTCTCTAATTGGTGAAATAACTTTTTTGTAGATCAGATGATGGTTTGTGAAACAGACTCCAGTTGTGAGACATTGGTGGCAGGGAGGTGTCTGGTATCTATTTCAGAAGTCTAGGTGAGAGCCTTTTATAAGCCTTTTGAAAAGAACTTTAATGGAACTACTTGTGCAGAGTTTTCCAATTTGTAAAACAGTTTCATCTATAATCTCATTGGCTTAATTTTTTTAATATTTAAGTTTTTTCTAAAATGATATTTAGTTGGTTTGTATCTTACTCAGTATTATTCCCAAAGTAACCATATGGAGAAAGAAGGACAAGGATTATTTACCCCAGATTTATACATGAGACTTTATCTGCTCAGTGGAAGATCAAAAAACTAGAAATTGGGATAAGTAGGACTCACGCTGAGAGCTCCATGACATCCTGGTAGCTTGCTGACCTCAAAGCTCAAGAATCCCTAAAATAATTAATCTTTTGGATATAAACTTACATGTTTATAATGTTCAGAATATCTATGTTCATATGCTCTTTCGAAGCAGTATAATTAATTTTTTTTTTTGACACCGAATTTTACTCTTGTCACCCAGGCTGGAGTGCAGTGGCAGGATCTCGGCTCACTGCAGCCTCTGCCTCCTGGATTCAAGTGATTTCTCCTGCCTCAGCCTCCCAAGTAGCTAGTATTACAGGCATGTGCCACCACACCTGGCTAATTTTATATTTTTAGTAGAGATGGGGTTTCACCATGTTGGACAGGCTGGTCTTGAACTCCCAACCGCAGGTGATCTGCCAGCCTCAGCCTCCCAAAGTGCTAGGATTACAGGTGTGAGCCACCATGCCCAGCCTGATTAAATTATTAAGAGTGCAATCACTAGAGCTAGACTACTTGGTTTCAAATCCTGTTTCTGCTATTTGTTAGCAATTATAACCTTACAGAAATGACTTAACCTCTCTGTGACTCAGTTTATGCCTCTGTAAAATGGGAGGAAAAATTAAAGGAGTTGATAACAGTAAAGTACTCCTTAGAACCATGTCGGAGTACGCTGTAGTCCCTGTTGAAGAATGAGTTGTTGTTAATGAGGACGATGCTATCATTCTGATTAAAGCATTAAGGGTTAGCCATAAAAGAAACAACTATTCCGAGTGAAGCATTAAGGTATAGAAAAGTTGGAGTGAGTTTTTCTACCTGAAAAGCACAATTACTAATGTATTAGGGTTCTCCAAAGAGACAGAACCAATAGGATATATGGATATCTGAGAAGGGATTTATTAAGGGAATTGTCTCACATGTTTATGGAGCCTGAGAGGTCCCGCAATAGGCTGTCTGCAAACTGGAGAACTAGGGAAGACAGTGGTATGATCCAGTTCCTGAGAACCAGGGGGCTGCTGGTAAAAGTTCTCTGGACCAAAGGCTGGAGAACATGGAGTTCTGATGTGCAGGGGCAGGAGAAAATGGTGTCCCAGAAAAAAGAGTGAATTCACCTTTCCTCTGCCTTTTTGTTCTACCTGCCCTCAGCTGATTGGATGGTACCTACCCAAACTGGATGGAGGTGGATCTTCCTTGCTTTGTCCACTCCTTCAAGTGCCCATCATTTCTGGAAACACCCTCCTAGATACACCCAGAAATAGTCTTCTACCAGCTATCTAGATGTCCCTTAATCTACTCAGATGGACACCTGAAGTTCACCATCATAGTTAATATATTCTAAGCTCTTTAACACGTGCTGACTTATTCACATAACAATTGTATGAAGTTAATAGTAGTGTCATCTCCATGTAAGAGATGAAGCACTGAAACGTTAAATAAGCTTTGGAGCCAGGCACAGTGGCTCCGGTTTTTGATCCCAGCTACTCAGGAGGCTGAAGTAGGGGGATTACTTGAGGCCAGGAGTTTGAGGCTGCGGTGAGCTATGACAATGCCCCTGCACCCTAGCCTGGGTGACTGAGTAAGATCCCATCTCAAAAAAAAAAGTTGTGGCCAAGGTGGGTGGATCACCTGAGGTCAGGAGTTTGAGACCAGCCCGGCCAACATGGTGAAATGCTATCTCTACTAACAATACAAAAATTAGCTGGGCATGGTGGCAGGTGCCTATAATGCCAGCTACTTGGGAGGCTGAGGCAGGAGAATCGCTTAAACCCCAGGAGCAGAGGTTGGAGTGAGCCAACATTATGCCACTCAGGGCAAGAGTGAAACTCCGTCTCAAAAAAAAGTTGCCTAAAATCACCCAATGAAGCCAAGGCTCAAATTGCAGGTTACTATAATTTGTTTGTTTTTAAGTCCCACTCTGTCACCCAGGCAGGAGTGCAGTGGCGCTATCTCAGCTCCCTGCTCTGCAACCTCCACCTCTGAGGTTCAAGCAATTCTCGTACCTCAGCCACCTGAGTAGCTGAGAACACAGGCCTAGCTAATTTTTGCATTTTTAGTAGAGACACGGCTTTGCCATGTTGGCCAGGCTGGTCTAGAACACCTGGCCTCAAGTGATCTGTCCACTTCGGCCTCCCAAAGTGCTGGAATTATAGATGTGAGCCACTACACCCAGCCTCTATTTATATGAAATATCCAGAATAAGGCAAATCTACAGAGACGGAAAGTAAATCAGCGGTTGCCTGTGACTGAGAGTGTGGAGTGAGTACCAGGGTATGGGCTTTCCTTCTGAGATTATGAAAATATTGTAAATGTAGATCGTGATGTTTCACAGCTCTAAAGATAGTAAAAGCGTTCGCTTGTGCACCGTAGATGAGTGCATGTTACATACGTTAGTTGTATCTCAGTGTTAAAAATAAAAACAACTGGGAGAAAGAGGAAAAAGGGGAAATGGAAATCAAATCAGAAATGGTGAAGTAACTCACATATATCCTGTCCGCCTCTTGGAATATTTTTCAAGTATTTAATAATCTGTACCCTAGTAGATAAGGCCTAATTTCTTTATCCATCAAATTAAAAACCTAATTTTATCTTATAAATTCTTGCATTCTGCTTGTTACTACACTTTATGCTAGGTCCTTGGAAGATGCTCCTGAAAGTAAACATAAATTTACTTTCATAAGTTTATATAAGTTTACTTTCTCTTGTATTGCTTACAGCCTCCCAGGAGAGAGAAATAATGTCACAAGCAGATTGAAACCTAAACTCTTTTTTTTTTTTTTTTTGAGACAAAGTTTCACTCTTGTTGCCCAGATTGGGGTGTGATGGCATGATCTGGACTCACTGCAACCTCCACTTCCCAGGTTCAAGTGATTCTTCTGCCTCAGGCTCCCAAATAGCTGGGATTACAGGCGCCTGCCACCATGCCAGCTAATTTTTGTATTTTTAGTGGAGACAGGGTTTCACTATGTTGACTAGACTGGTCTGGAACTCCTGACCTCAGGTGATCCGCCCACCTCAGCCTCCCACAGTGCTGGGATTGCAGGCATGAGCCACTGCTTCTGGCCTGAAACCTCAACTCTAATCAAATCTAAGAATTTGATTATAGAGTGTATAAAAGGTGATTTGACCTTGAGAGGGAGGGTACCCTGGGGAGAAATTTGAAGGAAAAACCAACAATAATTGGGAATGGAACAAAGTAAAAAACAAAGGAAGGTTTTAGGCAACCTTAGAGCCTCTGAGAGTCTGATGAACTGAAAATCTGTGTTTGCCAGATGGGTGAGATGGAAGCAAAATTGGAGGGGTCAGCAGCAACCAGGCTGCATTAGGCAATGTGACCTCCCTGTTGATGCCAGTGGGAGGCCACAGAGGTCTGCAGGAGATGACTCCAAGTTCACTGTAGCTGCAGTGTGGGATCAGATAGACAGGCCAGAATGGGCACTGATGCCCTGATTGAGAGTTGATTGAGGCAGTGACAGTCCACAAGAGATGGTGGAAACAGTATATATTCTCATATATATTTTTGCAAAATATCTTTGTCTTCTTGCAAAAATCATATAAAATATACATGCTTGACTCTTCAGCAAGGCAATATATGGGTTTACTAGGTAAGTTTCACAGAGTTGTCAGTAAAATAATTGACATGCCTTGCCCCCAGTATGTAAACCTTGTGTCTATAAGTGGTCTTTAAAGCTTTCCTCTGAATGCAGGTTTAGAGCTATTTAAATGGCAATTGCCATAGTATCCGGGGCTTCAGAACAAGCCTAATCCCAAAGCTTGGCCAGGAGCCCAAGATAACTGTGTTAGAAGTGCCCCAAAGAGATGTGCTTACTGTACTTCCCCCTTTTTGTACAACTGTATGGGAGCAGTGCACTCGGTATGTCAAGTGACACTTGTCATTACAGACCTGGTTTGTGTACAGCTGCCTCAAGAACATTTTAGAAAGCCGGGCGCGGTGGCTCACGCCTGTAATCCCAGCACTTTGAGAGGCCGAGGTGGGTGGATCACGAGGTCAAGAGATCGAGACCATCCTGGTCAACACGGTGAAACCCCGTCTCTACTAAAACTACAAAAAATTAGCTGGGCATGGTGGTGCGTGCCTGTAATCCCAGCTACTCAGGAGGCTGAGGCAGGAGAATTGCCTGAACCCGGGAGGCGGAGGTTGCGGTGAGCCGAGATCGCGCCATTGCACTCCAGCCTGGGTAACAAGAGCGAAACTCCGTCTCAAAAAAAAAAAAAAAAAGAACATTTTAGATTTTTCAAAAATTTTCAGAGCGTTGTGATTTCTCCAATTTTCAGTGGTATTTGTCTTTACTGTTGTCTTTCATTGTGAAATATAATTTCTGACCCTTAGGGCAAGAATACAAAAATGATAGTATTCCAGACCACTCAGGGCAGCATTCTTCTTGGAGTTTCTTTGTGGAGATTTTAGAATTTACAGGGTAGAAAGATGCCTGAAGAAACATTAATTGTTTTCAGGGTGACTTATCAGTAACCTAAATGAGCTGTGACATGGAAATTCACACTGCAGCTGACAGTGTATTTTACCATTTCAGAGTCCTTGTCAGCTAGAATACCAACATTCTTTACTCTCCACCTTGATACATTTGATCCATATAAAAAATTTATACATACTTATTAAACAGTGAGTGTCACATGTTACAAATAACACTGGTATTGCCACATGGATTGGGAGCACTTGCTTTTCCAGATGAAAAAGGCTGTCAGATACAAATTGTGGCCTCTGAAGTCTGAACAGATTAAATCCTGCCTCTGGGAAAGTGGCTTATCCTGTCTGCCTGTGTTTCTTCATCCAAAAATTAGAGAAGGTGGTGCTCACTTCTTTGTAAGGATCAAGTATGATTTTGTTTGTGGAATTTCTGACACAGGCTGGGTGTGGTGGCTCACGCCTGTAATCCCAACACTTTGAGAGGCCGAGGTGGGTGGATTATGAGGTCAGGAGTTAGAGACCAGCCTAGCCAACATGGTGAAACCCCATCTCTACTAAAAATGCAAAGGTGCCTATAATCCTAGCTACTCTGGAGGCTGAGACAGGAGAATGACTTGAACCCAGGAGGCGGAGGTTGCAGTGAGCCAAGATCACGCCACTGCACTCCAGTCTGGGAGGCAGAGCAAGTCTCCATCTCAGAAAAAGAAAAGAAAAGAAAAGAAATTTCTGACAGCATGTGGCATGCAGTAAAATCTCAGTTAGTGGTACCTATCATTAATACCAGATTTTGCCTATATGAAATGTAGGTGTGCCAGAGCTCTCATTATTCAGTACACATTTTCTTAGACTCTGTGCAGTGTGTCAAGCTCTAGGCATGTAAAGATGATAAGTAAGACCTCTTTCATGTCCAGGAGCATGCTACACTCGGTCTAACGCCAAGGTCACAAGCTGGTTGTCAGGAGTCAGATTCAGCCCACAAATGTGTTTCATTTAGTCTACGCAACATTCTTAAGATGTTTGAGCTAAGAGTTTTATGAATCAGGAGATTTTCCATAAATATCCTGGTTTCCATTTTCCACTGGAAATGGACCAGCGTTCCAAGCTGCCCCTCAGTTACATACTCAGTTTATCTCAGTCCCTGCCTTTTCATCCTTCTGTAACGCAGCCTGCTTCCCTGACAGCACCACCTGTAGGTCCCACGTCTGCCTGCCTGGACTAATCCTAGAGACAGAACTATGGGCATGCACATGTAGTAGCAGGAGGTGACAAACCACCAAGTCACCAAGGCAGCAGGGGCTGGCTGGCAGAGGGCCTTGTGGACCAGGAGAAAGGACTTCATACCACGGGAAGCGTTTAGAATGGTTTTCAACAAGGGGTTATAAAGATGAGATTAAGCTTTTGAAAAGATCTTCTGGGTGCCCTTGGAAAAATCAGTTAGGCCAGGTGCAGTGGCTCACGCCTGCAATCCCAGCACTTTGGGAGGCTAAGGCGGGCAGATCACTTGAGGTCATAAGTTTGTGACCATTCTAGCCAACATGGTGAAACCCAGTCTTTACTAAAAATATAAAAATTAGCTGCGCATGGTGGCACACACCTGTAATCCCTGCAACTCAGGAGTCTGAGGCAGGAGAATTGCTTGAACCTGGGAGGCGGAGGTTGTGGTGAGCTGAGATCACGCCACTTCACTCCAGCCTGGGTGAGAGAGCAAGACTCCATCTCAAAAAAAAAAAAAGAATCAGATACATTGGTCAATTTTGCAAAGAAAATTTTATATATATATATATATATATATATATATAAAATTATATATAATGATTAATATATAATTGTAATTATAAATATATAATCATTATACATAATTAACACTATATTTGTATAATTTATAATTATATGTATTATATATATAAGTGACGCTACAGTGTGATGATGCAAATGTAGCTCCCAAAGTACTGGGATTACAGGCGTGAGCCACCATACCCAGTCATTCAACTTTTATTTATATTCTATAATAGCTTTAATAATATCATTATACCTAATTATAATATATATAATATATAATTAATTGAATTATGTATTATATATAATTATATAATATGTATAGAAATAATAACGAATCAGTTAGAAAATGTCAAAACTGAAGTCAGAAAGAGAGTTGAAAAGCTATTAGAGTAACTGAGATGAAAGTTAATGATGACTGAAACCAAGGATCTGGCCAGGACAGAGAAATATAGACAGATTTTCAACATACACAGGAGTCAGAGTGGACAGGACTTGATGGTTATACAGATACGAAGGTTGAAGAAGGAGGAGGCAAAAATGATTCTCAGATACATCATGGGCAGCTGACTGGCTGGTTGGTTGATGCTATTTACTGAGAAATGAAACAAGAAGAGGAGCAGATTTGTGGTGAAAGAGGATACCTTCACTCTTGACTGTTTTTAGATGTCTCTGTAAAACAAGAAACATCTGTGTCACTATAATGGGCAGTTTAAAATGTGATCTCATTTATCCTGATGGAAACAGCAATAATAACAACAATACCATCCACCTGGATTCTATGTTTATTTGTTAGGAACTGAGCAGAAACTATTGATCTCCACCTCTGTGTTTCCCATAATGAAAGCATTAATACTATCGTCATCTCCATTTTGCAGATGAGGGACCAGAAGTTAACGTGCATGCCCGAAGACTCAGAGCCTGTAAGTGCTATCGTAAGGATTCAGAACCTATGTATTTCACTCAGCTGACTTTTTTTTTTTAATTTCAACTTTTATTTTATTTTTTATTTAATTTTTGAGACAAGGTCTTGCTCTGTTGCCCAAGCCAGAGTGTGGTGGCACACACATAGCTCACTGCAACCTCAAACTCCAGGGATCAAGCA
Source organism: Sapajus apella (assembly GCF_009761245.1). NCBI lineage: Eukaryota > Metazoa > Chordata > Mammalia > Primates > Cebidae > Sapajus > Sapajus apella. The sequence continues at coordinate 23,945,963 of NW_022436976.1, read as the reverse complement.
ATCCTCCTGCCTCAGCCTCCCAAGTAGCTAGGACTACAGGCACATACTACCATACTTGGCTAATTTTTTTGTATTTTTTATAGAGACTGGGTTTCACCATGTTCAGTTCAACTGTTCTGTACTAACATAACTTGATGGGTGAAAATATGGCGATGGTAGACGAGAGGGAGTGAGGATCATATCAGATAATGTAAGTAAATCTATAAACTGAAGAGTCCTGGAGACAGGGTCTTGCTCTGTTGCCCAAGCTGGAGTGCAGTGGCAAGTTCATAGCTTACAGCTAAGCTTTTTCTACTTTTGTGAAAAATGATGTTGATAGTTTGACAGGAATAGCATTGAATGTGTAGATTGCTTTGGGCAGTGTAGCCATTTTAACAATATTGATTCCTCCAGTCCATGAGCATAGAATGCTTTTCCATTTGTTTGTGTCACCTCTGATTTCTTCCAGCAGGGTTTTGTAGTTCTGCTTATAAGGATCTTTCACCTCCTTGGTTAAATGTATTCCTAGGTATTTTTTTGTGTGGTTATTGTAAGTGGGATTGCATTCCTGATTTGGCTCTCAGCTTGAATGTTATTGGTGTATAGAAATGCTACTGATTTTTGTTCACCAATTTTGTATCTTGAAACTTCACTGAAGTCATTTATCAGGGCCAGTTTTTTGGCAGTCTTTAGGGTTTTCTAGGTATAGAATTATGTCATCAGTGAAGGGAGAGGATTTGATTTTTTTATTTTCCTATTCGAATGCCTTTTATTTCTTTCTCTTGCCTGGTTGCTCTGGCTAGCACTTCCAGTACTATGTTACATAGGAGTGGTGAAAGTTGGCATCCTTCTCTTGTTCCAGTTCTTAAAAGGAATGCTTCTACCTTTTGCACGATCAGTATGATATTGGCTATAGGTTCGTCAAAGATGGCTTTTAGTATTTTGAGGTACATTCATTTGATGCCTAGTTTGTTGAGAGTTTTTACCATGAAGTTATGTTTATCAAAAGCTTTTTCCAAGTCTGCTGAGATGATGATATGGTTTTTGTTTTTCATCTTATGGACTTCATGACTTCTGAAGTATAAATGGGATATGAGCCATAATGCTTTTTTTTTTCGAGACTGAGTCTCATTCTGTTGCCCAGGCTGGAATGCAATGGCACAAATCTCAACTCACTGCAATCTCCACCTCCCGGGTTCAAGCGATTCTCATGCTTCAGGTGTGTACTACCATGCCCAGCTAATGTTTTTATATTTTAAGTAGAGATGAGGTTTCGCCATGTTGGCCACGCTGGTCTTGAACTCCTGGGCTCAAGTGATCTGCCCACATCAGCCTCCCAAAAAGTGCTTGGGTTACAGGCATGAACCACCGCGCCAGGCCCTCATAAGTGTTTTTAAAGTGCTGGTGTCCACGTATGAAAAAATAGTTTAAAATGTGTTTCTAATGATTACAGGCTTCTTGTTAGGTCTTACTTCCAGGCTAGAATTCCCAGGTGTTATAGCCTACTCATTTTTAAAATGAGATCTTGAACTGTATGCTTAAAATCCATTTTTACCCCCAATTTGCACTCCATCAACAACTGCTAGATTTCTGGTTTGCTATTGGGAGCAGATGTCACTGTGCAAATCTTTTTTTCTGTTTCAGATGCAACATAAAAAGTGCATCTGTAGCAAGGGTCTGGGAATTCCCTCTAAGGAGCAGGAAAGTGTGACTGAGTCAGCACTGGCCTCTCTTTTGTGATAGTATGCAAATTGTCAATGGCAGAGTTCAAGTGCATTCAAATATGTGGCATTTTTCACAGCTCATTGTTCTTTATATCTTGTATTTCTGAAAACCACTTGAGATTTACGTACCTGAAAAATTTCCTTTTCCTGGTGATAAAAAGGCTGTAGGTTTTACAGTCAAGCCTACATCCTACAGGAAAGTCTCTGGAGAAAAGCTCTTGTTTTTTTCTTCTGTTCTCTTCCCCTTGCCATAGTAAATGAAGATAATGTAGAGACACCAGTGTAACAGAGAAAGTAACCTGATGAACTCAAAGACAGCAGAAATGTAGGCACACAATTTTGACACAAATTCATAGCTTTAGGCCAGATGTGGTGGCTCATGTCTGTAATCCCAGCACTTTGGGAAGCCAAGGCGGGCAGATCATCTGATTTCAGGAGGTCGAGACCAGCCTGGACAACATGGCAATACTCTGTCTCTACTAAAAGTACAAAAATTAGCTGGGCATGGTGGCATGTGCCTGTAATTCCAGCTACTTGGGAGGCTGAGGCACAAGAATCATTTGAACCCAGGAGGCAGAGGCTGCAGTGAGCCAAGATCACGCCATTGTACTCCAGCCTGCACGACAGACCAAGACTCTGTCTCAAAAAAAAAAAAAAATTGAGGCTTTGGTCTCTGCTAGCTTACCTTCATTTCCAACCACTGTAACTAGTCCAATGTGGAGACTTATTCAACTTGAAATTTAACTTGCCCAGAAGGAATCACTTACTTATCAGATTTGCTCTAAATCGAGAAAGTGATCTCACAATCGTAATTAGTAGCACTCAGGGCCCAGAGAAGTAAAATGACATGGCTCAGAATCGAGCTCGCAAGTCTGATGCCCTCTTTTCAAAATCCCACTGCTCCTCAGAACCAAGTTCTGCTTGGGCATTGTTCTCTGAGTCTATAAAGTTGTCAGTTTTCTGGGAAGCCTTATTTGCCCACATAATAAGAGCCTATACTCTTAAAACGTGTGTTGATTTTATTGTCTTTCAAAAGGAGCTATAAATCCACCTTCTCTTTCGGAAATTAAGCAAGTTTGTATTGAGGGCCTGTTATGTCCCCGGTTCTGTGCTAACCAAGGTGTAGTGAGAGTGAACAATCCTGCCTTCGGGCGCCTTCGGAACTGCTGAGGATAACTGGTGCTCATGCTTTCATGGCATTTACTATGCATTCTAGAGGCACCATTCTAAGTGTATTAATTTGTATTTTATATGAAATTGGTCTATTACTATTCCCATTTTATAAATAAGGAAACTGAGACACAGAGACACTCAACTAATTAAGTGCCACGGCCAAGATTTGAATCCAACTTTAAATAAGTAATTATTAATGTTAGTAAGTATTATTGAAGGGCAAGGTAAGGTGCTGTGGAAACTTGTTTTTTGAGACGAAATCACACCCTGCCACCCAGACTGGAGCATAGTGGCGTGATCACAGTTCATTGCAGCTTTGACCACCTGGGCTCAAGCAATCCTCCCACTGCAGCCTCCCAAAGTGTTGGGATTACAGGCAGGAGACACCAAGCCTGGCCTGTGGGAACTTTGCTAATGTGATTTCACTTAATACAGGTGGTTAGATGAGTAGGAATCAGGCTGGAACTGACCCAGGAAAAGTTTTTTTAAGTGTATTTCTCCTGCTGTCTACACAGACAAGATCAACCCACTGAGACCACAGCATTGCAGTAGAGAAAGAGTTCATTGACGTAAGCAATCCTCCCACCTCAGCCTCCTGAGTAGCTGGGACCACAGGTATGCACCACCATGCCTGGCTAATTTTTGTATTTTTTGTAGAGATAGAGTTTTATTATGTTCCCTAGGCTGGTCTCCTGAACTCAAGTGATCCACCCACCTCAGCCTCCTAAAGTGCTGGGGCTACAGGCATGAGCCACCACACCTGGCCTAATTTGCTGTCTTATACTCGGTTCACTTCATTCATCATTTGGCTGCCTTAGAGCCTGATGCCTGGATGCATCTGAGTTTGTTATCCTGGTGGATCTCTTCTGGGAGAGATGGGCTCCACCCTGTTTCAATTAGGAGTCTCTTGATTGCAGGCTGGAAGCAGTGGCTCACACCTGTAATCCCAGCTCTTTGGGAGGCCAGGTAGATCACACAGTCAGGAGTTCGAGACCAGCCTGGCTAAGATGGTGAAACCCCATCTCCACTAAAATTACAAAAATTAGCCAAGTGTGGTGGTGAGCACCTGTAATCCCAGCTACTCGGGAGGCTGAGGCAGAGAATTGCTTGAACCCGGGAGGCAGAGGTTGTAGTGAGCCGAGATCGCACTGCTGCACTCCTGCCTGGGTGACAGAGCGAGACTCTGTCTCAAAACTAAAAAAAAAATGAGTCTCTTGGTTGCAAGTGACAGAACCTCAACTTGACATTCCTTAGACAAAAGGGGAAATTTACTCAACGGCTAGAGGTTTGTTTTTCATATACTTGTAGGCAGCACATGGTTGACACTTAGCCTCAGTGGCGATTGGAACCAGAGACCTGTTGCTGCCAGGGTTCTGTCTGTTTATCTGACTCTTCTCCTGCAGATGTGCTTCTTCAGCCTGGTACGCGTATGGCTGCCCAAAGCTCCTAAGCCTCTCTGCCAGAAAAGAGCTGACTCTCTTCCCTTGGGTCTACATTGGAAAATCTGTAGAGTATTCTTACGTGGTTCAAGTGTCCACCCTTGGACCAGTTACTGTGGCCAGAGAGACAGGGCTTTTTGACTGTCCAGCTTTGGGACAGAGATAAATCAGCTTTGGGGATTCTCCGCTGGACATCTCACCCATCTATCATATGGGATATTGCCAGTGTTGCCTTTTATGTCTGCCCTTAAGAAGCTCCTTCTCTTGATCACAGTAATTTTCCTGGCCCACAAAGCATTTTCTTTCAGGAGCTCATAGGACTGTGCTGTAGATTATAGCATCCTGCTGACAGAGTGTGTCATATCAGTTTATTTCATGAAATGAGATGACCTTTCTACCACACTTCTTTAGTCTTCTTATTTAGGGGTCCCTTGCAAAGTAAACACATTAGAATGTCCCCACACTTCCATTTTGAAGACATTAAGAGCTTCTTTGGTATAATAATGGACAATTAGCAAATTATAAATTCATGTTTAAACACAAAACATGAAGGAAAGTGACCCAAGGTCACTGCAGTGACTAGTGCCATGATTTTTTTTTCCAACCCAAGTTTAAAATAAGCAGGTATGACTTGTTCTGACCTGGTACTGAATCTAAAAATGGAATCCGTATGTCATTGCTGGCTAAGAATCCTGTGTGCATTGCTGGGAGAGGTAAACAGGACTTGCCCTTTCCCTGAAGGTTTGCTCTTCAGTTAAGAGCAAGGGCTCTGCAGCAAGATGCCTCTGAGTTAAGTTCGGGCTTGGCAAATAATAATTTAGCCTCTCTGTGCCCCAGTTACCTCGGCTCTAAATAAGAATGGTGATTGCCCCTATTACACAGGTCTGTTGGATACGTGAACAAATGTGTAACTGCTCAGCTGAGTAACAGGCACAGTCATACTCAGGAGATTTTAGCTGTTGTAATTTTCTTCATCATCACATACCAGCTCCATCCTTTGACTCAGATTTTTAAGGGTAATCAATATAAGAAATTGGGCAGTGTGTTAGACCGATGCTTTTCAAAAATCAGATTTCCTCATCTCCTTCTACATTTTTGAGGACAAGATAAAAAGAAGGAAACTGACACTTCAGGCTCCTGCTACCTGCCACACACCTTCATGCATCTACCGTTCAGTCGTATTCATTGTTTCTATGATTATTTCCTTAACATCTGTCTCACTAGATCTGTAAATGTGCTAAGGGCAAGGGCTCCTCTGTCTTTCTTTTTCTATGTGCTGGCATGTAGTAGGTGCTCAGTAAGCACGTGTTGAGTTTAACTTTGCTCATAACCCCTTATTCAGGTAGCTGTTATTGCATTCTTAATGTTGACAAAAATGAAAGCTTCCAAACACTGTGACTGCTGGTAGCAGAACCAGTCCAAACCCAGATTTTGCAGCTGTTAGTCCAGTGCCATTTCTTTTTACTAAAAAGTACAAATGATAAGGAAGAGTAAAACCAAATTAGTAGTTCCTCCATGTGATATGCAAATTGGATTTTTAAACCTATGGTTAGGGAAGTCAGATCCTTTGTCCCAAGGACTGGTTAATTGATTGGGGCTGAAACCAAGGTCAAATTGCACATCTGCAGTATCACTTTCAAACAGGGGCACTTACTTTTGCTCCTCCTAAGGCCATTTGATACACACTGGTAGGAATAACACCAATAGTTTCATTTTACAAGGCAGGTTAGAGTTTTTCCTCTTAAAAATTCCCATGAGCCTTATTGACCTTTCCACATCTTTTTTTCTCTCTTTTCAAGCGTGATCCTGTAAAGTAAAAGCCACAGAGTCACCTTCACTGTGTGACCTTCCTTTCATGGCTGGCTCTCAAATCCACCTGGGTGCATTTAGGATTTAAGTTCTCAAACTTTGATTCATTCAGCACTAATGCTTTATGAAGCCCCGATTCTATTCTGCCATATGTTGATGAAAGAAATATGACAAAGTTGATCATATTAAGACATGGGAGACACATACATAAAAAGATACAATATAATCTTCAAAAAAATGATAATTCATTCATGTTGTGGAAGGGACACCACCCAGGGGCTAAGGAAGAATTATGAGATGAGGTAATGTTTTAGCTCATTTTATCATATCTGTTTAGCAGCAAAGTTTACAAGGGGAAGGGAGCAGTCCTAGGATCTTTCTCCTAGAAGGGAGAAATTAAAGAGAATCTAAATGAGTGAGATAAGTCCTGGCCCCCAAAAATCAGAGAGTAAGTTAGAAATAAGCAGCTAAGTGTAGCACAATCATCCAGGTGACCTAGGCTCCAGTCTCGGGAGAGAGCTTACTGGGATTAAATCTTTCAGGCTGTCAATCAATGGGGAATGAAGGACATAGGCTGAGATTGTAACCGAATGTAATAATAATGATCATCTGGGCATAACCGGACCCTTATCTATTGTCTTGTTATACATCTAATGGGAGCCTGATGAAGAAAGGGTGTGTGAACAGGCCTAGCAAAGAACGAGGGGTGGGGCCGGGCGCGGTGGCTCAAGCCTGTAATCCCAGCACTTTGGGAGGCCGAGGCGGGTGGATCACGAGGTCAAGAGATCGAGACCATCCTGGTCAACATGGTGAAACCCCATCTCTACTAAAAATACAAAAAATTAGCTGGGCATGGTGGCACGTGCCTGTAATCCCAGCTACTCAGGAGCCTGAGGCAGGAGAATTGCCTGAACCCAGGAGGCGGAGGTTGCGGTGAGCCGAGATCGCGCCATTGCACTCCAGCCTGAGTAACATGAGTAAACACCCCTTAAAAAAAAAAAAAAAAATATATATATATATATATATATATATATATATATATTGTTTTGCATAATGATAAAAAAATTATTAATTGCCAGGTGTGATGTTAACGGCAGTCATATATTACTTCATTTAATCTTTTCAGCATCCCTAAAGTATAGCTACTCTTGTTTTTTTCCATTTTATAGATGGGGAAATTAAGGCTTGAAGAGGGCAAATAACCTGTTCAGGTTTGCAGAATTCCTTTTTATTTTTTTCGAGACAGAATCTTGCTCTGTCACCCAAGCTAGAGTGCAGTGGCGCAATCTCAGCTCACTGCAACCTCTGCCTCCTAGGTTCAAGCGTTTCTCCTGCCTCAGACTCCTGAGTAGCTGGGATTACAGGTGCCCAGCTAATTTTTGTATTTTTAGTACAGATGGGATTTCGCCATGTTGGCCAGACCAGCCAACCTCAGGTGATCCTCCCACCTCGGCCTCCCAAAGTGCTGGGATTACAGGCGTGAGCTACCACCCTGCCAGGTTTGCAGAACTCTTAAGTTGAAGAGCTAGGATCACAAACTCCTAACAGTCCATTATACAAGTCATCCCTGTCTTTAATATCAGCTTACGTACCTGCCGTCTGTAGAGTGCACCTCACCATCTGGGTGTCTCTCAGACGTTACCAAAAGACAAAGTAAACCCATGCTTTCTCCTGTCCAGATCAGCCTGTCCTGTTCTCTGCTTTGCCGAAGCCCAGTTGTAGGAGTTTATACCTTAAAATAAATCATCCTATGATAATTTCCTCTTAAAATGTACCTATTAAAAAAAAGATAGGATAGGATGGGAGGCAGACATAAACATTCTGGTCAATTTATTGATGTTATTATTTATTTCAGTTAATAAACTGCCCTTTTGCTATGCTTCAGCTTTCCATGTGTTTTGACAAGTTGCTTCTCTCCCAAGCCTGGATGCTATACTCCTCCATGGGTTTTAGAGCTAACTTACCTTTATCCCAGAGTATTTTCTGTAGCTGTGTGTTTTAAAAAATTCTAATTGAGTATCTTAAGGGGAAAAAACTCCAGTTCAGGACTAGAGCCCTGAACAGATAGTTATGTAGGGGTATTAGTGTGACAGAAGAAGAAAGCACTCGGGCTGAAATGGCCATCAGAGGGTATCTGGCCGAGTGTGGTGTTGTTCCGGTAGTCCCAGCTACTCAGGAGGCTGAGACAGGAGGATCACTTAAGCCCAGGAGTTTGAGGCTATAGCAAGCCCTGCCAATTAGGTGTCCGCACTAGGTTCAGCATCGATATGGTGCCCTCCTGCAAGGAGGGACCACCAAGATGCCTAAGGAGGGGTGAACCAGCCCAGGTTGGAAACAGGTCAAACCCCTGTGCTGATTGGTAGTGAGATCATGCCTATGAATAGCCCACTGTGCTCCAGCAGCAGCATAAAAAGACCCTGTCTTTTATTTAAACAAAAAAGAAAAGAAATCTGATAGACCTAAGGCCTCAGAGATCTGAAAGGACTGAAAAAACATTTGGAAGTGACAAAGCTGCCTTCATTACTGAGAGTTAGTCCAGTGGGTGAGTGAAACTTTTATGCCCAGTGTTTTGTTCATTTTTGTAGTAGACGGAAGCCCAATTAAATGGGCTAACTGCTGAAATTGGAAAGTGCAGTTGAGCCCTGCAATGCTGCTAATTGGTTGTGTCTTTTGCATTTCAGGAAGACATTTCCCAGGTGATTGGTCAAGGCATGGTGGCAGATCCGCAGAAGGCACTGGAATACCCACCTGACAATGTATATAACTTGTACTTTAGGTTTCGCTCTACTGGGGTAGCGTGCGTTCCAAAAGAGAAGGAGGCGATTGCAATGAGATCAGATCCTTTATTACTTGACAGGAGGTTGTGGAGGGTTATGCATCCCGAAATCAATGCACAACTATATCTTAATTCTGTGCAAGTTGTATGCAGATATCCTATGTTCACCTCTCTACCTCAACCCCCTAAACAGGTGTTTAAAAGGGCATCCCGGGTGGGCATGGTTTGTAATCCCAGCTCATGTTTGTAATCCCAGCACTTTGGGAGACCAAGGCAGGCAGATCGCTTGAGGTCAGGAGTTCCAGACCAGCCTGGCCAACATAGCAAGACCTCATCTCTATTAAAAATACAAAAATTAACCAGGTGTGGTGGTGCATGCATGTAGTCCCAGCTACTCAGGAGGCTGAGGCATGAGAATCACTTGAACCTGGGAGGCAGAGGTTGCAGTGAGCCATCAAGATTGCACCATTGCACTCCAGCCTGGATGACAAAGCGAGACACTGTCTTTAAATAAATAAATAATAAAAGGGTATCCCTGAAAACACCCTTGCACTTAAATAAATTCTATCTAGCCAGGCACAGTGGTGCATACCTATAGTCCTAGCTGCTCAGGTGGCTGAGGCAGGATTGCTTGAGCCCAGGAATTCTAGTCTACCCTAAGCAATGTAGTAAGGCTCTATCTCCAAAAAAATTTCTGAGAGCGCCATGTCTTACACAATGTTGGAAATAAAAATTACAAATGGAAGAATTTCTATAAAATAACTTTAGTGTTCCTTACATTTGAATTTCACTTCTCATAAAGAACCAAAAACTTTTATCAAAATGTTGATACTTCTGTTGTTGTTGAGCTTTTTCCTTGCTTTTTTTGAGTCCTGATTTTCATGTCTTTGTACTGATCTATGCTTTTATGTTTCTAACGCTTATACATTATTACTATGTTAGCTATTTTTATATTTAAAAAACTATGGATTACTAGAGCTTACAGGAAATACGTATTTCAAACACTGCCAAAGAAAATGCCTTTGAAAATTCTTTAAAATTATATGCTAAAAACCCCAAATTTTTTTTTAAAAAAGGTACAGAATGAACCTTAAAAATAACCAAATTCAGTTCAACTGAAAACGTGTAAGCAATTTTTAAGAGTCAGGGTCTTACTCTGTCTCCCAGGCTGGAGTAGAGTAATGCAATCAGAGCTCACTGCAACCTCGAACTCCTGGGCTCAAGCAATCCTCAAACCTCAGCCTCCCAAAATGTTGGGATTATAAGTGTGAGCTACTGTATCTGGCCAATTATAATTTTTTTAAAATTTAAAAGCAGGTTTTGCTTTAATGTATTGCAAATACCATTAAGGAGTTAATACTTTATATATTCCCAGCGAGGTGCAGTGGCTCATGCCTGTAATCCCAGCACTCTGAGAGGCTGAGGTGGGTGGATAACCTGAGTTCAGGAGTTCAAGACCAGCCTGGCCAACATGGCAAAACCCCATCTCTACTAAAAATACCAAAATTAGCCAGGTGTGCTGGTGGTTACCTGTAATCCCAGCTACTCAGGAGCCTGAGGCAGGAGAATCACTCAGAAGGCAGAGGTTGCAGTGAGCTGAGATCGCGCCACTGCACTCCAGCCTGGGTGACAAAACGGGACTCTGTCTCAAAACAAACAAACAAACAAAACTTTATGTACTGCCACCTATCTCAAGCACATATCAAACATCTCTAAAATATTACAGTCATAGAATTTTAGAACTAGGGCGAATCCTAAATATCATCCCGCATTTCTTCTTGTGGAATAGTCAGCACCTAAGCATCTTAATTATTCTCCTTTGGGAAAGTGATTTTAAGCCCTTTCTGTGGCTTCCAAAGAGAAATGACCAGAGGTCAGTGGGCGTCATCTGCAGTGAGGCCAGCAGCTCATTATACAGAACTTTTCCACCCTTTGAGCTGCTTCAGAATAGAATGAACTTCTTCATGGAAGTGGAATTTTCCATCCCTGAAGGTTTTTCAATCAGAAGCTGGCCGATCATTTATTGATACGTTCTAAAAGGACATAGAAGCATTAATAGCTGTTATTAATTGAGCCTAAATTATTTCCGGCATAGTGATGGATTCATTTATTTATCTTTAATCTTTACAACAACCTTGCAAGATATAGATGTGTCACCAATATATAGATGAGGCGGTCAAGTGACTTGTCTGTGGTCACACAGCTAATTAGTGATAGCAAAGTTAGCCACATGTACCTTCTTTTGAGTAGTGATTTTTATTTTCCTATCCTGAGGACCTGATGAAGTGTAAATCTTCCTAGACAAACACTGATGAGTACAATTTTTATACAACAACTACAAGGGTGTTTTACAACTGAACCAGTGGTTCTTTTTTTTTTTTTTTTTGGAGATGGAGTTTCGCTCTTGTTACCCAGGCTGGAGTGCAATGGCGAGATCTCGGCTCACCGCAACCTCCGCCTCCTGGGTTCAGGCAATTCTCCTGCCTCAGCCTCCTGAGTAGCTGGGATTACAGGCACACGCCACCATGCCCAGCTAATTTTTTGTAGTTTTAGTAGAGACGGAGTTTCACCATGTTGACCAGGATGGTCTCGATCTCTTGACCTCGTGATCCACCCGCCTCGACCTCCCAAAGTGCAGGGATTACAGGCGTGAGCCACTGCGCCCGGCCCTTTTTTTTTTTTTTTTAGTAGAAACGGAGTTTCACCATGTTGGTCAGGATGGTCTCAAACTCCTGACCTTGTGATCTGCCCACTTCAGCCTCCCAAAGTGCTGGGATTACAGGCGTGAGCCATCGCACCCGGCTGTATCTGTAATTTTTAAAAGCTCCATAGGTGTTCCTATTGTGAAACAGGATAGGTTTAGTTAGGTTTGATGACCTATAAAGTCCATCCAAGTTCTTATAATCTAATATAGTAACATAGAACAGCAAATCCATTCTTTCTGGTCTGTCTTATGTAGTAGTTTGGTCTTGTGCCAATGAATGAGTCATGGGAGCATGCCTTCATCCATCAGCACATACTGACAACTAGAGGGCTGCCTCTACGTATATATGTTTGGATATTTCACTTGGATTCTATGGGCTGCTTCCTTATTGTTAAATTGAATTCAATTCCACCAACATCTATCAGGCACCTATTATGCACCAGATGCTACATGAAACTGGGACATAGAGGAAAGCAGCAATCACCTCTTTTCTATAGAAAAGCCATAATCTAGTGATTGCTCTCTCTAGTGCTTTCCTGTTTTAAAAGTCACGTGATTTTTCATGAAAGAACACTGCAGTTTGCACCCAGCCTTGTTGGGAAACCATATTCTTTCTTGAGGCAATATAAAATGTAAGTTGGCTGTAAGTACTGTGTGAGTTAAGATACAGGCGCGTGTAATCCCAGCACTTTAAGAGGGCAAGGCAAGCAGATCACGAGGTCTAGAGATCAGGAGGTCAAGACCATCCTGGCCAACATGGTGAAACTCTGTCTCTACTAAAAATTAGCCAGGCGTGGAGGCACACACCTCTAGTCCCACTACTCCGGAGGCTGAGGCAGGAGAATTGCTTGAACCCAGGAGGTAGAGATTGCAGTGAGCCAAGATCGTGCTACTGCACAGAGCGAGACTCTGTCTCAAAAAAAGAAGAAAAAAATGCAAGCTCAATTGCTGCAAGAAGTTCTCTTTTGCATAAGTCTGTGTGGTCAGTTTGGGGATGATATGGTGTCTCCAAAGTGTCGCAGACCCAACCACCTCTTATCTGATTACTGTACTCTTACCTGATTATTCTTATTTAATTACTCTACATCCTCAAATGATGGCATCCATTCTTTGGTTTAAGACAGCTGCTTCAGTTATCACCAACACATCTGCATTTCAAGTAGAGAGAAGGGGAAGGCAGAATCTTTCTCCTTAGGACAATGTTCCAAAAATTGTACTTTCTCTTCTGTGTACATCCCATTGACGAGGACTTAAGTCTGTTGGCACATGTAGCTTCAGTGAGGCTAGTAAGTGTGGTCCTTAGAATAATTGGATATCTAAGTCCTCTCAATGTTCAGTTTTCTTATAGTAACCTCTTATTTATCTTTTCCACTTCCTTCCTTTTCAAATCACTGATAGATGTGTAATTGAACATGTTTTTTTAAGTAAGTATATGGTCATTATTAAATGATGCTGATAGCGGCCAGACACAGTGGCTCATGCCTGTAATCTCAGCACTCTGAAAGGCTGAGATGGGTGGATTGCTTGAGTCCAGGAGTTTGAAACCAGCCTGGGTAACATAGCAAAACCCCATCCATCTCTACTAAAAATACAAAAAATTAGCCAGGCGTGATGGTGTATGCCTGTAATCCCAGGTACTTGGGAGGCTGAGGTGGGAGAATCACCTGAGCCCAGGAGGTCGAGGCTTCAGTGAGCTAAGATCATGCCACTCTTCCAGCCTGGGTGACAGAGTGAGATTCTGTCCAAAAAATAAATAAATAAATAAAAAGACAGTGATAGAAAAACTGCAGGAAAAAACATGGAATCATTGGCTATCAGCTGTTTGATGAAGACTTTAAGCTTGTAGCATTCTTCAACTATTGACTTCCAGTTCTACCTCTTTCTCTAATTAGTTGCATGATTTCAGATATGTCACTTGACATTTATGCTTGGTTTGTCTGCAAAAAAAAAAAATCATATTTAACTGTCAGGGTTATTTGCATGGTTGACTTCACGGATGTGAAAGTGTTTTGGAAACTAAAAACCACATTGCATATGCGCACTGGGTGGTATTGTTGCATTGTGACCGCACACTGCATAATGCCTTACACTGAGGCACAGACAGAATCTTGGATGTTACGGTTCTTGAGCAGTTATTTTGGTCCTATTTCTAGACTCCAGGGCCAGCCTATACTTTACTACCAGACTTCCAGCTGGGCATGAGTTCCCTAGCTAACTGCAGATCCAGAGGCAGGTCAGGTTGCTACATATATATATATATATATATATAAATTTTTTTTTTAGATGGAGTCTCACTCTGTTGCCCAGGCTGGAGTGCAGGGGCACGATCTCGGCTCACTGAAACCTCGCCTCCTGGGTTCAAGCGATTCTCCTGCCTCCGCCTTCCGAGTAGCTGGGATTACAGATGTGTGTCACCATGCCGGCTAATTTTTGGTATTTTTAGTAGAGATGGGGTTTCACCTTGTTGGCCAGGCTGGACTTGAACTCCTGACCTCAGGTGATCTACCCACCTTGGCCTCCCAAAGTGCTGGGATTACAGGTGTGAGCCACTGTGCCTGGCTACTACGTATATTTCTTAACTTCCTGTTAAATAAGCAAAGAGTCCTTTTGGTTTTTCTTAGTTTTTTAATATTAATATTCATTGGAGGTTCTGTCAGCAAAAATCTAGAATTACAAATTAAATTCTCCCAAGCTCACACAGCAAAGGTCCCTGGACCTTTATTGAATTGCAAGTTGACTTTCTACCCTGAGTTTCTTGTGTGCAGTTTTGCTTTTCTTTCTGCACTCATTCACTTGTTCACTCATTCATCATGGATTTTATTGAGTCCCTACTCTGTTCCAGGCTCTTGGTATCATAGGTGAATAAAGCACAATTCCTTTATGTGAATTAAATGTCACTGATATACCTGGCATTTAGTAGGCTTTCAGTAGATGTTGGTTTTCTTTGTCTGCCCCTCATTTTGCTTCATTAACCTACCAAATGCATCTTTGACTCTGGTATGTCCAGAAGAAATGAACAATATTGATGCTCCAGACATCCCCAGCATAGATTGCTTTGCAATATGCACAGCACAGATAAGTCATTTCAAAGTCCATAGATAAAGGGACTTTTGCTGATTTCATCAGAAGGAGTAGAAATTGCAACATAATTTTTGTTCTTCCTCCTACCCTCAGCTTCATGTACAGATCAGTGACAGAGTATCTTCAGCGTTTATCCTTCCTCCCTTCCTTGATCTGCCCTTCATCAAAGCATTTTAGATATAAAGTTAAATAGGGAAGCATGCAGAGTGGGGCATAAATCATCCTAACCTCTTACCATCCCTCCAACCCTATATTCTCAAAAGACATCATTAGAGTGCACCATTGTTTGGGTAACAATTCACCAGTTTTAAAGTATTTTCTTGTTGCCTTTCCCCTTTTTTGACATTCATCTAATTTTCCTTTCTTTTGTAGGCTGTCAGCCAGATGAAACAGCAAAAATATCCAACGAAAGTCTCCTTCAGTTCACAAGAGATACCATTAGCACCAACTTCATCATACCATTCAACAGATGCAGACTTCACAGGCTATGGTATGATTCTTTTCCTGAGCAGATCTGGCTCATTAAGCCTTAAAGAAGGAAAGGGATCCTAATGTCCTAAAAGGAGAACTGGACCAGGAGGCAGAAGCCTGAGTCTAGATGCTTCCTCCACTTCCTTAGCTTTGGGGCTTGGATAGGTCACTTCGTTTCCTTTACCATCTTCTTCCTCTCTGCCATCGCCACTGCCTATTACTTTTTGAATATAAAAGCACTAGAACGGAAAAGGACCTCAGCAGGTCAGGAGTTTGAGACCAGCTTGGCCAACAGGCCAACAGGCCAACATGATGAAACCCTGTTTCTACTAAAACTACAAAAAATTAGCTGGGCTTTGTGGTGGGCGCCTGTTATCACAGCTACTCAGGAGGCTGAGGCAGGAGAATCACTTGAACCCGGAAGGCAGAGGTTGGAGTGAGCTGAGATGACACCACTGTACTCCAGCCTGGGTGACAGAGAGAGAGAGAGAGAGAGAAGAAAAAGAGAGACAGAAAGAGAGAAAAGACAGAGAGAGAAAGAGAGAAAGGAAAGAGAGGAAAGAAAGAAAGAAAGGAAAGAGAAAGAGAAAGAGAGAAAAGAGAAAGAAAAGAAAAGAGAAAGAAAGATCGTAATACTATAAATGAGAAAAAAGAAAAGAGAGAAAGAAAGATTGTAATACTATAAATGAGAAAAAAGATAAAGAAAGAAAGAAAGGGACCTCAGTAAATGTTATTTGAATCTGAGGCTTCTGGATGAATCTGAAGCTTCTGGATTATTCTTCTAATCTCTCCAAAAGATTATGTTTAGGTCTTGAGTAATATCTCTTTTAAAAAGCCTGTCAAACCCAATTTTTAGCCCTACCAATGTTGCTGTAACCTGCTTGAAGAATGTTGATTTTCAGTGCTTAAAGAAATTGGTATTCACATTCTCTTTTTAAATTCCTGGCTTGAATTATGCTGACGAAGGACTGAAAATAGAACTTTATAATAAATAATGGGTATTTCTACTTTTTTTTTCCTGAGAGACAGAATCTCGCTGTGACATCCAGGCTGGAGTGCAGTGGGGTGATCTCAGCTCACTGCAACCTCTGCCTCCCGGGTTCAAGTGATTCTCCTGCTTCGGCCTCCTGAGTAGCTGGTACTACAGGCACCCACCACCATGTCCGGCGATTTTTGTATTTTCAGTAGAGATGAGGTTTCACCATGTTGTCCAGGCTGGTCTCAAACTCTTGATCCCAAGTGATCTGCCTGCCTTGGCCTCCCAAAGTGCTGGGATTACAGGCATAAGCCACCGTACCTAGCCCTACTTGCTTTTGTGCGATAAAAATCAGTAAAAAATGAACTCTTTAAAAGACAGTACTCACCAGTGGCAAAACATAACCCTATATTAATTTAGCAGTCCTGAAGTCTCTGTGGTATTTGTCTTTTATATATATTTTTAATAAATATTAATTTCATAAACTTCATCAAGCAGGTACTATTTTGAAGCTTGGAGTTGTACTAAAACACCTGATGAATGTGGTCAGAAAACTATGGTGCAGGGGTCAAATCCGGCCTGTTAGCTGGTTTTGCATGGCCTACAAGCTAAAAAAGGTTTTCGCTTTTTAAAGGTTGAAAAAAAAACCAAAAGAATATTTTGTAAAAATTCTATGAAATTCATATTTCAGTATTCACAAATACAGGTTTATCGACACTGATTTGTTTTTGTATTGTCAGTGGCTTTTTTCACACTCTAATGATGGAGTTCAGTAGCCACAACAGAGACGGTCTGGCCTGTAATGCCCAAAATATGTATATTTGGCCCTTTACCAAGAATGTATGCTGACTATGAATGTAGACGAGTTTTGATAATATACATCACATGTTTGTACTTAGATGACAGAAATTCGTCATCCTTCCTGGTTTTCATTCCTCTTTTTTTTTTTTTTTTTTTTTTTTTTTGAGATGGAGTTTCACTCTTGTTGCCCAGGCTGGAGTGTAATGGTGCCATCGTGGCTCACTGGAACCTCTGCCTCCTGGGTTCAAGCGATTCTCCTGCCTCAGCTTCCCAAGTTGCTGGGATTACAGGCACCCACCATCACATCCAGCTAATTTTTTTGTATTTTTAGTAGAGACAGGGTTTCACTATGCTGGGGGGAGAGGGGGCAGGCTGGTTTCTAACTCCTGACCTCAGGTGATCCACCCACCTCAGCCTCCCAAAGTGCTAGGATTACAGGCAGGAGCCACTGTGCCTGGCTGGTTTTCACTCTCGTGATTAAATAAATAAATGAAGCTTATCATTCTACAGTTGAATCTGTAGACATTTTATTCATTTATTAATCTACTTACCAAGCATTTATTTTAAGGGCTTGGTATGAGCCGGGTTTGGGGCTGGATTCCATGAGCAAAGTAAATAGAAAGACCGACTCAGGACTGGCTAGGGTGAGGCAAACGTGGACGAGGGAAAAGAAATGCCATCTCCAGGATGTCTCACTAGGTTTTTCCTCTCATCTCACTCAGGAGACTATGCTAGTCCTTTACAAAAGCAGTGTACTTTTCTTTTTTTTTTTTTTTTTTTT